>NW_024349796.1:14316052-14514637 GCF_902729225.1 Pteropus medius | reverse complement strand
AAAAAAAAAAAAATCGAGCACTTGTTTTCTCCATAAAAAGAAATGAATGCCTTTTTACCTTTACCATCTGATATAAATAATTCAAAAATGAACTGTCTAAACAAGCAGCATTGTCTACGGCCATGCCACCCTGAACATGTCCCGTCTCGTCTGATCTCGGAAGCTAAGCAGGGTCGGGCCCGGTGAGTACCTGGATGGGAGACCACCAAGGAAGACCAGGTGCTGTAGGTGTTCAAAAAAAATGTAAACAAGCAGCACAGTTTATCCTTTGTGGAAGCAAACAACAATACTGAGGAATACGCACCATGTATAACATCTCAAATGTTTAGACGTGTTCCATACAATTCTGTTCTCACACAACGTAAAATACATATTACAATACAGTCTTGTTCGAAAAGCCGTATGGACCTGTTTAGTGACCAGATTTCCGGTCTTGAGAATGCAGGTGTCCAAGGCCGCATCGTCTTCCAACTTTCCACTGAAGCACAATTGAAAACAAAGGACTAAAAAAACACTGATAAATGATTTGCAGTACAGTCCCTCAATGGAATGCAACCAAGCAATTAAAGAATCAATTATTGATAATCTAAAACAACATGAATCTCAAAAATATTACATGATAGAAGCCAGACGCGGAATATATACATTACGATTCCACCTACCTAAAACTACAGAACAGGCAACAGATCTAAAGCGATGGAAACGAAAACCGCCTGCCTAGGGCGGGAGGCGGGGAGAGAATGGTGACAGGCTCAAGGGCGTATGGGGGCTTCTGGGCTATGGGCACGACCTTCCACATCTTACTCAAGGGCGTATGGGGGCTTCTGGGCTATGGGCACGACCTTCCACATCTTACTCAAGGCGTATGGGGCTTTGGGCTATAAGAACGACCTTCCACATCTTACTCAGGCATGATGGGGGGCTTCTGGGCTGCTCTAAGCAGGAACGACCTTCCACATCTTACGCCGGGAGGCTGTTGGGTGTGCACAGCGAGCATAGCTCATCCGACTGAATCATTTACTATGTGTGCGTTTCACCATGTTAGTCTAAAAATTTTGAGAACGCTGAATATGTCAGTCCAGTGGGACGCAAAGGCACCAGTCTAAAACCAAGACAAGGAGCCTTACACCATAATGTGAGTTAACACACTGCTTCCTTCATCAAGAAAGTCTCGCTACAAAGATAATCTCAGCTAACTGAGCTGTGTGCTTCGTAAAAAGCTGATTTACATGCTGGTGGAAGCTCCGTGTTTCAACGCAGGCACACAGCTGTCAACCACTCAGCTGGGCTAGCGGCCCGTGGGAGAAGGGAGAGCTGGGGCTTAGAGCAAGCCTAAACTTGAAAATCTCTTCTATTCCTTTAAATTCAAAGAAATGTTTACTCCATTTCACATGAATGCGTCGCCCACTGCCCACCCCTGCCCCGTTCACATGTTGGAGCCCTACCGCCAATGTGATGGGATTTGCAGATGCAACTCTGGCAGGTAATCAGGGTTAGGTGAAGTTACCTAACCTTCAAACTCTACCTAGAATCGATTTCTCTCAGCACGCTCATGGCTTTGACCCTGGTCAAAAATCGCCATCCTCTCTCCTGAATTATCACAAGGCCCCTGACTAGTCTCCCTATTTTCAAACTCCCTCTACAGTCTACTGCCCACACAGCAGCCAAAGGTGATCCTAGTAAAACACAAATCAGATGGTGAACCTTGCTCCTCAAAACCCTCCAGTGGCCTCAGAGTAAAATCCAAGATCCTTCCAATGGCCTGTGAGATCTGCCCCCCGCTGCCCCTCATCTAGTACTCGCCCCTTCATTTACTGCAGACCAGCCACCCCGACTTCCTCAGACACGCCAGGAAAGTGCTCGCTTCCAGGTTTTGCACTGCTGTTCTTACCCCGATGAGCCCCAGTAGCTCCCTCCCTTGCTTCCCTGACGACTTTACCCAAATGCCACCTCTTCAGTGAGGGAGGCTAAACGAGACCGAGTTAACAGACGGTCTGCCCGCCTGACCCCCCACTGTTCTCCCCGTGTTTGCTTTCCTCTGCAGCATTATCACTATCGTCTCAGTCAGTCCGGGCTGCTACAACAGAACGGCATAAACTGGGTGGCGCAAACAACAGAGGCTTGTTTCTCACGGTTCTGGAGGCTGTGGAGTCCAAGATCAAGGCTCCGACAGACCTGGCATCCTGTGAAGGCCCCCTGCCAGGTTTGTGGTCCATCATTTTCTTGCTACGACATCACACGGCATAAGGGAGCTGCTCTCTGGGTCTTTTATTAGGGCACTAATTCCATCGATGACCTAATCACTTCTCAAAGTCCCCACCTCCAAATGCCATCAATTGGGGATTAGGTTTCATTTCAACACGGGAATCTGAGAGAACAGTCATTCCATAGCAACTACCCAACACATTATACATTTTATCTCGTCACGTCTTCCCAGACTGGAGCATAAGCTCCGAAAGGCAGGACTTATCTTTGTTCGCTGCTATTATCGGAGTGTAGAATAACACCTGGCACATAGTAGGTGCTCAGTATTTACTGAACAAAATGGTATTTACCGATGAAAACAGTACGCTCAAAGCAAGTACCAGCAAGGTTACTTTTCCACACAGTACTAAAATGGTTTAGTGCTGCTTTCTATTCCCGTTTTATATGTCAATGCAAATTTACATAATGGTCATAGTATTAGAATACACTCTTTGTAAAGTGATTTTAAATAAAGATTTTCCTTCAAGTCTTATAAACAATTATGATTACCTTATTTAAAGCATGTCCAACATGAGGGTCACCATTTGCATAAGGAGGTCCGTCATGAAGACAAAATTCTGTCTTCACTTTTCTTTCTCTTTGCCATGAGTAAAGTTCTGAAAATCCACATTTCTGTTTAAAAAGAACAATATCTGAACATCATATAAATACATACACTGGAATCTTACCATAAATAGGCAGAACTTATTTCATTCCAAAATATTCAACTATAAAATACAAATGGTGTGGTTTGTAAATGCACATCTGAGCACCCTTCTTTTAAAAAGCCTTTCAAAAGCTTTCCAAAAGCCTTCAGATTTAAGTGTGAGTACTTTAAACAGTGACTCTCCAAGGTTTAGTCTGTTCGATTCTTGGGCAGTCTCGGTCCTCCCTGCCCTCCGCTGTTCAGTCCAGCCACGCTGAAGGACCCGTGAGTCACTCCCACCCTTTCATCTAAACACTTGCTACTCTCTAAATCTGGAACACTCAGTGCAATCCCACTCCCCTTCCATCACCTGCTCTGTGACCTTGGCCAAGCCACTTGGCCCTAATGGGCCCGTTTCCTCATTTGAAAAAAAAGTTAGTCCATTTGGCATGAAGATGAAATGACAACATTTGAAACTATCACAGTTCCTGGCATACAGAAGGTACTGGATTAAAAAAAAAACACACTTTTAAAAATTAGATGGCAAAAACAGATTTATGAGTCTAGACCTCTGATAACTGCTATAATATTTAAGCTAAGCATACTTAACCCATATATCCTGAATATAAGGAATTTTAAAGACTCTAGAATTAGAGGGAAAAGTTACCGCTACTTCAGGTGCAAACAAGTCCTGATTCCAACTGAGGACCCGCTAATGCCGCAAAGGTGAGCTTCCGCTCGTCCTCATAACCGGATTTTTATTTATCTGTGTACATGTTAATTTGCTTTTTACAAGCCACTGGAAAAGCATCCACATTCGACCTGCCCAAGCTAAAAATAAGACGTATCTAATGTGTGCTGCTACCTGAGCCTCGATAGGTTCTCCTTCAATAGTCCACGCCGGAACCTGCTACCAATCAGGCACCTACCCACAGCTTTCTTAAGTTTTCAGGCAGTAAAACCTGTGGGAAGCGGATGATTTCCACTGATCCGGTCACGACCCCCTCTCCCCCGCTCCCAGCGAGCGTGGCGCCCGTGGCCTGTCCCACGCCGCCTGGGTGCGGCCCCGGGCAGGGCCGTTCCGCTCCCAGCGCCCGGCGCCCGGTCCCCACGCCCGCGCGGCGCAGGGGCGGGGCCCGTACCTGCTGGATGTCCAGCTCCGTGTCCGGCTGCTGGCGGCCCAGCAGCTTCATGGGGAAGCTGGTCTGCGGCAGCAGCACCGTGTCCCGGTACCTGCCATTACTCGAGCTCGGCAGCTGGCTACTGGCCCCGGTGACTGATCGCACCAGAGGTCCCCTCGTCCTCCCTCGCCACCCCGGGCTACAGGGAAGGCGGAGAAGCCCCCAACTCCGGGCCAAGGCCGCAGGCCCGGGCCCAAGAGGGCACAGCCCCCAACGCATGGCGGGCCGGCCCGAGCCTTCCGGTGACCGCCGGGTCCTCCGCTCCTGCCCGGCCTCTCCCGCCCGGGGACCCCAGGAAACCTCCGCGAGCCCGGGAGAGTGCGCACGCGCGCGGAGCACGGCAAGGGCGGGGGGCACCGGCTCCCGGAGCGCGCGGGCCGCAGCCGGCTCCGCGTCTTGGCGGCAGCCGCCGGGGGCGGGGCCGGCCGCGAGGGGCGGGGCCCAGGCGTGGCTCCCGCTTCAATCTGCGTGCCCCGCCTTTGCAAAAACATATATTGTATTGAACCCAGTATGGACGAGATAGCATCACTTAAACATGCAATCAGTATACGTTTATAAGATACTATGAAGAGAAAGAACGCAAAGTAAGTCTGCAATTCGACATGTATTTTACACAAACAGCACATCTCAATTTGGCCTAAATTGCCAAGTGGTCAACGACCGCCCAGGGCCAATGGCTACCTCAGGGAGCAGCACTGCTTTAGGGAATACAAAGTTCATACCCATATTATAAGTCAACCTGATTATTGCTGAGTCCCTGTCTCCCTTATGTCCCACTCCGTTCCTATTCTGCTCTATTTGTCCAGGTCATCAGTTAACAAGTGTTACCTTTTCGTTGTAAGTTGAACCTTCTGGGACTGGCCTTCTTAATCATAAGACGACACCTAGATGTGCCTTACAGAAATTAAAAGACAGATGGATTTTCTACAAAAACAAAAAGCAAATTTTGTAGTAAGCATTCCATCAATGTCGGCCTTTCACCAGGCACTGTCCCCAGGTCTTTACCTGTAGTAACTCATTTAATCTTTAAACCCCCATGAAGACACACATGCCAAAACAACCCTGTGAGGTGAGGTTAAGTACTGCGTATTCCTATTTTACAGGTAAGAAGACCGAAGCACGTAGAGTTAAATAATTTTCCCAAGATCACACGACTAGGAAGTAGCAGAGCTGGAATTCAAATCCAGTTTGCCCTCCTGTACCTGTGTGCATAATCACAGTGTTATATTGTGTCCTCTACGCTGTATAGGCATACCTTGGAGATATTGGGGGTTTGGTTCCAAACCACCATAATAAAGCAAGTATTGCAATAAAGTGAGTAGTGATTTTTCTTTTTTCTTTTTTTTTTTTTGCTGGTGGAGGGGCTTGCCGTCTGTAAAACATACGACACCTGTGAAGAGCAATAAAGCAAAGAGTGATAAAATGAGGTATGCCTGTACTGTAGGAGAAAACATTTACAACGCATTTTTTTAAAATTAATGCCCAAAATGCATAAAGAGCTGCCACAAATCAAAAATATAAACAACCCAATAGACAAAAGGGCAAAGGACAAGGACAGGTGATTCATAGAGAAAGAGAAACAGCCAATAAACATAAAAAGATACTCAACTTTAGGAGTCACTGAGGACAGTAGTTAGAACAAGACACTGTCTCCAACAGAACAAAAATTAAGAAGTTTGATAACAGGGCTAAGGAGAGTGTGTGATAGTGGCCTCTTACACTGCTGGTGGTGATGTAAAATTTGTACTGCCTTTTGAATGACAATTTGGTAATATCCATCACCATTTAAAATGTATTTTGTTTGACCTACAGTTCCGCACCTGGGACTATACCCCACAGCTGCAGGCTCGCAAGAGCACTGAGACGTATGCACAGAGCTCTGCTAACCAACCTCTACACAAGCAGTTGCTGGATTCAACAGTGCTGTTTCTCCATAAAATCTGTGCTGAGGGTCCAATGAGCCCTCCCAGCAGAAGGCTACTCTCTAGGGCACCTGCATACACTCCAGAGATACCCCGGAGACACTTCAGGTTCAGTTCCAGACCAAGGTAATAAAGCCAGTCGTAATCATTTGCTGGTGAAAGGTTTTGCCTTCAAATTGTAAAAACGGCCAACATCTATAACACACAAAGCACAATGAGGCATGCCTTTCTCACCTGTTGTGTCTAGCCTTAAACTAATTCATGACAGCTGTACTTGCTATGTAATTACATAATTATAACAATTGGCGTGGTTAAAATGGTAAGTTTTGTTACATATTTTTTACAATAAAATAAATGGTCGTACTTCACAGTTATTACGAAAATTAAATGAGATTGTGTAGGTAAAAACCTTCTCAAACTAGAACTCCATGTAACAATAGCCACTTATTGATATTTTCTGGGTTTTTAAAAAATCGAAATTGTTTCTAATTACAAAAGTTTGGGAATTATAGAAAACACACAGAAAAATCACTAACTACTTTCTCACCCAAAACAATTCTCTTTTAAATGCAAAGATAATTACTTTCATGAAAAGCTGAAAGCCCTGAAGAGCAAAGTAAAGGCCTGTTTCTAAAAAGTAAAAACAAACTGCTGTTGAACTGGGTGAGGCTAAAACAAGTGTAAAATGGTGGGGGAAACATGTAAAAATTTATATGGATTCTGTGCTTAGTGTTTTTGTAAGTATCTCAAGTCTCAAACTAGATGGTACATTACATTCTGCATTATTCAGGGAGATAAAACTCCAAAAGACCCATTCTCTAAGGAAAACACCTGGACAGGTTATATTGTTTGCATTTTAACAATGACGATGTAGTCACGAGTTGCTTATTTAATTTTAAAATGTTTAAAAATAATGAAGTACCTTTATTGTGCCCACAGAAGTGAAGTTTGCTGCCACCAATCCAATGCCAATAGGAGTTCCCATTCTGGGGTGTAGTAAAAGGAGAGACTTTATTCAGGCGAACAGTTTACCTACTGCGGACGCGCAGCCTCCAGAAGAAACTGAAACCTATACTCCCAAGATAAATAGGAGGCCCAATTTTATAGAGAAAGTACCCGCCCTGGTTCCAAATTAGACCAATTTTATGCAAATGAGGAATCCAAGTTTGAAGTTTGATTGGTACAAACAGCACTGTCCTGATTGGTCAGAATCGTATTGTGCCTTCTGCTTGGTCATTATGGAGCCTTTCTGATTGGTCAGTAAAGACACACATGAGGCTATAGCTGTGTAGCTTCAATTGGTTGGGACAGGTTTCAGCTCATTGGTTGAAAGACGGATTCTAGGAGCTTCTTTCTAGGGGTAAGCTCAGCTGGCAGGAGCATAGTGGAGGCTGGCAATTTAGTATGTGCCTCTCTTTGAAATGTAGAGTGCATAAGGGGCCTCTGCCAGCAATGGCTGATAAACTCTGGTTATGAATTTGAGCCTAATTAAACACAAGGAGCCGTGCTTGTACATTCTCAGAGTCAACTGATATAAAGGATACCTTTCACGACACAAAATGACTCTTCCTTTAGATCATTCTTCTTGTCCTGAATTCTGCTGTCTGATAAAATACAGGCATACCTTGGAGATATTGCAGGTTGGGTTCCAGACCACCAAAATAAAGGAAGTATCACTATGAAGTGAGTTGTAATGTTTTTGCTGGTAGAAGGTCTTGCCTTCAATTTATAAAAAAAAACCCAACACCTGTGCAATGCAATCATGAGATATGCCTGTAGTGGATTTGGTTTTCAAATCAATCGGAGAACTTTAAGTGGAGTTTAAGCAATTTACATTTACTGTTATTATAAACTAATACGTTTGCTATTAACTCTGCCATCTTACTTTGTGTTGTTATATTCCAATCACAGTGCCCTACTTAAGCACGTGATGAATGCTATTTAGAAAAAGAGGTACGCACTAGTACCACGACTCCGCATCAAGGTGTTGTGTCGTTGGGAGCAGAGGTGGAGGTGTCCGTGCGTAACGTCACCCTTTCCAGGTTAGGCACCGCCCTCGGCCGTCGGGCACCACCACCACCACCAACCCAACGAACGCAGTAACGGTGACAGGCATGTACAATGCCTCTTTCAAAGGTAGACACACCTCTCACTGACTTCCGGCAACAGCGCCGAGGGAGAGCGTGAAGAAAACGCGGACAAGCGGAGCTCCCAGCGGCTCGGGAGTCGGACGCGGCCGGGGCGACGAAGCCGCTCTGCGCCTGCGCCGACTTCCGCGCATGCGCAGTCGCGGGGGCGGGCTGTCCTGCGTCCGCACGTCCCGCTGGCTGGGAGCAGGTGCTGCTGGACAGAACCCAGGACCTGTTGCTCAATAACGCCTTTTTTCGTGGTTATCCTGAGGTGTCTTTCTACTAACTTTGTTCCAGCCTTGTCACCGTAAGTTTCCCCCCTGCATGTCAGAGCAAGGGCAGACCATTGGCAGACTTGAGTCGTTTATTGGTCCCCTACCTCCACCCCTTTGCACAGATTTGCAGAGATTCGAGGGATTTACGTTTAAAAAAAAAAAAAAAAAGACCGTCATTCTGATTGCCTCCTGATAGTCCTATTTCGGACCTAGATTCATGAGTGTCGACGTTTTAATCGTGTGTCTGTGCTTTTATTTTGGTGCTCTGTTGTCTTTTTATGGCTCTGCATCGCAGAAATAAGGTAAACCTAGACAGCGGGTTCGTTAGTGCACCCAGATTTAGAGACGCTTATGCCTAAAATTAAATTTCATTAAAATAGTATTCTTCCAACTGTCTTTCTTACATATTTGTGGACTTGGCTTGATTCACATTTCCCTGAAAATATACATAATTGCTAGTTCAAAAGATGTGTATATTACTTTTAATGTTTTCATAACTCTTCTAAGAGGTTTCACCACTTTCCATCCTGTCCGTGTCCTTTGCTCATTTTTCTGTTAGATTATTCATCTTTTACATATTGATATATATAAGCTCTTTATGGAACAAAATTTTTAAATCATATTGATTATCATGTTACATCCTCAGGGTCAAAATAATTGCAAAAGCAATAGAAACTTTTTACCCTTAACACTGCCCACCCATGTGATTTACAGTTTGAGGCACAGAAAATTTAAGCGGCCTCCCTAAAGTCACACAGCTAATATGTGCCAAGGGCAAGACTTGGACACAGGCAGTTGACTCCAATTCCTGTTGTTTTTGAGTAAGCTTTCAGAAAAAAACATGTTCGCACTGGTCGTGTTTTAGAACCCAGAGGTGTAAAACTGGTAAAGAAGGAAGTACAGTCAGTGTAACCTGAACTGCTGTAAGGAAGTGATCTGCTTGCAGGTAGCTTTTAGGCCTTGCTTTTTACCGTCAACGGGTAATTCTCATTTGGGGTCTGGAAGGGGCACGATTTAAAAGGCTAATAGGAACCTTGAGTACAGGTTTTGCATTTTGATTGTATAATTACCTACACTTCCTTTATACAAAGAATCAAAGTTGTATTCATTTGTTGCAAAAATATGTAAGAAAAATATTAAGGCTATAGGATGGTAATATTTCATTACTGATTCAGTTTAGACCAAAGAAGTACTTCAGAGAGAATGATAGAAATATTTTAATTGCTAACTAAAAGGATCTCTTTGTAAATCGTTGTTGTGCTTTGCATCAAACCTAATTTTTTACATTCACTTAAAACTGATGTTAGCTTGAAATGGTGGTTCACAAATGCAGTGTACATTTTATGAAGAATGTAGTAGAAAAACAAAGCCTACAAGTTTTTCTTTGGTAGAAAATACTGTGGACTTGGTAAGTATAAAGGGAAGTGGCTTAGTCATATATGAAGCCTGGCAAGCATGTAATGATTGTTTAACTGGCTCAAAGGTAAATGATAACCTGTGAACAATTAGACCACCACCATCCAGTGAAGAAAACTAATTGCCTTTCACAGATGCCACCTTATATAAGATGGGGATTTAATGTGCATACCAACACATGAAAATATCCTCAGTGTTTAAGACATCTGCGTAGTACAGGTTAGCCTGAAGATTGACTTTTCCAGTACAGACTAAATCAGATATATGGCTGGGCATGGATAGAAGTAGAAGTAAGGCCAACAAAATGTTCGCTGAATTATTTCTCCTGCTTTCTATTTGAAGTGTTTCTGAATCAATAATTATAACCAGTTTTTCCACATGTAACACCTGGTATGCCAAGAAAATGAATACAGCCTGATTATGATGCAATAAGATAAACAATTCAAATCCAGTGGAGCAAAGTTAATTCCAGACAGTTATTGTTCACAGTATGTTCATTACCTTACATCAGTTTCAATTCGGTCTTCCTTCTGAATGGGTTCAAACACTTCGCCTGTTTCTCATTTATGTTCATAATCCCTGTGAAGAGAATGCGGATAGAAAAAAAGGTGTAAAGAAGCTCAAAGATACATCAAATCCAATATGCAGTCAGAAACGAGTGGCAGAATAATTATTGCTAAACTGAGGTTCATAATGTCCTCTATATTCTGTATTGCGCTTCTTTATTGCACTGAAATAATGTCAACTTGATTTGATTAGAGGGCGGAAGAGTTTTGTGATAGTTTAGTTCCCCGCAAGTACTCTGAGACAGACGTAAGGTGCAAGGAGTTTATTGGGGCGTGTTCCTGGGATCACTCGGGAGGACAGGGAAGGAAGTCGGAATGTGCAGGGAAAGGCCTCAGCTGACCTCACCGGGCATTCAGAAGCTAGGACGGCCATCAGAGTTGGGGCAGCAGCCCGCTGGAGTGGAAAGTGGCCTTTTACATCCATCGGTTGACCAGTTTCAGGTCAAGTGGCTCTTCTAAGCAGATAAAATGCCAAAAGAGAGGTGGCAGCTAAAGGTACCGCCGGCAACACTCAGCGGCTGAGGAAACAAGCCCTTTGGTCCTGAGGGACTCTGGGTGGCACGTCTCAGCACCAGAAGTCAGTCAGCAGGACTTGAATCTGTATTTTCAAAGATGACTATACTCAATCCTGCAGGCTGTTTCCATGTTTTTTCATTGGTGCCAAGAAGCACTCTGACATTCGTTACTTTTCTACATGATTGGTCTTCACTCCAACTAGGAATGTTGCTTGTATTCTTTCTTTATTTGGCTGCCAATGAGGATGGTAGCAGATAATCAGCAGATTACATTTTATTATTCTCTAAAGGAATACTCATTGATTTGCAGAAACTAATTGTAACCACATGCATTCCCTCCCCTTTTTAATTACTCCACACATATACCTACATCCCTTATGCTAAGCTATTCATACCTCTCTTGGCACTTACCAATTTTGTGTTATAGCCTTTAGGTTCCAATATTTTACCCCCAACTCATCAAAACAGTAGCTCCTCAAGGCAGACGTTACATATTTTTCCCCCTGAATCACCTTTCACAATCTGCGCATCACCCATCTCACACATAAAATCCAGGTGCCTGTAGTCCTGGGCCAGTTCCCCCCATGCTTCAAAATGTGCCACTGCAGAGGGAAAGAATACTATAGAATTCATTGAGAGAGCTAATGCTGAAATGGAGTTTTTCACAAGGCTCTTGGTAAATATTCATTGAATCTACAGTTAACCGGGGCAGTCCCGAGTCAGTACTAATAAAAAGTGTGCTGAACTGAATTCAAGTAAATGAGACCAGCAATTGGCTTCGAAAGGAACAGCATTTCTCTGTCTCCCCTTAGGGCTTATGATGGCTTCCCGTCACACTGTGCTGATGCGGTTGGTGGCCTCGGCGTACTCTATCGCTCAAAAGGCAGGAACGATAGTCAGAGGTGTCATTGCTGAAGGAGACCTGGGTATTGTGGAGAAGGTATTGAAAATCTCATCTCATTTCATACCAATGTTATTTTTGTTCCTCAAGGTTTAGGTCAAGTGTGTAATAATTTGAATAGACTTTAATAGTTGAAAAAAATCAGCGGCTCCCTTATGGAGATTTCAGAATGACAAGGGCTGACACTATGTCAGTAGAAAGAGCAGGAAATATTCTCGAGAAGAAAATTGGGGTACCTTTCTCATATAGTTCAATGACAGTCAATGTGTCTTTTTTTCTCTAGAGCAGTGGTCTCTCAAGTCGATTGATATATAAGTCACCTTCAAATTCAGTGTTTAAGAAGTTTCACTCAACAGATATTTATAGAGCACTTACCATGTGCCAGATATAATTCTTTAGGGAACGAAACAAGGATCTCTGCCTTTGTGGCACTACGTTCTAGCAGAATAGTGCTTTGCGTTGAAATAGCCAGGAAATTTCAGAGTGGCATAAAAGTTGATTTTCATGATCGTCCCTTATGTCACTACAAAGCATTGTAAGAATTCTGTTTAGGTTCACGTACATTCACCTAACCAGGCATATGTCAATTACAACATGTTGTAATTCTCTGAAAGCACACTACAAAGGAGGTTACGGCTGTCAGTTCCAAGGTTTCCCATTGTCCGTCATTAGCGTGACTGTCTGACATATGGACTGAGAATGCCATTGGTGAGCTATCTATGAACTGTTATTACTATTCATTTTTATATTTTTTTTATATTTTAGAAATAGTAATTTTTTCTATACATCAAGAAATTGTCCTAAAGATCTCTCGAATTACTAAGATTAGCGAGTGAAAGTTATAGAGGGATCCATGTAAGGAATACCTTTGAAATAACTGAAGATACAGTTTTTAGCTTTGACTGCCTTGAATAAGTTATGAATTTCCTATCTCTTTTCCTGTTTAAGCAAAAGATTGATTTAGAGATCTTACAGAAGGATTTTCTGAACTGGGGAAGAAAATGTGCCGATCATTTAAAAGCTCCTTTCCAAACTTTTACCATGATAAATCCCATGAGGAAAACCAAGAAACTAGGTGATTCATTTGGTGTTAAGTTCCATGAATCTAAAAACGAACAGTGTAATTTTAAATGACATAGACACTCACGCCTTAGAACTCCTGTTAGTTCTAAATTTTGCATTGCAGACCTGTCCTACAGACTTGCAGACCAAAGCCGACCGCCTGGCACAGATGAGCATATGCTCTTCACTGGCACGGAAGTTCCCCAAACTGACCATCATAGGGGAAGAGGTAAGACTTGCCAGGGAGACAGGGTTTTGTCAATGTCTGTTTACCGTATGAATTTATAATTGCCACTTTGATGATTTATATACCACTATAATGATTTCAGGCATTATATCTAGTATTTTAACCCAAAAATAATTCTATCCCTTGGACTTGAAGGAAATGTCTGATTATAAAATATTTTGGTCCATTTATAGGCCAGATTTCTCAATTCTTGATCATAGAATGTATGGTTACTGTTATAATGTTAAGCATATGAACTATAAAATGGGCAGAATTCGAGAACTTTGGAATGAAAGGGGTGGTTTTTGTTTTTTAATTAGGCTTACTTGCATACTCACCCAAAGACTGTAACACTGAAAATGAAGGAACCGACGTTTCATGTGAACGAGAGAGCAGAAGTGTCTCACGTCAGATCCTTCGGAGTCAGTAATTTAAGTCAATTTATAATTCTTAAATAAGAATTACTTAACTAAATTTATTTAAATAAGTTTATAGTTCTTAAGACTTATTTTCCCTTTATAATCTATTCAGGAAAATGAAGTTGGGTCATTTCGTAATCAACTTGGATGAGCCACATACGGTCGCTTTTGTAATTTTATCTGGTTTACTCTAAAGCTCCAAACATAAATGGTAAACGGGAAAGACTAGGGAAGACCACGGCATTGCATGTCTCCTGTCGCCGAGACCGAGGGTGCTCGTCAACACCAGACGGCTTCCGTGGTCAGCGCTGATCTCTGCTTTTAGGATCTGCCTTTTGAAGAAGTGGATCAAGAGCTAATCGAAGATGGTCAGTGGGAGGAAATTCTGAAGCAACCGTGCCCGTCACAGTACAGCACCATTAAAGAGGAAGACGTATGACCCATGTTATTACTTTACTCTCTACTAATCTCTGTCTTTTGCCAGAGTAAAGGAAGTCAGATTTTCCTGTGATGATGAAAAGTCGACGCTGTACCATATGGGCAGCCAGGAATCTGAACGCTTCCAGAGCCAGAGTGGAAGCATCAGGCACGGAGAATGTTTGTCCTGTTCATTTAGAATTCAGTTTCTCATCCTTGGCTCCTTCTCCACTTTGAAACTATTATTGAAAATACTCTTAGGGAGAAAATCTAACTCGTCATTTAGTAGATTTGGTAGTAAAACATTTCATTGGCAACTGAGGCTGGAAGGAGAGGAGACAGATCGCTCGCTACCTTGTGTTTTTGGAAGTCCATAAAAAATCGCCTCGCTTTTTTTGTAGTTGCTTAAATCTGTGACTTCACATAACCATCATACTTCTTTAGCTTTCTAATTTTGGTTTAACACACATTCATTGAGTACTTACTGGAAGGCACTCTGCTCTGGGCTATGGAGGACACAAGGGACATAGTGGCTTCCATCAGGAATGTGCCTTTACTCACAAATTCATATCAGGTGTTATAATTAATGCTCGTGCTTAATAGCCGCATATCCTAAATCATGTTAAAAGTCTTAGGTGGAAGGGACTTCTTTTTTAGTCTCCTGTCAGTTGCATAAATTGTTTTTCTTTGCCATATATAAATGGTGACCTGAAGTTAATCAGACATTAACTGTCATTTTTAAAATCAACGTTTACATATAAAAGTAAGTAGCAACCACACAGTGTTCAAAACATTTTGGTGCCACTTTAAAGCTTTCTCTGTACCACTCTCTAGAGCTCAGTGTGTTCATGGCACTGTGCTTAATGTGCAGGTGACAATCAACTTTTTTTTTTTAAGTTTAAAACTGTAAAATTTTATTTATTGACAATTTTTTTAGTTAAGTGTTATTTAAAATTCTTAAATCAGACTTTTCTGTAATTTGACTTTTTCCATGTTTACAAAACAATGGTTTTTTTTACTATCACAAAACTGATGACAGCTTAAGCCATCCATAATTTCAAAAATGAAAGAAAAAGAACAGTTTTAGTTAATCTATTTAAACTTACTCTTTATATTTTGTATGCTTACTTTGGATCTTCCCTTGTTCTTAGCTTGTGGTCTGGGTGGACCCTCTGGATGGAACCAAGGAATATACTGAAGGTTGGTGTCTCGTTTGTGTTTGCCTTCGACAGCATGAGGACTAACGTGACGTTCAGCTGTAAATAGTTAATATTTCATATGTTGCATGAAAAGCTAGTGTCATATTTTATGTCTCTGCCCTAACGCTGTGTCTGTGGCCATCCTAGCAAACTGTTGTTATACATCAGTGATTGTCAAGACAGAGGGAGAAAGTTCATCTCCCTCAGACGCCACCCCCATACACACTTCACTGGTCCCACAATTCTACTGTCCCCCAGATGAGACTAACATTAAACCAATGTCACCAGAGGGACTGTCCTGAACCCCCAGCTTTACTGGGTAGAAAACCGATGAGAACACAGCGGTACTGCCACCACTGACCCGTGCTGTGAACTTGACAGCCTCACCTTTAAAGGTGGGTTTCAAAACACAGTACATTTCTCCTTCCTGAAATTATCTACAATGAGAAAAATTAGGAAACAGCAAATAAAATGATATTGGCAACATTAAAGTAAGAAAGTCCAGGCTCGGAGCCAGAGTTTTAGGTTCTAGGAGCATAGCACAAGCTAAGTTTTTTTCTGAAATAAAGACCTACATAGGTTTCCTTACGTTGGTTCTCAGCTTCATGGCTTGAAAAAATTTGTTATAATTACTAGAAAACTCTTTGTCCTATAATGGATGAGGCACGCGGGGTGTGCGCACGTGCAAGCATGTGTGCACACTGAGAACATCTCTGCCCCCCATTGAATGAGGAAGCTGGACGGCGTTAGGTGTATGGGAGCACCCACGCAGCACCCCCACCTCCAGAGGTTTTGATTCGCTGGTCTGGGGAAGGAGCCTAAGAATCTGTATTGTAGAAACGACTCCTGTTCATTCTAATGCTGCTTGGTGGTCCATGGACCCCACTCTGAGAAATCGTACATTAGAAGCTTGAAATGCAAATCTGGAGCACAAACTTGGAAGAGGGTGTGATCCAGCAGGCAGGAGTGAGCTGGGTGGGAGGCGGCCGAGGAGACACAGAGGACTCTAATGATAATGGCTGTGGTTATGGCTGGCTTATTTAATGAGTTTGCATATTGTACTGAGACCACACGCATCAAAGCAGTTACGTGGCCGCAGACCCTACTTCTGTCTCTGACCAGCTCTCTTCCAATTCGTGCATTTTGCCAGAAGCAGGATTGATCATGCACATTCCTTACTTCTATTGCAAAAATAACTTGGAGCTGTTGATATGCTAATGATGAGTCATAACCTGAGAAAGTTATATGACATTCGCTTCCTCTTTTTTGTAGGTCTTCTCGACAATGTAACAGTTCTTATTGGAATTGCGTATGAAGGGAAAGCCATAGCAGGAGTTATTAACCAGCCATATTACAACTACCAGGTATTCCTATAATCGATCCAAAGATATTTTATTAGACAATTATAGTGTCATACGATTCCTGATGTTAATCCAGTGGTTTCTGGCTTAGTTGCACGTGCAGTCATCTTTTCAAAACACAGATTCCCAGGTCACGCCCCATACCTATTCAGTCAGAAGCTCTGGAGGCGTTGATACCAGACTATATGTACGTGTGTATTACATATATTTTTTATGTATGCCTTATGATCCACATTCAGAAGTTTTGAAATTACTGATACGGTTCCCGGACTAGCTTAGTCATTGAGACACCTAATTTAAAGGTGTTCTTGAAACACGCTGAAGCGTCTACGGCCATGCCACCCTGAACGTGCCCAATCTCATCTGATCTCGAAAGCTAAGCGGGGTCGGGCCTGGTTAGTACTTCGATGGGAGACCACCTAGGAAGACCAGGTGCTGTAGGTATAAAAAAATTTAAAAAAAGATGAAACACAGTGAAGAAATGAACCATTTCAACCGAGAAAGATACTAGCCGTGTTGTTTTCCAGGTCATGCTACACAGTGCCTAAATTATAGTCAGCATTGACAAATATGAGAACTAAATATGCTCTTGCATGCTTTTCTCTTATTTTTCCTTCTAATCTACTTCACTTTTCTATTACACACCCAAGAAATTGCCTTCCTAGAAGCAAGAGATTAATATAATTCCAAAGTAGGAATATATCATTAAATCACATTACACATTAAAGGAAATTTTTGAGATAAAGTACTTAAGGTATTTACTTTAGTGTGACTTTGATAGAATTTTGGAGAAACAAAGTAACCTGAGTAGGGACTATTACTTCTGAATTTCCAATTTGAGTCAACAGAAGAATTAATCTCTACTTCTAAAATTAATTTGTTTTATTTTACCATTTATATGGTTATAAATTTTCATTTATAATCATGTGCTTCTTAGGATTATTTAGCAAAAACAGTTATGCATTATTGGGAAAGTCACTGTTTAAAGATCCATTAATTCTTTTATATGTTTAATATTTATACAGTATTATGTAGATACGTTTGTGGTTATCATGTAAACTGTAGAGTTGATACTATTACTTAAAAGAGAAATATTTAATTCACAGGTAACATTGTAATGCATAGCACCTTTCATCACAAAAAGATCTGAGTGCTTAGAAGTTGTTAATAATCCATGACTTTTTTTCTGAGATTAGAAAAACTGTATTCATTTTCCGCAGAGCAATGAAAAGCAGAAGTTAAGGGAACACGAGAATGAAGCAAAGGTGAGAAAAATAGCTAGGGTTTTGGCTCTACTAGTAGGTAGCAAAGAGGTAGGCACTTTGTGGTACCCAGCCCATGGCCCGTCCCCTGTGCCCGTTCGTTTTCTCACGTTCTACTTCTTCCCTTTGTTACCTGTCCCTTTACCACACGCCCTTCTGCGCACATTTTCCTCCCTTCCTTCTCTCTTGCTTACGCTTTGAAATTTGGTGCAACAAGTAGAAAGTTGCTCAGCTCTGTTGGTGGTATTCAGGGCTCGGTATTCAATTTTAAATCATCATTGTAATAGCTAAAATTTATCGAAAGCTTCCTGTATACTGCTAGACTCAAGGGAGTCACATGCATTATCTCATTTAATACTTACCGTCATCCTTAAGGACACCTTTTCCGTTTTAAAGGAAAGGAAACTGAAGCAAGTAACTTACCCTGGGTCACCCAGTTTGTCACTGGCAGATCTGGGATTCGAACCCCGATCCAAGCTCTCACCCATTACTTTATATTGGATCCAAAGCCAGATGAAAGACTTGTAAGAATTGAAACTGTTATTGCTTCTAACAGGCACTGAGGCCGGTAGACACTGCGAGGAAACAGCATGGCTTAGTGCAGAGAAGTCCCATCTGTCCTTATATCTGTCTAGCTTCTTAACCGTTATGAGACTTAGCGCATGGTAAGAGGAACATGTTAGCCTCCGTGACCCCCGGAAAAGTCGATGTGCAGCGCTTGGAGGAGAGAGACGGGGAGAGGGGAGAGCGCGAGCACAGGGGAGAGCTAGCGCCACCCCACGCGCTGCATCTCCCTCCCCCGGGCGCCAGGCTTCCCGTTCCCATGCTCTGTGCCTCCATATTCATTTACAGAGGGGAGACGACGTCAGGGACCAGAATACTCATGACCACCATTAGCATGCTTTCCTTTTTCAGAGTAACTGGAGCGCTGGATTAATAAGTAGGTTTCTTGAGAGCATGAAATTGGTCTCAGCCATCAAGCTGAAGCCTAGTGAGCCCCCCGAAGCCCCTCACCTCCCGCGGCCAGCCAGCCGCGCTGTCCGGAGCCCAGCCTGCCCTGTAGTGCAGACGGGGGGTGGGGACGGGAAGCACGCGGACACCTGTCGAGCACCGGTGCTTGTTCCTTGGTGCCTCTGTTGCCTGCTGCCCTCTTCGCAGGGAGCGAGATCCGCAGACAGCGTTCAGTGCTCAGGGACTGCCGCACCCGTGCAGAGCCGCGTCGCCTGGTGACTCGCTCCCTCCAGGGCAGTCCATTTCCAACGACCGATTATTGCAGGGTTTAAAGAAAGGCCTGGCATTTCATCCCGTTTGGTACAACCTTGAAGAGCCGTTCTAGCTCCAGAGCTCCCCCTAGGGGCAGCTGCGTCCCAGCTCCATTTCCCGGTCCACTCAGGCTGCCTTCCCTCTCCTCCCCGGGTGTTGACCCCGGAGCGCGCTTTCACACACACCCTGCCGGCCTCAGAGTCGGCTTCCCAAGGAATCCAACCTGCCACGAGAACACGCAGGGGTACTGGTATCAGACAAATAAGATGTGTTTGAAAGCATTTTGACAAGCGCACTGAGGCAGCACAGTGTAGTCAAGTCAGCACTGTTAGCTGCATTTGGTTATACTCTTCCTCAGGTCCTTGGTCAGGTGAATTAATTCCAATCTCATTTTTCTCATCTGTAAAGTAAGGATGATAATACCTACACTTCATGGGGCTGTTCTGAAGATAAATGAGATAATACATGTAAAGCACCTGGTATGGTGCCTGGTACATGTGAAGTACGTGTCTTTATGTCTACAGTATTTGTCATGTTAAACAATGGTATTTTGATGACTTTGTGTTAATCATTTTATGCATCAGTTTTACTTCCCATGAAATACAGCTTACGTTTTTCTAGATGAAGTATATAGTAATAACTGTGGTTGAAAGTCCTTTGAGCTCTGCAAAGGAAAATACAGACCCTAAGATGCATCACCATAGTCATTTTACGACCACAATTGCCAGTAAAGCCTTGATCCGGAACCCCATTGTCCATGGCTGGCTTTCAGTATTGGCCTGTTTAGTTGCTGTCTCCATAGTGGCAAAATGCATCATCACCATGACCCATCCCTGTATTAACACGATCGATCCTTACTGTCTCTTGGGTATTATTGAAGAGCAGTAATCAATAGTGTTTCATTTCCTGGGGACTTCAGCACCTTTTGCAAAGAGCTATTTCAAACACAATAATGAGATTATCTGATGATTCATAGAACAACTGGAATCAGTGTATGACATTTGCTTTTCTGAGCCCCCCAGGGAATAACCGAAAGTCCCCTTCGGTACCTTTGAAACCCAATTATTAACCAAAGCAACAATGAGAATAATCAGGTAATTCTCCGGGGAAAACTTCTTTGTGGATAATATTGTTTTTGTGCTTTATAACATTACCATGTTTTATTTGCTTTAATTATGCTGCTGATGTAACTGTTGTATTTGTGGCCAACGCACTGACAAGCTTTGCTGTTTCCCCCGTTCACACAGGCAGGACCAGATGCCATGTTGGGGAGAACAATCTGGGGAGTTTTAGGTTTAGGTGCCTTCGGGTTTCAGCTGAAAGAGGTGCCTGCTGGGAAGCACATTATCACAACTACCCGATCCCACAGCAACAAGCTGGTTACTGACTGCGTTACGGCCATGAACCCCGATGACGTGCTGCGAGTTGGGGGAGCAGGAAATAAGGTACGGAAGCTGCCAGCCATCCACTCTGAATCATGAAGGTATCGTGAGCGTTTACAACAGTGAAGTCAGAGTCTGGGGGAAGAGGTTGAACGTTGTAATTTGACATCTAAGGCACATTTCAGCAGCTCTTGAATTTTTTTTTAAATGTCAAGTTTCAAGTCTTTTTCATCATTTATGTCACTGAGACCCCGTGCCTCTCGTCAGCCTTTATTTTCTCAAAGACCCTCCGGGATGACTTCCGAGACCTTTCTTCCAGCCCGCCCCTTCTGGGTACGCCCCCCGTTCTTATATCTAGGCTTCTGTCCTGAGAAGCACTAGTCCCGATCCCTTCTCAGTGATTGCCCCGGATAGCGGGATGATGACATCGCAAATTCAGCATGCCCAGTTTGAGCCCACCCTCTTTCTACCTCCCCCAGATGTGTTCCTCTCTCTACCTCCACCTGGTTAATGGCACCACCATTTTCCCAGTTTTTCCAGACAGTCACCTAAGTCATCCTGGATGCCGGCTTCACATCCTATCGATCTGGTCCTGCCTATAGATCTTAATTCTTCCCTAATTTCTCCTCTCGTCCATCTCAACCGCCAGTGCTCTACTTGAAACCCATCGTCATCCGTCACCCAGACCTTACAGTAGCTTCCAGAGCGGTCTCCCTGTTTCGTCTGTCCTCGCTGCCACTAGAGCCATGAAAAACGCAGAACTTACCTTGTCATTCCCCTGCCCCGAGTCCTGGGATGTCTCTCCTTCACAGCAAGCTAAAATCCAAGCCTGTGAGAACGGCATGGGACTCCCCCGAAGGAGTTCTCGAACAGCACCGAAAGGAAGCGTTGGTCATGCTGTGTTCCCCGGGATTTTCCTCATTCTCCCATCTGCTCTTCCTCTGAATGTCCGAAGTCTGAGTTTTACAGAACTAATTATTTGACAGTATAACCAAAAGAAAAGTCACGTGACCAGTGAAAGCTTGGCAGCAAGTAACAGTTCTGGGTCGTGCAGTTTTTATCAGTGACCTCAGTTTTATATAAGTGTTATAGGAATTAAGATGACTATGTAAAAATTCATATTTTGGTAGTAGAAATAGCAATAGCTATGATCCTGAAGACTTAGGAAACTACTTGTTAGTCGGCATCACACATCCGTCAGGACTTATTAGTTTTCACACTATTGCACTAGTTGATGTTTCTCTATCTTTTATATAGTAATGGTCAACTGTTTACAAGATTTAAAAACTTAAATATTTCTCCTATATTGTTTTTACAGTAAGAAAGAAAACAGCATAAAGAAAGGAAACTTTCCCTCACTTGGAACACAGAGACTATGCAGGTCTCCCCCTCGTAGCCTACTGACCAGGCTTCCCCTCAGGCCCCTGTACCCTAATGCATGTGTTGTGCACATTTCTTCATACTACTCAACATTTAAATCTGCTAAAGGATTCCACCTAAGTGCAGTCTGACAAAGGGATCGATAGAAAAAAGCAACATTCTCTTAGTTGTACCTCATTCATTTCATCGTTGAGTGATGATGATTGTGTGTAACCTTACAGATTATTCAGCTGATCGAAGGCAAAGCCTCTGCTTATGTGTTTGCAAGTCCGGGATGTAAGAAGTGGGACACGTGTGCTCCAGAAGTCATTTTACACGCTGTGGGAGGTCAGTCCGTTTTATTCTGGGGAATTAAACAGTTTTTAAGTCATTTTACACGCTGTGGGAGGGGCTGTGGGAGGTCAGTCCGTTTTATTCTGGGAATTAAACATTTTAATTCTGGGGAATTAAACAGTTTTTAAGTTTGCACACGTGGGGTCCGGCTTTTATTTTGGGGAATTAAACAGTTTTTAAGTCATTTTACACGCTGTGGGAGGTCAGTCCATTTTATTTTGGGGAATTAAACAGTTTTTATACAGTCCTTATGTTAAGACATAACATTTCAGTAATATTACTTTTTACCTACTCTTAGGATATAAAAACTAGAAGGAAAGTTAGAGATTATCCAGTCCAACCCCTACATTTCATAGGCGAGAAAGCAGATTTTCAGCCAATTCGTTTTTCTTTAGTTATAGTTTCTCTTTTGCACCTTGATCTGCAAATAGTTAATTAAACCCTTTTTAATTTATGGCTTTAATGCTTTTAGGGCTTTTTTCTTGAAAAGTAAAATATTCATTATCATCATCTCAGCTAGTTTCTTTTAAGCCAGTATTGGTAAATACTTTAGTACTCGTGCTAAAGATCAGAGTTAGCATTTTTTAAATCTGACTGAAAATATATTACAAATATATATAGTAAGATGATTTTTCAATTTCAAATAGGTATCAGGTCACATATACTCTTAAATACTTGATTTTTTTTTTATTCTATCATTTCTCCTAGTACATTATTGTATCAATATCTCAACATATTACATGGCAAGGAAGTTAAATTCATCATAATCCATTCTCACTGGAATGTTAAATGAAACTATAATACAGTTATATTTTATGAACATCAAGTGTTCAGTATTAAATGGTAGAATAAAAAATGTTTTGAAAATGATAGTAGTGATGGAGTATAACCAATAGGAAAAGTAGTCGACTCACGAAGAGAAACTGATACCGAGAAATATAAACTGAAAATGCTAAATGAAATTATTTTAATGAAATCAAAACTGCTATGTAGTCTAAAATTTCAGCTGAATTAACTCTTAACCATTGTTTTCCTTCTTTTATCCAAAACTGGGTATTATTGCATTGGGTAGTAAGAGGCACTTGTAAGTAACTGGGGACATAATGATCCAATGACCCATTAACGTGCTGATGTTCTTCTGTAGGGAAGTTAACGGATATTCATGGCAATGCCCTTCAGTATAACAAGGAAGTGAAGCACATGAACTCCGCGGGCGTCCTGGCCACTCTGAGGAACTATGACTACTATGCAAGTCGCGTTCCTGAATCGGTTAAAAATGCACTTGTTCCTTAAAGGAACATCTCCTTTACCTGGCTAGGAGGAGGACTCGGTTTCAAAATAATACATTTTAAAACTAATCAGATGGAATTAGAACTCTACCTTCATTCATTGTTGGTCAGCGATTTACATTTCGTTAGTAGAAAATAGAATTAAAAAATGTCTGAATTATCAACCAGACCAATTTTGACTTCTGGAGAATTTTAAAGTCTGTCACATTTCTTTTCCTTCTATTTGGAGAAATGAAAGAAAAGTTTAGTTCCAACTGACTATCCTGGTCAATTGTTTAATCAACATTCCTGCTGTACAAAAGATTCTTTAGGGCACAGAAGCACAAGTTATTACCTGAATCTCATCCTTATTTTTCACAGTAATTTTAAAAGTTGTCCAGTTATGAATACACTAAAATGTCATTATGTATGTTGATGAAACAGATGTATGGGGAAAGGTTCTTTACAATAAATTATTTCATTCTAGCCAGTCGCTGTCCAGTGCTTTTAAATAAATTTGTTATTGGATTAAGAAAGTGATTCAGATTAATCATTCTCAAACCCAGCTGTGTCTCAGAATCACCTAGGAAGCTTCTCAAAAAATGCAAAGTCACAGGTTCCACCCCAGGAAATTTGATTCTGTGTATTTCCAGGGACTTCCATAATCGTTTAAGTTTAGAACTCACTAGATAATAGGGTAAGTATAATCTTAGAGAGCATCTGTAATCCAGCCTGAAGCTCTTTGTGGCTTTGACACCCGTGGCCACACTCTTCTCTGTCCTGACTTCTTCCTTTCCTAGCCAGGGCTCCTCAGTCTCTTTTCTTGGTTTTTCTTCATCTTCCTTTCCTTAAATGTCAGTAGTCACCAAGATTCAGTTCTAGGTTCTCTCTAGTTTCTCAAAAGATATTCTAATCCACACGTATGGCTTCATTTAGGGCCTACTGCCCGTAATTCCAAAATCTCTCTAGTGTAGAACTCTTAAACTCTAGATTTCTATACCCAGAAACCTACTGTGATGTCTCATCGCTATCTCTGAATTATGACGTCTAAAAAAGTATTCATTTTTGCCTACCCCTCCTTAAATCATTTTACAAATCCCCCAGATGATCCTGATAATTGGCCAAGTTTGGAAATCGCTTTCTTAATCCATTTAGCTCCTCCTAAAAACAGTTTTCTATTTACAGTGGACTAAACCTAAATACACACGCACACGTGTGTGTGTGTGTGTGTGTGTGTGTGTATGTGCAAGGTGAGAATAACTTTGAAGGAATTTCTTACAGGCTCCTATGTAAAGACTTAAGTTACCCAAGCAACATATGTGAACATTCCCATTGCCTCTGTCATAACTTAGACCCTCAGACCCCATTATTTCTCCCATGGATCACTGCAGTGTCTTCCCATCTGATCCTCCTACATGGAAACTCCTTTCCAATTCATCTACTGTTGTCTCCAGGGTGACTTTTTAAAAAATCAGATCTAGTAATGCCAGTCCCTTACTCAAAATCTTGTATGGCTTCCTGCTGCTTTCAGGATAAAATGTGAGTTCTCTGTAATAGCATATAAATCTCAATGTTACGGCTTCTTCCTTCTCCAGCAACACCTCTGGACACTTATATACTCTAGCCACGCTCAGCCATTTCAAATTCCTCCAAAATACCATTTTTTTCTCTTACCTTGGCCTCCATTTACTTCATCATTTATTTAAGAAATATTTTTTGAGCACCTGCTCTATGTTAGGCACTGCTCTGGGTACTAAACATTCACCACAGGACACAACAATGGCATAAGCCTGTCTCTTTGTTGAGCTTATATTCTTGTGAAGCAAAATAGATAATGAACAAGTAAATGAAATTATTTATATTGTGGCAAATGCTATAGAGGAAATCCAGTAGGAGGATGAGCCTGACAGCATCTGGGGTAGGGGGACAGCAATGGAGGAGATCTCCAGAGAGTGGGACTGTCTTCTTTGAGGTGACGGATGAGCCAGAAACTGGATGCCAAGAGCTGGGATCTCTAGTGGGAACAACCAGGACGGTACTCCTGAGAAGAAAAGAAGGAAGAAGGAAGGAAGGAAGGAGGGAAAGAGGGAGGAGGGAGAGAGGGAGAGAGGAAGGGAGGGAGGAAGAAAGGAAGGACAGCAAAGAAAGCAAAGAAAGCAAAGCCAGCCAGCCGGCCGGCCGGAGCAGGCTAAAGTGAAACGAACTTTAGGGGGAAGGCTGTTAGAAAGCGAGGCTGGGGGGACAGGGGCCAGATCATGTACGGCCTTAATTTTTTTAAAAGAAATTTAAGCAACGAGGGGAAAAGAGAGTGACAAAAGGGTACAGGGTTTCTTTTTGGAGTGATAAAATGTTCTAAATTGATTGTGGTAATGACTGGACACCTCTGAACATACTAAAAACACTGAATGTGTACTTTTAATGAGTGAATGGTACAGTATGTGAATTACATCTCAATGAAGCTGTTAGGAAAAATTAAATAGCCACATGTGGCTGGGCCAACCATATTGTGTAGCACAGCTTTACGTCCTCTTCCTGTTTATCTACCCGATTTTATGGCATTTCCAGCCCAACATATCACCTAAACCTTAGATTCATAATGCGCAACTGTTACAGGATATCTTCATCTAGGTATCTTGTAAACATCTCAAAAAATCAGTCTGAGACCACTTTTCCAAACCTATTTTCCCTCCCGTCTTCCTTCCTTAGACAACATAACCATCCACCAGTCAAACTGAAATCCAGCAATAAAGCTAGAAACACCGGCTTCTCACCATCCCGTCCCCCAGCACTCCATCAGTCACCACTGACTCGACCTCCCAAATATATCCAAAATGTGTTCTGAATTCTCAACTCTCATTTCCACTGCCTTACTTTAGGCCTTCATCTTTTATCTCCGCCCACATGGACTGTCGTAGTAACATCTTAACTGACCTCTCTACCACCAGTTCTGCCCATTCCGATCCACCTGCTACACTACTATCAACGCGATCCTGATAGAATGCAGTCCTAACCTTCTCTCTCACTGCTGCTTACCTGCTTACAACTCTTCTACCACAGGATAAAAATCTAGCCCCTCAGCATGATAGGTAGAAGTTTTTATAATTTAAAGTGGGTGTCTACCTTCCAACCTTTTAATCTCTCATTGCCAAAACATATTATGTCAATAACGAACTGGTTAGTTTTCCAAATATAGTTTCATGACTCCAGGCTTTAGCTCATGTTCTTCCTTTGACCTGTGTTCCATCCCCCCAGAAATGCCATCTCTTATTAAAGTTTTCCTTTACTATTCTCTCCTCCCTCCCCTACTAGCTATAGGTAATTGTTTTCTATCTTCTGAGCTAACTTTGTACTTTGGGCAAACATTTATTTCTACTCTCATTTCCTATGTGTTTAAGATGAACACATTTCTCTTGTGGCACGTATCCCACTACACAGCTATTTTTACTTACCTGTTTCTTTCACATATAGGACTAAGCTCCTTGAGGGCAGGGACTTTGTCTCATCTCTATATCTCCTGTTTATGTACATAATAAATAGGGTTTAACATGTTGTCTCAATCTCAGTAGATGCTCAAAATACCCATTCTTGATTGTCTTTTAAATCTTGATTGTTTATTAACCAAGAATGGAAGCAATTTTCCTTAAGTGAGTAATGAGTATAAGAAAACAGCCACAAACACTATTTTTGATAGTGATACAAAAGGTTTTTTGACACATTTAAAGAAAAACATTCTCTTGGCCATTTATGATACTGTGATCAGGAAAAATAAAAGGTTCTTTCCTTGTTTTATGTTTATTAAATTATGAGCATATAATCATAAAGCAGATATGCAATAAAAACATCTAAACAATAGTATAGAAAGGAGCTCCTCGCTATTTTAAAAGGATAAATATAAAAATAGAAGTATCTAACAAAAGATACTAAGACTACCATGATTTCAAATAATTTTGTCTAATTTGCTAGCTGAGATAGACCATCAGTCGAGACTATGAGGCTAAAAAGATGATGTGAACATCTTTACAAGGATAAATAGGTAATGATTCCAATTCTCACTTTTGTGTGTCTGTGTATGTTTAAAAGATATTAATCTGCAAAAACTATGTCTGAAAGGCTATACATAAAATACAAGATTTGCCAAAAAAAAAAAAGTTATCAAAAGGTGTGTGAAAGGATATTCACCTCTGAGTTTTAAATCAGTCAGTCATGAAAATCTGGGAGAAAATTATTCCAGGCAAAGGGAAAGTGTGAACAGGTACAAGATGAGAAACAAAAGGTATAGTCTTAAAGAAGCTTATAATACAAAGGACAAAACAGGCAATTATGATATATAACATGGTAAGCCTAAAATAGCGATAACTATAGGATATTAACAATAAAATGATATTAGATATTTAGTATTTTTTCTCTTGAATGTCTTTGTTTTACTGATGTTATTTAATTTTTAAAAAATTAGACATGTAAGGGTCCCAGATATCACCTAAATTCAATGTTGGAGTCTAGGGTTAATAAGTTTGAAGAACAGGTATAATTTTGGTTTGGTTTGATTTATTTAAGACAAGTCACAAACATATTTCGAATTTAGAAAATACAGTATTGAAATATCTCTTTATCCTGAAATTGAATATTTTGTCCAAAGGAATTTTCACAGCAAAGGTAGATTTACATGTGTGGGTGGAAAGAGATGCACGACATACTAGTTCAACTATTAAATTCTTAGTGATGACTATGAGATCAGAAAGAAAAACAAATGAAAGAGAACCTTTGATTTCTAGCAAACGATTTACTGGAACAACTCTGAACTTTTTCTCAAAGTAGTGACAGGCTAATAGCATCTAAGGGGAAGAGGCTCTGCCGAAGAAGATGCTCTTGGTCTTTCCGTGCTTGACGAAGAACAGAGAAGGGTGATCACAGTGGGAATTTTCATACACTGATAACGATGTTGGAACGATTTCCATCCCAGCGACAGTGGAAGCTCCCATGCCTTCCTCGGTCACCTCCACAAGGACTTCTGTGGGATTTTAGACACCATGACACTGCTGCTCCTGGTCATGCCTGAGAAGTCAGTGTCCTGTTGACTGAAGGCACCCGCCATCCCGTGGCTCCCAGTATGGCCTTGAGGTCATTGGTGTCTTCCACTTTGAACTCAGTTGTACAAATCCACATCTCTCTTGCTCACGTTCTGTGAATTTACCCAGGCTATTAACATCTCAAAGGTGAGTTTACCTTCAAGCTTCTGCAGACCGTTTATTTCATTTGGCAGCAATAAAATCATGCTTGCCTCCATATGGCATTCTATTTTTCAAAGTAAATTTTCTATCACTCCCCCTCTCCTCCCCCAGAAATCAATCGCTTTGCAGCCTTCTCCCGGTATTAATTCTGATAGAATAGGAAGGACCCCCAGTATGTGCTAGGCACCGCAGAGAATTCAAAGATAACGTTTTTCAGCAAACAATAATCTTAAGAGCTGGCAGGCTGCGCAGAAATCAATTTCAACAAAGGGAGGTACAAAGGCAGAGTCTGGTGTGCATAGAATCACCTGCAGAACTTCTTAAAAATGAGATTTTGGTTCCCAACTCTAGAGACTCTGATAGGAAGGTAGAGGAAGAAGTTCTAAGACAGGTGCCTTACTACTCTGGAGGCTGGCTATATAAAGACGTAGGTACCTTTGATGGTGCCTTGGGACAGGTAGATAATTCTAAAGCGGCATTAAGGCCCTCAAGTCCCGTATTTAATCTAAGCGGCACTCTCTAGTAAAAACAGGATGTCTTCGGGATGGTGATGAGGTTGAGAAGTTTTCTGTAATGAATCCTGGCCCTCTTGAGCTCTAACAGCAGCCCTTGGACTACGCCTGCAGCGCACGCGCGCGCGCACGTGTGTACACACATACACACGCACGTCACACACACACACGTACGAGGAGTTAAGAGCAGGAATCGGAGGACCCTGTGAAAGGCACGCTCGCGCAGTCCAGGCAAAGAAAGCCAAGCCGGGGCAGCGGCTTTAGTAGTAATGCCTTTTATCAATAAATCCTTTCTCCTAACCATTAGCTTTAAGAACAAAAAGAACCCCTGAAAATACATTCTCCTTCTGAGAGAAGGAAACGCGGGCTCTTCCCGCACGCCCAGGGTCCCCGTGGCTGTGGGTTTGGCGTGTGTGCTTCCAGGACTTTTCTGTGTTCACGGACACGCGGGGCCCCCCGACACCATGCACCTGCGTGTTTCGTCTCGTGCTTCGCGGGGCCGCGCGTCACTGCGGGAACGGCCCTACCGCTCGCTTTCCCCGCTCCGCTCCACTCCGCCAAGTGTCGTAAGCCTCACCCGCTTCGGCGTCTTTCCCGCGGCGACGTGGAAGGACACGTCAGTCCTGCGGTGCCGAAGCACCGAGGGGCGTGGCCGAGGCCCAGAGCCCGCGACGGACGCCGGCGGCGCGCGGCGATGACGTAAACGGCGGCGCGCGGCGGGGACGCGGCGGCCACGGCGCAGGGGCGGGGCCGGGGCTGCGGCAGCGTCGGGCGCGCACACGTTGCAGCTTTTCGCTTTCGGTGGGGTCGGGGTGCTTCGGCGGCGGGGCGGGCGCACTGACTGGCAGAGTCGCAGACCCGTGGAGATGGCGACGCTCTGTCTGACCGTGAATTCAGGAGACCCTCCCCTGGGTAAGAAGCCGATGCGGCCGACCCGCGTGGGTTGCATCAGCCTGGGAGGGTGCGGGGCGGGAAGGTCGCCGCGCCCTGGCTTTGCGCAGTGGCGATCGCGGTCAGGGACGTTAGGCCTGCCCCTCTCCCCCGACTGTACACGGGGAAGGCTCCGCGCCCCTCACCTTCTGTCCCCGGCAGGTGGATCTGCTCCCGAAGCCAGTTTTCTTGGGCGTGGAGGGAGGAGCGGTATGAGCCGCGACACCAGGGCGACACGAGGCTCGGCCCGAGGCTTGTGTCTTTTTCGGAGGGATGACTCCCACCTGCCGCCCCCCCCTTTCTGAAATGATTTCCCCTGGAGACGAGAGCTGCTCGTAGAAATAACATCTTGACATTTAAAACCCTATTATCTTCGCTTCCCCTCTTGTAGCATTACCCCTTTACGTCTATTTATCATCCCTCCCTCCCTCTTTCGAGAAAAGATCTTCGATCCACTTGATTTTTCTTACGTTTCATTGGGTTCAAAGCAAACAAGGCAGACGATCGTAGTAGCAGTACTGAAAATTTCAACTGAGGTTGCGTTTATTTTTAATTAAGGTAGCAGGGTAATTAACTGCTAGAACACCCAAGCACACTGCGGAGTGATGAGGTTGCTTTACTACACGCCCTGTAGATGTGGTAAATGTCAGACTAGACGTCACACCTGTCACTTTCCTGATACGTCTTCGGTTAGACTTGAAATTGCATTTTCAACATGGCCAAGGTTATTGTGTATAGATAGCTTGGAATTTCTGCCGCTTTATTGCATTGGGAAGTCACACAAAAGTCAGTTTATCAATCTCATATTTGTTCATGCATGTGTATAGTATAGATGCAGAAGTACTTTTCGAATGTTCAGGAAGCCCAGATCTCTAGGTACAATTGGCCATGAAGGGCCGACAAATTACACATTACATTTTCAAGTTCGGTGCTGTTCTGAGTGTATTGTAACAAAACCCACAATTTAATAGCCACTTTAAACATTTTTAAATGCTAATGTTTTAGCATATTGGTTCCAGTAATGATGGGCTAACCTCACACAGGTCAATGAACTCTAAAAGAAATGGCTTTGATCCTTGGGCCACGAAGCACTAGACAGTGCGGTCTCATAGTTAAGTCCAACCCTGCCTGCCACGTACTAGTTGTAGAACCTATAGAACCTTGGCAAGTCCCTTGTTTGGCATCTCACACAGTTTCCTTGTTTAAGAAAGGAAGAATAGTATCTGCCACATAGGATTGGTTGCCAGAATTAGGGGACAAAGGATTAATGAATCAATTTGGTAAACTTTAATATATGTTGAGAGGCAGATTACACTGTGTTTTAGATTTTGAATTCTGGACTGCCTTAGACCTGTATTCAAACTCCGATTGCCACATATTTAGTCACGGACTTTGGGCTAGTTATTTAACCCCTCAAAGCCTCAGTTTCCTCTTCTGTAAAATGTACATAAAGGTTTTTACCTCTTAAGGTTACTACAAAGATTAAACATTATAAGGACTGTAAAGTGTTTAGCACAGTGCCTACCATGTAGCAATCGCTTAAATGCTATTAACAGCGGCCTTTATACAAGGCATTATGTTCATTTCTTCTTGTCTCAGGAAGGAGGAAAAAATTCATTTCTGAGTCCCTAAATAGAAACCGCGCATATCGGAAAGCACTTGGACTGTGCCAGTGAATCGTTTCTGCTTTGTTAATTTCTCTAAGACCAGAAGACTAGTATTTTCTGTTTACAGATACTGAGGAAAAAGTTTGCTCTTTGCACGACTTAACAGTCGTTTGTTGAGTCATCCTTACTGCTTTATGATTCAAGTTTTAAATACTATATTGCTTATAAAGTGAAGTCTTTTCATCTTATTTTTAGGCGCTCTGCTGGCAGTAGAACATGTGAAGGACAATGTCAGCATTTCTGTTGAAGAAGGGAAAGAAAATGTCCTTCGTGTGTCTGAGTAAGTGCTTTCATATCTGTGTTCAGTGCTGAACAGCATTTTAAAAATACTCGGGATTAAACGTTGCATGCTTGTTTATTTGCTAATTGGGAGCTTGTCCCTAGAGAGAAATATTCTTTTCTTCATTCTAAAAGAACTGTATCTAGAGTCTCATATTTGTCAGCAGGCAGTCTGATTCCACTTGTAATCTATTTAAAAGAAACTAGAAATGTACAGAAAGATTTATACATGAGGATTTTAAATTGTAATTTATTCTGGTAGAAAATGTGAAATGTTTAAAATCAGTGATAGGAAATAAATAAATTTGAATTATTTTATTGCTATTGTTACTTCTCCTTAGTTGCTTTTTCTTTATAGTTTGATGTCTTTTTTAAAAATAATTTTTACAAAACAATTCGATAAAGTTTGATCTATCATCTTCTCCCGGAAGTTGATAAAACTAGCTTCTTTATGACAGTCTATCCTTGGCTTTGCTGCCTTGATTTATTTTAAATCACTGTTATTCTCAGTAGCCCAATTATAGTTTTTATTTTCACCACTGAAGAGACGTGTAGAAACTAATAAGAGAATGATACATCATATAGATAGTCTACTCTGAAGTCAGTTGTTGGATTTAGCTGACCGTTTCAGAACTAATTGGAATATAATAGAAACAGTAAAGAACAAATTAGATCTATTATTTTTTAAGTCTCATGACTCTTACTGATTTGCTAGAGCCACAACAGAGCTTCATGTCATGCTTATGTTCTAGAAACGTGGTGTTTACGGACATAAATTCCATCCTGCGCTACCTGGCTAGAGTTGCAGCCACGGCTGGGCTCTACGGCGCCAACCTGATGGAACATGCTGAGGTGAGGACTGCTCATCCTCTTGGGTGTGTTTTGTTTTTTGGTTTGTGCTTCCGGTCTTGTGAGAACTTTGTTTCACTTTTGGATTATGTACCGTTATTCTCTGTAAGGATATTAACAGAGTGTTAGTTACAGACCAAATTTAGGAATTCTCATCCTGTTTTTATTTTCAGGGAAAAACTCTTAGCTCCTCAATTTGAACTTTTAATCGCATACCAGCTGTGCAGTTGGGTTATCGAGTGCTGTCTTCCTCTTTCTAGATACCTGGAAATTCATAGCTGGATGTGACTAGATAGATGATCTTATATAAACCCCATACTTTACAGTTGAGGCAACAGCCCCAGACAAGTTAGCTTTGCCAGGCTTATATACATTGTTTGGATTCCATTTTCCTTTCTAAGTATATTCCTTAATTATAGCAATAGTAAATTAATTTGTAGTACTGCATTTAGATCCTAACTTTCCTAAATCTTATCAAATTCAAAATACAAAGAATAGTTTCCAAGTATTTACTGTTAAATTTTGCAAGTGGGTGAATCTATTTGGGTGCCACCTGTTGGGTCCAGTCAGGTTGGTCCTGCTGCCAGTTCTCATACCTTTCTTTTTCTTCCGGGAAGTACCCCGCAGTGCCCGTGCAAAAAAAAGAAAGCAAAGAAAAATAACAAAATGTGTTTATTTAAGTGTCTTTTTAGATCCCAGGCATCAGAATGGAATCCACGTCATGGTAAATTCTGTCACTGAGATAAGAAAGTCATGGTACTAACTGTGGTTGGTTGCTTTTGTTTAAACTCTGGGCTGCATTTCCTTCCTGTCTTTGTGTTCACAGATCGATCACTGGTTGGAGTTTAGTGCTACAAAATTGTCTTCGTGTGATTTGTTTGCCGCTGCGATCCGTGAGCTCAGTCACTGCCTATCTCTGAGAACATACTTGGTTGGAAACTCCTTGAGCTTAGCAGATGTGTGTGTTTGGGCCGCCCTGAAAGGTATCGGTACTTCTTCTTGACGAATGTTCCACTTTAATTATTTAATGTTTCTGGGTAAGAAGTACACACACTTCTGTGGACACGAACATCTATCCATCTATCGGCAGTCAGTTAGGACTTTCTTGCAAAGGAGCGACCACCCTGGCTACTTTATCCCTGTCCAATCGCAGGAATTCCCTGTCCTCTGCTGTCCCTAGATGTCATGTCTGTTTTGCTACCTCCCTTCCCCTCTCGCCTTTGGAGCTGACGTTGCTCTTGCCGAGGAAGCGAAGCCCTGGTCCCACTATGTCAGCTCCTCCCGTCTGGGCTGTTAGTTTTCTCCAGGCGCTGCTGTCTGATGGCTCAGGAGGTGTGCGTGAGGGGGTGGTGGGGTGACCTGGAGTTGTTCTTCTTGGGGCTCACTTTTTCCATCTTCTACAGCTAGCTTGCAACAGGTGAGAATATGGGATTGATGATAGGTACAAGGGGGACTTAAGTTTTGTTTATTTCCTGTAAAAAAAAAAGAACGAAGCAAATATGCAAAAATGTTTAATTATTCTTTAAGTCGGAGTTATGTGTGTTTTTTTTTAATCTCTATACTTTTTTGTAGTTTAAAGCTTCTCTCCAAATTAAATTGTTGTAATAAAAACCAACATAAAGTGAAGTCCTTTTCTAGTTAGACCTTTTCATCTGTAGGTTTATTGTGACATTTTTGTGTGTTTTGATTTTTGACTTAACGTACACGCAGGGGAAATAACGTCTCGACGTAGCTTTGTGGCCACATGGGCCTTAGAGCGGGTGCGTGGCGGTGGCCGGGGCAGGGTCTCGTGTTCGCTTCAATGAGCCGAACTGGAAAACTTTTTAATTAACTTTATGAATTCTATAAAATACGTTCAAGTATTAGAAGACACGTCAACGTATGCCCAAATTTTTAAAATCTCATTCTAGAAACACAACTAAGTCGTCTCATTTACTGTAAGTTAACCTTGAATGGGACTTTGCTCTGGAAGTTGCAGGTTTATTGACTGGTTTTAAAATGATGTTTGCCGTTAGGAAACGCTGCATGGCAGGGACAGTTGGAGCAGAACCAAGCGCCAGTCCACGTAAAGCGCTGGTTTGGCTTTCTCGAAGCCCAGCAGGCCTTCCGGTCAGTAGGTGCCAAGTGGACTGTCTCAGCCACCAAAGGCAAAGCGGTAAGCCTTTTATTTATTTTTTTTATTGCTGACCCATTTGTCTGAGACCCCAGACCTATTTGTAGTTTATTTTCTTTGAATGAATGAGAAAGGATCCTCTTGGACGAATCTGCCGTCGTTAAGTCTTGGCTCGCCTTTATGACTGTGAAACGACATAAAGCCTTAATCTTCATAATTATGAGTCTGGAAGATCATGATCTTCCAGGACGTGTCCCTCAGGAAATCCAAACTTCAAATAACTGAAATCTCGTGATTTTATAGTTACGCCAGCTTTTCTCCCTCCTAAGACTCCTGTTCTCTGATTTTTTGAACCATTGACCATGGCTTCCCGGGCTTCTGCGGAGTCTGTCTGTCGATTCCCTGGAAGGTGTGAGTAGAGGACACTCGCCGGGCTCCTCTCCCCCAGCCCGAGTCGCTCTGCTTTGGTCTGTTTTGCATATTACGCTTGCGTAATAAAATTAGGATTTAAAGACTTTCCGAAGCAGTGAAATTTGAAAACCTCTCCGTGCTTGGATAAAGACACTACAGTCCCCTCAGTTTCGCTAAGAATCCTCGCTCGTCCTTCACCACTTTCCACATCTGACCCGTCGACAAGTCCTGTTGTTACTTCTCATATCTGTCAATCCGTTTTCTGTCTCCACTGCTGTTGGTTGGTATTGAGGCCTCATTACCCTCTGCTTGATTTAATACCATGGTCTCATCACTGAATTTTCCTTCTTTGGTCTCTTTTTTCTAGTTCAGCCTCTGCACTGTCCTGGGTATCATATTAGAAAACACAAATAAATGGTCCCATTACTCCTGAGAACTTCCCATTGCCTAAAACGTAAAAACCAGGCTTACGACGTTCACGTTTGAACCTAACTGACGATCTCAGCTCCTGGCCCAGCCCCTTGGCACACCTCCTTAACCGTTCACGGGCCACACTGCCCGCCCCTGCCTTCGGTCTCACCTGTGCTGGCCCTCCTTTCCTCGGAGTGAATGCCTTTGCGCACTGTCCATCTGACACACAGCCACTTCTTTTTCACGGTCCAGCTTAGTTCTTACCTCCTTGGACACTTTTCCCGATGACCCTAGATGCTGTTGATGAACTTTGACGGCCTCCTTTAACAGAAATGTATACATATCTGTTACTGGTATTTGGTTTTATTTACTTCCTTCACAAGATTTTGAGGCTTCAGGTGCAAGGATGATGTACTAGCCATTTTTCTTATAACCCTGCCCGGCACATAGCGGGTAATGTTCTTAAACGTTTAACCATAAAACTACTTTTGTTTTTGTTCTGCTTTGTAGGCACCTGAGAAAAAGCAGGATGTTGGGAAATTTGTTGAGCTTCCGGGTGCTGAGATGGGAAAAGTTACTGTCAGATTTCCTCCAGAGGCTAGTGGGTAAGAAAATATAACTTAAAGTTACAATAGAATGTGTTCGGTGGAAAATCTTCAGACATTGTCGAATATTTTTAATAATAATAGGTTAATGATATAAAAGAAAATAAGATTTTAATTGTGGGAATTAAAATTTTACACATCCTAATGCTTTCTTAATTGACATTTAATGTATTAAATTTATGGTTTTAGTTTATTAAGTCAATAGACGAGATGACATTTGTATTTTACCCCAGATAGTATTTTAATTATAATAGCAAAATATCCATAAATAGAAAGCCTTCGGTGTCATTTACACTTTGAGATTTGTAGGCTTTTGTTTCATAAGGATTTGTATTTGTACCCTGAGCAATCCTTTTATGAGCAGAAGAAGTTATAATAGAATTAATTTTAAGTTATTTTTTTTTTCCCTAAATAACAGAAGGAGAGTCCCGAAAGGCCAATTCCTATTCAATTTTTTTTTATTATTATTAGCAGGTTTCCCAACCTTTTTCCCTCTTGGCACCCAGAGAAAATATTAGTATTTGACTAGCTCGTTAGGAAAAAGACTGTTCTGGCTCGAGACTGCCTAGCACCCCCAGGCAGGGGGAACCTCTGCCTCTGCGCACCTGTCAGCTCCTTTGAAGCAGGCCTTGTAATAGATCCCTTCCAGTGATCATAGAACAAAATGCCTCTTATTAAAGCAGCCTCAGGAACCTAGCCATTAGAGAAGTATTATGCCATGTTTTATAAATGAGTTGATTATTTTTTTTCCAAATTTCATATGATTTTAGATTTTCTTTTATAGCTAAATTCTTACCCATCTATGGTAAATGGAATGTGTAGACAATAAAAGTGGCAGATAAAGAAACAGTTTTATTTCAGCCGTTCTTAATAGTTCTTTATAAGTTTTTCGTAAGCACCATTGACCGCAAAATCAGTATTGGCATTCTACATTTTCTTTCTGCTTTTCTAAGTTTGTTGATTTAGGCAGTAAAATATAGGATAGGTAGAAGGAGATGAAAGAGAAATAATGCTTCTGGAAAATTTACAGACTAAATCATTAAACGACTGATTGGTAGTTGACTGAGTGGAATCAGTCATGACTAATGCCTCTTATGGAGTTTAAAGTCCCTAGCACCCAGTATTCTGTGTATTTGGCGTGAGAGTGCATGGTCGTCCCATTGGGTAGTGAGTTCAATGGTTTAAGAAAAGCCACATTCTTAGCAGTGGTTGTTCATAGCTATGCCATTTGCCTTTGGATCTTTTATGTTTTCTGTCACTTCTTGAATGGCGAGCTCCCTGTGTTTATCATTCACTGTATAAAATATGTGTATCTGTTCTAACTTATGTCACTTTCAGAGACCATGCTCTTGGCTGAATGCAGTTTTGGGATTTGGACTATAAGTCAACGTTCAGGTTTTTAAAATACTCAAAATTTTGATCCTATCTCCTTGTATTACTAAAGAATTCTTCATTTTTTTAATCTTTTTTTTTCCTGTGTTTTGCATGAAAGACCAGAAGGCTTCATTCTTACCTTTAATTTTTATTCTTAGCTAACATTTGCGTAGCGCCTGTTAATATGTAAAAATAACCAAGCACTTCACATATAGTGACTCTTTTCATCTTACAGCTCTCTGAGGAAGGAACTGTTATTATCTCCACTCTCCATTTTACAAAACTGATTCATAGAGCGTTTAGTAACTTGCCAACTCAAGCCTACACTCTCTGGCTCTGCAGTCCATATTGCTTAAAATTATACACTTATGTCTGTTAAATGTGGGAGAAGCCCAATTCAGCATCAGTACTGTCTAAAGCAGCACGAATCTTATTTTCTTTAGCTATTTTGATACAGGTTGTCTTGGGCCGATTATTTATCTTGTGACTATTTTATAGTCCTGTTAGCTTTCTTGAGATTTTAAAAAGTTACAACTGCACACATTAATTCAGATTTAGAAATCATATCTTTGTAAGAATGGTTTAATTTCTTCACCCCTCTTAAATTTATTCCTGTATGTAAAGCCTAGCACATTTAACTGTCATGCAGTAGGTAGTCAGTGATTATTAGTCATTTCTTCTTTTCTTAACAATGAGTATAGCAGGTCACGGGTGTAACACAGTTCTCTATTTTGTTTTTAATAAAACTTCTTATTATAGAATAGTTTTAAATTTACAGGAACTATAATATAACATAGTACAAAAATATAGTACAAAAAGTTCCCATATACCTTTCACACAGCTTTTCTTAATGAGAATGTCTTATATTTATGTGGTACCTTTGTCACCACTAAAGAGCCAGTACTGAGATATCATCTAAATTCCATACTGTTTTTGGATTTTATTGGTTTTCCCTAATGTTCTTTTTTTTGTTCTAGAATCTCATCTGGGATACCACTTACAGCCCTTTATTTTGTGCAGAAAGTTTTGAATAACCCTAAATGTATTGCATTGTACTTGTCTGCATTAAGCTGTGCATATTAACCCTTCTTAAAATTGAATCATTAATCCAGAATGCCATGTGAATTTCTAAAGGATCGATTTTAAAACTGACATAAAGACATACGAAGTGGTCTACTTTTTCCTCCCCAGTAGCTACCAGCTGAGACAGAGGTGTGAGTGTGGAACAGTGTGACTGCAGCCAGCGTCATGAACTGAAACTAATAAAAATCAGTGAGAGCAGATTAAGCTTCCATGATTCATGCCTTGTTTGCTGCCCTATGAAGTGTGTTTTCAACATTAGTGGTATAGGATGTGACCTTTTACCCACCTCGTCGACAGAGGAGAATGTTGATGTGCACCGTTACCAACGGTGCCTCTGATTTATTTTATTCATTATCATTGTCAGCTGCCCACGGGAAGAGAAGAGCATTTTCATAGGGTGTGTGGTTCATGGCGTGTTGGTATTGGACGAGAACTTGAAGATCATTTACTTAAAATCCTTTCATTTATGCTTCTAGGAAAACCGAAGTAGCTTTTCTGTGTCCCTGATTCTGTGTGCTCTCTGATATCACAGCGACACTGGCATCCTTGGTGCTTCTTGCTCACGTGAGCGAGTGGTTGCCAGTTCTTAGTAGCATCAGGTCTCATTAATGGTACACTGCTGCGTAGCATTTAAACAGTTTGGGAAGTAATTTTCCTCTAACTAAACGACTATTTATTTCTCCGTAAAAAAAGAAAAAGGAGATTCTCCTTAAGGTTGTAATGTGTGTAAATAACTTGTCTTTATGAGATTTTACATATGACATTATTATGACTATTTTATAATGTGATAGTCTTTTTCTTCCTGTCAGGGTCAGATTTTCTATCACAGTACTTCTTGTTAGAAAGTAAAATATGAGTGGACTACCAACTAGAAGGAGTTTTGTTTAGTTCTCATCTCCTCAGAAAGGTTAAGTTTAAGTCTTTAGTTAAAGCCTGTTAATGAGTTTCTTTGTGAAATGTTTTTGTTTTAGTTACTTACACATTGGGCATGCGAAAGCTGCTCTTCTGAACCAGCACTACCAGGTTAACTTTAAAGGGAAACTGATCATGAGATTTGATGACACAAATCCTGAAAAAGAAAAGGAAGATTTTGAGAAGGTAATTAAAGGTGTAGTGATGACCCTTTGTCAGAAAAGTTCATTGAAATTAGAGGGTGACCCGATACCTTCATGGTACCAGAATACTAAATTACGTTTGTTCTCATAGCCGCTTCCCCCTCCCCCCTCTGTATATTCTGTGTCTGAGACCTGAGCCAAGAAATGCTGAGCTGCCATCCCCCCAAAAAAACTTCAATTTATTTCTTTGTTGCTCAGTTATAGAGTTTACCTAAGTGCCACATTTTCCTCCAATTACCGATTCCTTAAATGAATTGGCCACGAGAGGCAGATTTCCTTTTTGTCGTATCATTTTAAGTTTATGAATGAAACAGACACTAAGTAGGTTTGGAAGATGTGAAGGTTTCCTAGCCCCTTAAATCATCTTCATTCAGAAGCACTGCAATGTATCCGAAGAGAGGGCAAACGATTGTCAGTACGACCAATAAAAACTAGCTTTTCCAGAGTGAACGGAAAGCTCCATCATAAGATCAGCTTTCTCAGCTGAAAATTCGGAGACTAGTGTAATGAATTTTTTTTTTTTTTCTTTTTCGAGCTAATGTCATGCAACTTCCACAGCCATTTTCAGGCTATGTAAGACTGATGGTGTATTATTACATTTGCCCAAATGCAGTATCAAGGATTGAAAATACACACGGAAATGCAACAGATAAACTGGTGGTTATTTTGGGTTCTCATTGCAGGTGATCCTGGAAGATGTTGCGATGTTGCATATCAAGCCAGATCAGTTTACTTACACGTCAGATCACTTTGAGACGATAATGAAGTACGCAGAGAAGCTGATCCGGGAAGGGAAGGCGTACGTGGACGACACTCCCGCCGAGCAGATGAAAGCTGAACGTGAGCAGAGGATAGAATCCAAACACAGGAGCAACTGTAAGGCACATTTAGTGTTTTATAGTTTAGTCGATGTTCTCGTATTCCGCATCTTGAGTAGAACGTGGCTTCTTTTCGAGGAAGGGTGCTGGTTTGAAACACATTTGGGAAAACGGCTCCTACGTTAGTTCAGCTCTTCGAAACCCTTTTTCTCTGTCATCTTCCCCTTGGCACCGTTTCGTTCGCGTCGCAGCGGCGCGTGACGTGTGTGCCTTCAGCGCGTCCCTTACCGCGCGCAGTCTCGCGTCTTCATCCATCCATTTGAATGATCCTTCCGCAGCAGTTTCGTATTTTTCTCACATACTTAGTTTTTCTGAAACGTTTGATGATAATGTTATTCGTACCTAGATCTTCCTTTCAGCGAGTGGGTAAATGTGAATATCGTACATAAGCTTGTTATTTATCCTGTATCTCTGAAATACCACTTGACAAAAAGCATCTTTCTTATTCATTACTTGTCCCCCGAGCTTCACAATCAGGCTGTTTTCATTCTGTAATTATGTTCCCAGAACTTCCACACTGTTCAGACCTCTTCAGTGTGACATTTGGGAAGTATAGTAAATTCAGATTGTTGCAGAAGTATTATTTCTTTTAAGTTTCTCCCCATTTTTAGAGCTAGATAACAACTGGACTTATAGACCTAACTTGGTTCTTTGAGAGCAGGTAAAGAGTCCATCATATCTTCAGTAGAATTTCTGCAGAGAATCATTGCTTTTTTTTATCCATATGGGGCAGGTTTTCGATGTTCTGCCCCAGACAGGACTTTAGTCACTTGGGGTAGAGGTCTTTTTCCTGGGATTAAACTTGTATCGCTGTCTGTTTTCTGTCATCTGTCATTTTCTTGGCTCCCAGTGTCCTGCTGCCTTCGGGAATGACCGAAGGGACTTTCAGGGAGTCCCCAGGCTCAGGCTCTCAGCCCGAGCCGTGTTCTTCAGACGGGCACGGGCTGCAGCGCCGACGCCTGTGGGCCCCGCGGGCCGGGCCAGACCGGTCTGTCCCCTGAGCGTGAGGCGGCAAAGGAACAGGATGCTTCTGCTTCAAAGGCACAGTGTTCACTGGGCAAGCAGGGGCTGCCCGTGCTGGGAGAGAGGGCATCGGATGAGAGAAAGCTTCCGGCCGCAGGCTTGCTGTCGCAGCCTACGTCGCACGGCGTCGGCGGGATGCGCTGACTCGACTTCTAGGTCGGGTTTACGGAGTACACGTCCTGCGGGGTTTGTGAGACCTCTGTATAAAAAATAACGCATTTACTTTCAGCATCCGATATTGACACTGTGGCAGTACCTTGAAACTAGTGGAGTTTGCTTATCATATAAAACCAGAACACGAGAATTTATATCAAATTACAGGACTACTAAAATAATTTGAATGCAACCCGATTGGGAACACGCTAGATAAACTGCAACATAACTCTCGTTCTACAGCTGTCGAGAAGAACCTGCAAATGTGGGAGGAAATGAAAAAAGGGAGCCAGTTCGGTCAGTCCTGTTGTCTGCGAGCCAAGATCGACATGAGCAGTAACAACGGCTGCATGAGGGACCCCACCCTGTACCGCTGCAAAACGCAGCCCCACCCGAGGACCGGAAGTAAGCACAAGTAAGTGTCACCCCGCTTTATGCGACGCCACCTGCCACGCCTTACTCTGATGCTCTCTGTCAGCGGAGGTGCTGCGCAGTGGTCAGGGGGCCCAGTCTTCGCCCATGATCAGGTCCGCTGGCCTGGGGCCAAGCCTCTCCTGTCACCTAAAGCCACACTACATCGTGTGGTGATGTCCGTCTGTAAATGCTGGCAAGTCTGCCCGACGTTGCTTTTCAGAGGAAGCACTCTGTTCTTGAATGTAGTTAGTTACAAAAGTAATTCAGTTTACTTGAGTGTGGGATTAATTAAGATACTGAAAAGCTAAATTTCCTTAAAATTATCATGTATATTGTTTATTGCTTCTTCCCATCACATACATTGGTCATTACAGAAATACGATTGTAGAATTTGCGGTGCCAATACTCGGTTGTTCATTAAATTGCAAATTGGCCTTTTCTGTTTGAATATTGAGTGGGTAACTGGTTCATTGTTCTCAAAGTCTGATGACATTTGAATATACTTTGATTATTATGAGTCATAAACATGTCAGTTTTTAAAAAATTCTTAAAGAATTATATTTCAAATTAGTATTGCTGTTTCTAATGCCTCGTCTAAGACAGAAAGGGTAAGACGCTTCATGCTGCTTTTCAAAATGTTCCCGTTCTTCTCTAGTGTTTATCCCACCTACGATTTTGCCTGCCCCATCGTGGATAGCATCGAAGGTGTCACGCACGCCCTGAGGACCACAGAATACCATGACAGAGACGAGCAGTTTTACTGGATTATTGAAGCTTTAGGCATAAGAAAACCGTATATTTGGGAGTATAGTCGGCTAAATCTCAACAACACAGTGCTGTCGAAGAGAAAACTCACGTGGTTTGTCGACGAAGGACTGGTAGATGGATGGTACGTCACTGTCACCTAGAATTAGAGGCAGGACACGTGCACTGCACACCGAGTGGTGGGAGGCGGGATGGGGAGGCCTGTGGGGTTCCCGTCCCTGTCCTCACTTCCTCCAGCACACTGGGTCCCCCTTCCCCTTGGGGCGAGTGCTGCAGACACGTACGCTGTGAAGCGGGGTGCTTGGAGTGGGACGCACGAGGACGCATCCTCTGCCGGTCTCAGCGTTTGATGGAGGAGCAGTTGCGAGTCTGGTCTTTCGAGACCTGGTCTCGTGGTCGTATGTAGAATGGGGACCTGGACTGTTTGTGAAATAAAAAGCAAGTGACGTTTTAATGCGTGGGTTTGCCATATCTGAGGATGTCACCTGTGTCATTCCCCAAGTATGTGTTTACTGTCCCCAGCAGTGTGTGTGTTTCACTGAGAGGTGCTGCTGGAGGCAGTTTTCCTCTGCCGTGAACTTGGGCTTTCTGCTATTGGGATCTGTCCAATTACATACCAGCTCTTACTCCGTGTGGTTTTAAGCTGAATGTAATAGCATTTATTAAAGTTTTCTGCACTCTCTGCAACCACACGTTAAAAAAATCTCCTTGGCGCTTAAAAATGTTCCTGTTTCCAGGGACGACCCGAGGTTCCCTACGGTCCGTGGGGTCCTGAGAAGGGGGATGACGGTTGAAGGGCTGAAGCAGTTCATCGCTGCCCAGGTGCGTCCTACTTTCTCGTCCAGATCCTCTGCTTGAGTTTTCAAGCGTCTAATCCTGTTTCTTTGATCTTTATTATTCTCATTCTTCCTTTTCTGTTGTTAGTTCCTTATAATGCAAGGACAGAATTAAAAAAAAAAGACTATGTTTGGCACTGCTTATAATAGTGGAAAATTGAGAATGTCTTAAACTCCTAAGCTAGGGTGGGAGACTCTACCTTTTCAGGATAAACAAATTAGTTGGTGCGTGATGAATTGTATATTCCAGTGGAAATACACTTGCAAGTAATTCTTTTTTCTAACATGCATAGCTTGTTAAAGAAAACATTCTAAAGAATTCTTCTTGTCCTGTAAGTCATAGTGTTACTGTTTTTCTAGGGCTCCTCACGTTCGGTCGTGAACATGGAATGGGACAAAATTTGGGCATTTAACAAAAAGGTACGTGTTTCGACTCTCGTCCTCGTCTCTCATGCCTAATGCCCACATGTGGAATTCATCAGTGTGCTCACTGTAGAGAGAAGTTTGTGAAGAATATTGTCAGTTTGCAGACTTCAGGAAAATGGAATGTTTTCCTTTTTTAAACATAGAGCATTAAGCCTACTAATACCAAATAACTAACAGCGATGAAAACGGGCAAACCTGGAGTCATGGGGAACAGTGACAGCGTTTTCCTTAAATCTTTGATGAACACTTTGCATTTCATTTTTCTGCTTTCAAGCTGCGAGCTCTCTGTAAGAAGGTATTACTTAACGCTTTTATTTGCTTACTTAGCACATAGCTTCTAGCATATTACATGTTATAAACTGAGCTGTTACACAGCTTCAAAGCACAATCACATTTATGTAAAAGACTTGCTTATACAAATCCATCACAAATTAAAAAACACGTCCTCCCGTTTTCTTAGTGGCAAATGGAAGATTTGGCTAATTCCATCCTACTGTTCCCTTGTGTGCTGAGAGGACAGTTTTAAAGTGATATATTTCATTGAGCTGTATTGAAGGTTTATTAATTAAGATTCCTGTGTCTTATCAAATGTAGTTTTTTAACTGTTAAGTGAAAGTCAAATGAGGAATATTGCTATCGACATTGTTAATTACTAAATTGGAAGCAGACGCTTAGACACTATAATAAGGCAAATCATTCAAGTGCCACGTTTCAAATTATGGTTTCTGTGATTGTGTTCTGTGAATTCTTTTTTTTTTTTTTTTGTATTGCTGCTTGATTGTGCTGATGCCTTGCCTCAAGAAATAGTTGCTTGTCGCATGTGTCTTGAATTTGTTTTGTTTGGTCTGTTTGTGGTTAGTCAGTTTTTCAATACATAAAGGAATCAATTGGTTCTTTCTGTTGCTGCAGTTACTAATAATAAATACAAGTGGAATTTACAGGCAAAGTTAATGTACTTTTTATTCATAATCCAAATTTTAAAAGTTGTAAGTTTTAATGAAGGAATACATGTATTCTTAGTTCAAATACGTGAAACACATTTCACCGTAATCAGTTCCGTAGGGTCTGTTCGGTGACCAGCATGTCCCCCTCTCTTGTTTCATTTCCTTTTCTAGATAAATCGCTTCCAGCTCTTCTAGATAAGTCTTTTGGAATTCGTTGCCTGCATCTCTGAACGAGTTGTGAGTCGCTACTCGATGTTTCCGTTTTGGGCATCGTCAGATGACTTCCATTCTTGGAAGATGATGACTTAGGTTTCTTACTTTTTCTCATAACTTGATTTTCTTGAGTTGACTGATTGTTTTTTTTTCCTCTTCATTTGTTTAGTTTTCTAATTTTGTCACAACTTTCCTACCAAAACGTTCACATGCCTCAGGTACTGGAGGCGTCTTCGCCAGAGCCTCCGCACTGCGCCGGTGTGAGCGAGGTCGGGGAGGCCAGCCGCCCTCCCAGGCCCGCTTCCCCGGCACCCTGGGATTCCCTTCGCTTTCGTTCTGTGATGGGTCGTCCGGGTCTTGGCTCTCCCGTCTCTTTTTCTTACCTTTTCGCTTTGCTCTCCCGCATCCTCTGGCAGTTCCCCGAGAAGGGGAGCCTGTATGAAGAAGATTCTTTCTTGAGACCTCGTATGTGACCTGCTTTTTCACTTTGAAATTCCATGATGGCGACCTGTTTCATCCATATCCGTTGTAGGAACATCTGGCTTCCTGTCTGGAAACTCATTCCTTCAATTCCGGGAAGTTTTCTTGAATTCTTTCGTTCTTTCTTTCTTTCTTTTTTTTTTTTTTTTAAACACCTATAGCACCCGTTGAATTCTTTTTCTTTGTTTTTTTCCTCCATGTTTTCTTCTCTCTGGAACTCTTCTCGAGCAGATATCGGGCTTCCTCGACTGGTCCTCGAATGTTATTTGCCCTCTTATTTTCTGTCTCGTCTTCGCGTTCTTCATTTACGCTACCCTATTTCCCAGGTCTCTGTTTTAGTCTCTGAATTTTCAGAATAACTTCCTGTTCCTGTTCCATGGTTATAATATTTATTAATAGTATTTTTTCTCTTGTACTATCTCTTTCCTCCAGGTCATTTTGTTTTTTTCCTTTGACGTTAGGGGCATTTTCCAGAAAGTTATCTGCTCGTGTGTCACGTGAGGGACCGAAGGAGTGATTGGCAGCCCTAAGGAAGAGTTGGGCTCGTTAGCTGAGCCTCGGTGTGGCGTGCTCTGGCCGGGAGACCTGCATCAGGGTCAGCGACCCCCCATCTCATGTTAGATTACGCATTTTCCCAGGGGAGTCGCCTGCAGTTACTGCATGCAGTGCCGAGGCCTGGCCGCTGGGGCCTCAAAGCCAAGTTGGGGACCGTCGCACCTGGCATCAGACACTCACTCGACGCCCTGTCTCACCTCGGCTGCTCCGGGGTCCGCCACGACCCCGACACACCGCCCTTTCCACAGATCAGCTTCCATTCTCTTGTCGAGTCGGGGAGGGCAGTTCCTGGCTGCTTCCCGACAGCTTTCAGCTCCCAGAGGCCTGCTCTCTCTCTTCCTCTCCTACCGCTCCTTCTCGACGTGTGCCTTTAACGAAAACAGATCCTTCGCGTCTTCGTCATGGGGGTGTGGGAGGGACTGGAAGTAGATGAGCATTTTTCAGGCTGCTTTGTCTATGCCTAAGTCTGTGGGATCGTTAATCATTAAGAACCATCTTAAGAACGTAGCACGGTTTAGAGTTTGGGTCGGTAGTGAAAGTGAGTCATCCCGCTCGGGTACCTTCTTGTTACTGTCCGCCTTTGTGGCATCTTCTTGTACTTCACTTCATTCCCTCGGACCCTTGCGGTACACGTCTCTCACAAGGGCTCATGTCACTTTTAACCTCTAACTATTGTTCTCTTGTTTTGTAGCCTGTTCTGTCTTTCTTTCCAGGCTCTGCAGGTAAACGTAAGTGAACTCAGTGTAATGCCACGGCGTCGTGAGGGCAGCACCAAGGGCAGAGCCAAATCGCCATCCTTAGGACGCTCTCCCTCAGTCACGCAACGTTGGTTTAAAGCATCTTCTGCCAAAGGACAAGGGGGCTCATTCCAGATTGGCGGGAGCCCTCTGTGTGCTCCTTTGGAGAAAGAGCTTAACTCTCATCTCGACCCCCTTGCATCTGCCCCCAGCTAGTAGCCAAAGTATGTAGAGACTTCTCTCTCCGCTCCCCCAAATAAGGGAAGTCTTCCCTTCAAAAGAAAAAATCTTGAGTAACCCCGGTGCACAAAAGTGGATGTGTTCTAGTTTGAGTGTGATGGAGACCAAGAGCCCTGTTCTTTTCAGTCACACACCTGTCCTTGTCCCTCTGCTTGGTGTCTGTCCCCAGCTCCTTATAATTCTTGAGACTCTCTGGAGTACTTTGAAAACCACTGGTCCAGAGGTTCTTAGAAGTATACAATTTAGAGCTGAAAAAGACTTAACTCTTTTAATCTCAGGTTTCACAGACTTATCTGACCCTCACCATCCTGTAGAATGCTTGTTAAAAACAGATTTCCGCACTTCAGACCACGTGAATCCTAACCCTGTAGGGTTAAGTGGCCCGGAGGTCGTGCTGGCCAGTGCCGAAGCAAGTCCTGTCATTCGTCAATGCGAAGAACAGTCTTCTGCTCCTTTTGTCAGTTGAGAAAGCTGAAGGAAGTAGCTCAGGCCGAGTTGTCTAGTTCCAGCTTCTTCAAAGCTCCTGCATCTTAGCGGCATAAATACTGAACCGAGGGGTCACAGATTAAATCTTTGCTCATTCTAGTCCAGGAGAAGCTGAAAGAAAGAACACTTAACCAGTAAGAATGACCTTTAAGCCTCAAGGAAGGAAAGAATGAACGAGTAAACTTGGAGAGGCTGGTCCTGATTTAGTGCCGGCGTGAAGTATAAGCCGCTGAGATACAGCAGACCAGGGCGACTAAAGTAGCTTCTAGTGCTTTTGTGAATGACCCTCTGAGGCAGGTTTTCTTCTCCGAGTTCATTCAGAGTTTCCACAATATCATTCTTTTCAGAAGCTAAAAAATACTCTGAAAGCAAACCAGAAATCCAGTACAAAACCAGACACACACAGTGCAGTTTAATTAACCACACCACTGCTTCCTGTCTCCTAATGGGAAGAAACTCACTCCTTCCCTGAGCTATTTGACTGTACGTTCGCTTCTGCCTACATTCTTCCATGTGCTTTATTTATGTCTGAACACTGCTGTTGTGCTTGGTCATCGTGGATAATTTGAAATTGAGCAGCGAAGTGAGAAGCATCAGATCCAGGTGATGCTGCTGCTATTTTGGAGGTAGAGTAGGTTAGCGCAGGGTGACCACTCATACGGTTAATCTGCAGATTCTGATGGATTACCTGGGTGTGCCAGGCCCTCGGTAGTACTGGGAATGCAGTAGGCCCTGTTTATAGCATGCAGACGAGTAGAAGTATTTCATTTATGCCTTTAACCTATAGAATTGCCTTATTATAGTGACCTAATGCTATTTTGCTTTTGATGGGGATGTATTACGTAACACTGATCATGAAAAATTATACTAAACATATATGTCTATATTTCTTTAACATGGACTTCTCGAACAATGCAAAATTGAGTATCATGTTTTCCTATAGGATTAATATATAACCCCGCAAGGATAATTTTTCCTCACCTTCTAATACTACAGTTAAAAATTATTTTCAAAATATTTCTAATATAATGCTTTAACTAATTGGCTTCTTTTCACCTGTCAGTAGTTATTCTTGGAAAGGAACTCAGTCCTTCACGTAGTCTTCATTTATGATTGTTTTTCCCTTTTCTACTTGACTTTAAAATGTGGGAGAGTTACTAGATAAACCAAAAAATTAGTAAATGCAGTAACAAAAAAAGCCAGTTAGTTTTCCTGTGCTTTCATTTTATTTTACTTATGACATTTTAAAAGATGCCAGAACATTTTAACACGAGGATGCGTTCGTTGCAGGTCATCGACCCGGTGGCCCCACGGTACGTCGCATTGCTGAAGAAAGAGGCGGTCCTGGTGAACGTCCCCGGAGCACAGGAGGAGAAGAAAGAAGTGGCCAAACACCCGAAGGTCACCTTGCAGTTGTACCGCATTGTCCTCTCTGTTAGAGAAGGGAAATGTGCTCGTGGTGGCCGTGGCGTGGCGTGGGCGTCCCTTAATAGTCAACATTACTTGTCAGAATTCGATGCTAATTGAAGCAAATGATTTCTTGCTGAAGAAGTTTGTTCTAGTAATAATCTGCAGCACATCACATAGAACTGTTACACTCAGTTGGTGCTTAGTGTGTAGTCAGAACTCATCTCTCCCTGGAGGTATTTTGGAAGACGAGGTTGAAACAGAGGTAGATCCTTTCGCTGAAGCTCTGTGCGTTGTCTCTATGTATTTTCATTACGTAGCAGGATTCTGTTCATGGAGTCACTTATGTACCGATAGACTGATAACTCATATCCTCGCTTGTGACCGTTTCTAGACTAACTCACTGTGAGATGGTGTGCATCACGAAGCACCACAATGGCCTCTTACTGCCTTACTTGATTGCCTTTCCATGCATGACGTTAGCTCTTTTTTGATTTTAAAGACTTGAGTTATTTTAAGGGGAACCCTAATACGATTTGGGGAGTGTGTGCATGTGCCTTCATTTAGCTTCGCCTTTGTCTTATCTGACTGCTCAGCCAGGTGACTAATGGTATTTAACGCATGATACCACCCACTACAGTTAGCTTAAATGCGAAGTTTACCGAACGGTTTAAAATTTGAATGGTGAGAATAAAACTTTGTAAAGGTGCTTCTTTGTTAAACCGACTATGTGTTCAGATAGCGTAAGTGAAATTCCTGCTCTTTATTAAAAAAGAGTGAATGGGTTAGGAAACATACTTTAAGTGACTCTCCCGATTACTTAGTTTGATCTGTGGCATTTTCATCTTCGTCGTTCCTGTCACAGAGTGTTCTGTGCTGAGCCCAGCATAGTGTAAGTTGTCACAGCATACTGATTTTTCTCACGTGCGTTGGTGCCTTCACTGAACAGTGATTTAACAAGCTGTTTAACATTTATTTCAAGGGTCTTAACACTTCCTTCATTCTGATTCTGCCCAAAAAGCCCCTGAAATTTAATAAGTTCAGTAGTATTTTTATTCCCCAGATCTCTTTTTCTTTTTCATATAATACATACTGACAAGGCAGGAAGTTTATCTATACGTATAAAATTTTATCTTTAAAATTTGTTTTCTAAAATACAAAAGATCCGCAAGTCCCCGCTAAGGTGGCCTCTGTTGTCCTGCAATGCTTTGCAGCCACTGGTCGGAAATGACTTTATTTCCTCCTTTGCTGCAAAAGCAGTGAGATTCTGAGGACCATAAAGCAGACTCTGATTGGAGGGACAGTGAGCGACGAATGATCCTATCATCGCTCTGGAAACAGTGATGTAGGTTGGAAGGACAGCCTAAGGGGCAGCCCCCTCGTCCAGCTCCGGTAGCATTATTGGTCGGTTGGCCAACCCGGTATCTCAGAGCTGGTATTCAAATGAACACAGATTCGCTTTTGTTGATTAAACAATGAAATGGAAGCACGAATGAATTTGCACACTGGCGTCAGTAAGTTGTTTCAACCAGCTTTCTCCTTTTTCACCCATCAGAACCCGGACGTGGGCTTGAAGCCCGTGTGGTACAGCCCCAGAGTTTTCATCGAAGGTGCCGATGCGGAGACGCTGTCGGAGGGCGAGATGGTGACATTCATAAACTGGGGCAACATCAGCATCACTAAGATACACAGGTAAGAACTGTCCGTTTGCAAATAGATTTGGAAGAGAAATGTATTTTGTATTGATTCACTTATTAAAAGTTACTGGTTTATATTTCTTCGTGTTGCTGACCAGTAAATCTGCCCAGGCAGAGATAGAGCAAAGTCTGGACACCAGTGTTTTTTCCATATATGTTCCAGTTTCCTAATAGGGTGTCAGGATAGCTTTTGCTTGTGATCATGAAAATTATTGCATCTAGATATAGTAAAAATAGTTCTGATGATTTGGGGCCCCTTTTTATTATCTAACTGTCATTGTACAGTTGCCTGGCGGAGGGATTCTTTGGACAGAATTATATATATAACATCATATATAACAACCTACAATCCGCTTTAAAATTGATCTTTAATGACGAATATGAACTTTCCAGTTATTATACAGTGTGCTACACTTATCAATTTGATTTTAAGGGTACATAAATGGAACATAGTATGCTAAGATTAATTTACGTAAACTCTGACATCTTAATTGTGTAGCTCTTGCGTATGATTTCAGGTGATTGTTAAATGTTTTTAAATATAGTACTTCAGTTTTTTTAATGCTTGCTACAGGTGACTTTAAATTTGTAAACATGCTCATGTTCTTTATCAGATGTACGTGGACCTGTTTTCCAGTGGATTATTAGTGTCGTTATAGCAAGGATTATATTTTGAACCAACCAGTATATGTCTGGCACATATTAAAAGCTCAAATAAATACTCGATTTGAAATTTTTGCAAGAAAATTCCTTCTCCATTTACTGCAGATACAGAACAAAATAATGCTTTTTCCTGGCAGTTACAGTTTATTTTCTTTGAACACTTTTTAATCTTATATCTAGAAACGCAGAAGGAAAAATTGTGTCTCTTGATGCAAAGTTGAATTTGGAGAACAGAGACTACAAGAAGACCACGAAGATCACTTGGCTGGCGGACACGGCGCGCGCTCCTCCCGTCCCAGCGGTCTGCGTCACGTACGAGCACTTGATCACAAAGCCGGTGCTGGGGAGGGACGAGGACTTCAAGCAGTTCGTCAACAGGGACAGTAAGGTGACCAGACCTCCTCTTTTGGTTCTTTAGAATTTTTAACATTAGTTTTAAGTAGTTGATTTCTCAAGTAGTATGGGAAAAACTGGTAGAATTTTATTAATATAAAAAAAAGATGTGAAAAGAGTTACAGATGGTAGGAAGGGAGGCAGCGTGACTCGCCTGAGGACGCACCGCAGGCGGCGGAGCTGGCGTTCGGAGCCGGGCGTCCCAGCTCCGGGCCACTCAGCACCTCGCCGGCGTGCCTTCCCCCGAGTGGCCGCGCGCAGTGCAGTTCATGCTTCGGTGGGGGGACTCGCTCACATCTGCGGGGACACCAGTTGGCTTAGTTTAGTTTTCCCGAAGCCAGTCAGTTTATAAACGTTAACTTTAAAAATTATATAATAAAAGTAGTATTTTTGTTAACACTTCACTGTTTCATTCCATGTACTTAAATACTAAATTTTTGAAACGTCTGTTGAAAATGGAAATATTCCAGCTACTGGAAAAACCGCTTGCATGTTAGAGTTGTTTGCGGTGCTCTGATTTTGAGAAAGTGTGTTTTCGTCTCCTGTCATCCTTACAGCATGAAGAGCTGATGCTGGGAGATCCCTGCCTTAAGGATTTGAAAAAGGGAGACATTATACAGCTCCAGAGAAGAGGCTTCTTCATATGCGATCAACCGTATGAACCTGTCAGGTAAATAAGGGTAACTGAACATCTGAGTGAAAATGTTTTAAATCACATTTAAAAAGTTGAACTTCTACTAAAGTACCGTACCTGATAATTCTTTATCCAGTTTGATTTGTTCCTCTGTATTTAATATTTCAGACTTTTATAGGTGATATTTTTGAAACAGCATAATATTAACAAATTCATTTCTAAAGTTAAAACCATCTTAGAATTCGTCTTCATGTAGTCCAAATATAAAGAAAATGTTTCTCCAAAGCTTGTGAATTGTCTTGGGGCATTGGATTTTGCTAATTACTCTATCCTTTCGAATTGAGAAATTCTTATAAGGTAAATGTTTCGCCTATAAGTAGGTTAGATGTGATGCATCGATGGATTTCCTTTAAGTCAACAGTGAAACCCTTAGCGTCCACTGACGCCATCTCTGGTGGCAGGCGGAGCAGATGTGCTTTTGTCCTGGAGTCAGCCTGTTAATATATATGAAAATCCACAAGTTGGAAGTTTAAAATTAGCACTGTCAATTTTTATTTGTTGTTTTTAAACTACTCCAAAAACTTGATTTGGATAATAAGAGATCAGACTATTCGTTTATACTTTGAAAAGCGTTAACACAGTGCCATCGCCTTAATCTGGGAATTCCGTTCGAGTTGCTGTTCAGATAATTTGGTTCGAATAAGCAGTTTTGGCCTTGTGTTTTCGTTTAGCCCGTATAGTTGCAGAGAAGCCCCGTGTGTTTTAATCTACATCCCTGACGGGCATACAAAGGAAATGCCGACGTCTGGGTCAAAGGAGAAGACCAGAGTAGAGTCGGTGAAGACTGAGGTAAGCGCTGGCCTCAGGCACGCCCCAGGCTGCCTGCCTGTTCCGCCACCGGGGCCTAGAGGCTCTCACTCGGCAGACGGCCGTTTCCTTGCTGAAAAAGACACCAACTCCTACTTTGGGGGTTTCGTTTTCCTTTCATGTAAGATTTTTAAATACTTTGCAAAATAAGATTTTTAAAACTTCATCTTATTACATGAAAAGTAAGAAAGACTGGATTAAAAGAATATTTTTAGAAAAGTTTTTTTTTTTTTCCTAATAATGCTGCAGTAGATCCTTCCCTTTGCAACAGCCAGTCTGCTTTAGTCAGGAGGAGCCTTGTGGACAGCTGAGGGGGGTATTGACGGCCGCCAGTTCTTACTAGTTTTATACATGAAAAGAGAAAAAGTAGCCTTGCCTAAGATCGCGGCAGTCGTTACTGACAGTCAGGACAGTGGCCTGGTTTTCTGGTTTCCTGTCTGTACCCTGTTATTAAATTCTAGTGCCTCTTGGTCAAGGGCTCCCGACACTGGGGTCTGGAAGAGGAAAAGGGCAGGAACGGCATGTCGTGGGTGATAGGAAGCTATTTTCACTCGCTTTTTCTTCTTCATTTCGAGGCAGTGCTTAACCTCTGTCTTTAGCAATGAGTTAGGATTCTGCCCAGCAGTCACCGTCAGGTGGACATTCCAGGTTAGGACAGGACAGTCCAGGTTGGGACAGCTTCCTCCTCACACAGGGTGTGGATTTGAGAGGTGGCGGTGGGTCTAGAGAAGCAGGGGGTTACTGCGAGGCCCAGCGACCTTGTCCTTCTACAGTTCACGGCCCCTTCTGTCAGTAAGGGTTTCATGGCAGCCCTAGCTGAGCAACATTCTTAACATCTCTTTTTATTAAGTAGTTAAGTTTAAACAACTGGATAAATATTTATATCCCAATAACTTAGTAGCAATTCAAAAAAATTAGACATAAATTTAAAAAAAAGATTTCATTTTTAAAATATTTTGTTCTTAATGTTAAATGTTTTAATTTCATTTCTTAAAATGATGTACAAGTTGGAGGAAAGAAGTAATACTTTTATTTCTTCCTTTGACCTTGGACTCAGATTGGACAGTCCCATTTCCTGTCCCCCAGTTTTCCATGGTGTTCGGTTTTTAATACAGCAGCTGTGAAAAATTGAGCTTTGCAGAGACATGACATCACTGAAAGGAATATAGCACTTTCTCGTGTGAAAACTGAACCACCTTGAGCTTGTACAAGGAACACGAGATGTTTGACAAATGTTGAGGATGTTGCTCTGTTTACCTAAAACATCTCGTGGCATCCGTGCGGGTTTCCTGTGGCGCCCTGGAGCACCCTGGCACACGGTAGTCACTGAAGATTTGGCAGATGTAAAGGAGATGGTTTGGAGGGTGTGTGGCCGCAGGGTTAGGGGTGCTGTAGGTGGTCAGGAAGCCGGAGGATGAGGGCGTGGAGGCCATGATGTAGCACGTGAATCCAGGAAGTCGCGTTGGTAAGACGGTACCTCGGCCTTGTTTTGGTTGACTAGGTAAAGAAACGGTAAATAACCGGAGCTAGGGAGGACAGAGGCACGTGAGTTTATTTGAACTCACGATGCATTTGGAGCTGTTTACAGTGGCCATGTCACGACTTGAGCATTTAATTTCTACAGATTCAAAACTACATGGTCTTGGATTATAAAATTTTGCTTTAGCTTGAAACGTTATCGAACAATCAGTTCGACGTAGTTTCGCGGGAAGACACCGCCCGTGAATTACCGCTTCGCTTTTGCTTTCCTGCCTATGCAGACGATGCCGCCTGCTAAGGGGAGGCCAGCGCCACCTGCGACTGGCTCCCGTGCTCCGTCCGAGGATCCCCTGGTCCTTTACTCCAGAGTGGCTGCGCAGGGCGATGCGGTTCGTGATTTAAAAGCCCAGAAAGCGGCAAAGGAAGACATAGACGCGGCCGTGAAGCAGCTGCTGGCTTTGAAGGCCGAGTACAAGGAGAAAACGGGCCAGGAGTACAAGCCCGGAGACACTCCCGCGGCCGCAGCACCGAGCGTCCCTCCCGCGTCCCCAGCAGCTGTCCCCGGGAGTCAGTCACTGTACGAGGAGGTCGCTGCGCAAGGGGAGGTGGTTCGGAAACTGAAAGCCGAAAAGGCGCCCAAGGTCAGTGTGCCGGGATGGGTCAGGTCGGCCCCGGGAGGAAGCCCCGAGGGGACACGTCCTCTCATGAGGCACCTGGTGTGTAGGCCGTCTGCTCGGTGACGTGGCCGAGCAGTCCGCGTTCACTGATGCCTGCTGCGTGCCGGGCTCTGGGAACGGCAAGCAGCTCACTGTCACGTGGGGGGAGAAACGCACATGCCGACGTAATCCTGTGTCGTGTCACCGCGATGTGTGTACACTGCTCTGAGAACCGTCTGTGGCTCTAAGTGGCAGGGAAGAGGGAAGAAATTCAGGAAGTCAAGCCCAGCGTGTCAGCTTAGCTCTGTGTGTTCAGAGAGGTACTCTGCTTGTTTTTAGAATGTCTTATTCAGTAACGAAGTGGTTTGCCCATCTTCACTTTCTCTTTTATGACATCTCAGGTTGTAATCTTGCCAAACAAGGGTTTGTGTTTTCTGTGCAAAATGTGTGCCGTCTGACTTCAAACTCCGGAGACTGCCTGCTTCCAGAGGCCTCTTCTTGTGGAAATGTTTGCGGAAGAGTCCCTTAACTCTTCTCCTTTCTCTTTCTTTCAGCCAGTTACAGTTTCTTTTCTTCTTGATTCTTGTACGTCTGAGGAACTATGTCCTTTATCTTAGGACCAGGCAGATTTTGCTCTGAAACGGCTCTCAGTTGTAAAGACAGCGTAAACACGAGGCGGGTCAGGAGGAGCAGTCTTCTCTGTGTGATCCCTCTGGCCTGCTCCCACTCTGGGTGGCGCCCGCTGTGACACACTAAGTCAGTAGGCAGCAAAGCCTCGTATCATAAAGCAGCTGCACAGGAAAATGTGATTTGCCATCTCGTAGGTGCCAGTTCTTTGAAGGTGTCCCAGTGCTTCCTGCATGCCTTTGACACGCCCCCCCCAGCCCCTCATTATAGTTCCCTGGCTTCTGTGGGCTTCTCTTGGTTCTTTGGAGCACTGTGATAACGTGGCAGCGAACCTTGGTTAGGGCGATTCAGAGGTACAAGGTGATTGACACCCTGGCTTCCTGGTGACAGGTCGCTCTGCAGTCAGGTAGTGCTGCCGTCCAGGTACAGCGTCCAGCCTGCATCCTTTGCCTGCACTGCTGGGCTTCTTCACTAGAGTCACAAGTGTCTCAGTTGGGTTGTTTCATTCTTTTTCATTATTATTATGTTGAAGTATCAGAGGATATTGTAAATTGGTGAATATCTAATTAAAACCTCAGCATTCCTTCTTTGTTCAATGGAAATTTACGAGAGAGTGAAGGCACTTCTTTCGTGGGGCCCAGACTGTGTTCTTCCAGTGCTGTGTCTGCGTCTGTCTGGAAGGCTGAAGAAGACGAGGTCGTACAGGCGAAGCCCGAGCTCGTTGTTGCTGTGACGGTGCGGATTCTGCCTCCTGCCCGCAGACCCAGGGCGTGGACCCCGGATTGGCTCGGACGCTCTGTTGTTTATTTGTCTGTCTGTACATGTAAGATGGAAGGTCACAGTATTAAATGTATACGTATGTTTATGTTTGTTTTTATAGCTCATATATAGGATTATGGTATGTACGGTGTGTAGTTTTAACTTTTTTTTTAGCTTTCTTTTTTTTATCTGTTATTTTGGGCTGATGGTTTCATTCCTTTGTGCTTGGCTTTCTCCATGATGGTTACTTAGGGGAACACTTTGGTCATACTTAACAGTTTTGAGTAATCATTGGACTTTTCAGAAATGGCAGAAAGTATTAAATATGTATCTTTTTTTCTCTTTTACCTCAGGCTAAAGTAAATGAAGCTGTAGAGTGCTTGCTTTCTCTGAAAGCTCAGTATAAGGAAAAAACCGGAAAGGACTATGTCCCTAATCAGCCCGCATTATCTCAGAGTTCAGATTCAAGTCCAGCCAGAAGCTCCGAGGCTTGTGGGCCAGAAACGGCCGAAGCCAAAGTGCTTTTTGACAAAGTGGCTTCTCAGGGAGAGGTCGTTCGAAAACTAAAAGCCGAAAAAGCCTCCAAGGTTAGTGTGGCCATTTGTCTGTGTTTTTATTTTTTACATGATAGACTATTTTTTTTTTCCTGGAACACCTTCTCTATCAGATCTAGCAAACGTCTACTCATGTATTCTCAGTTCTGACCTCTTTTATCTTGCCTTTTAGAGAAGCCTTTGTCGATCCTTTCTTCCGCCAACTAGATTTGACTGCACAGTCTCATGCGACACTGTCTTTCTCTGACATAATACTTAAACACTGTATTTCACTTGTTTGTTAAATTGCCTGTTTCTCTCTAGTCTGTTAGGTCCTTGGGTCTAGTCTGCTAGGATCTAGCCCCTCAGAGTGCCTGGCTCATCGTGGGCCCTTGATGCATAATCTCGGTTTGATTTATTCTCTTAAAGCTCTTTCAGTCTGAAATGGCAAGTTCTATTTTGAACCATGGTGTAGTTTGTGCTGATTGTATTATCTTTATATGAATAAGACTTTTTGGTACCGATAGATTCATGTGAGTGGAAACCACTAAGTCATTTCAGGTTTTAAAATTTAACCAGCAATACAGAAGCCCGACTGTTGTCATCTTTATAATTGTGAAATGTTCGGCTTATGTAATTTAATGGCGCGTAACATAAATAGCAGTCAAATACACGTACTAGTGCTTTCTACTGGAACTTTCTGCCGTGATGGAATGTTCTAGAACAGTTCTGTGCAGAACGGTCGTCATTAGCCACCTGCGGCTACCGCGTGCTCGAAACGGGCTGCTGTGCCTGAGGAAATGAAATTTTAATTCCCTTTAGATTGAATTTAAATAGCCAGACGTAGCTGGTGACTCCTGTCTGGACGGTGCAGTCACAGCACTGTTTTTCGGTCACTCCGTTGCTCAGTCTGTCCTCGTGTATCGTATTCTGTTCGTTTTCAGCAGTTCGTATGTGTAGCGTCGTCCAGTGCTGCCCCGTGCCCCTGCGCCCTCCCTTCGGTGTTCAGATCTGCGTGCAAAGCTGTGGACGCAGGCGCTCAGGGGTTTGGATTAAACAGTATCTTTTTCTCTCCCTGTGGTGACCGCAGGATCAGGTAGGCCCAGCCGTGCAAGAGCTGCTTCAGCTGAAGGCGCAGTACAAGGCGCTGACGGGAGCAGAGTACAAGCCTGTCTCCGCCGCCGGCGCCGAGGACAAAGACAAGAAAAAGAAAGAAAAAGAAAACAAATCCGAAAAGCAGAATAAGCCTCAGAAACAAAGTGACGGCCAGAAGAAAGACGCCTCCAAACACCCAGGGAGCGGGCTGGCGTCCGGCGGCGCCGGAGAAGGGCAGGGGCCCCGCAAGCAGACCAGGTGAGGGGGTGAGGGGGGCCGCAGCTGCGCGGGGGGCTCCACACCACGTCGGGGTGGCTAAGGTGCAGTGCCAGCAGGTACTTCTGTTACTTGTCTGTTTGTTTGCTCCCTTGCTTGGGGCAAGAACCGCAGAATATAACGGGGTCTGGGACACCTCCACCTCCGCTCGTCTCCCCTTCCCTGTCCCTCGTCCCACCTTTTAACACGGTTGGTACCTAACTGCACACGTTGCTTTGTACCTTAGAAGCAGAGTTTTCAAACGAAAATCTTTTGTGTGGATTAAATGCAAATTTCATCCTCAGTGGGATTTTAAAATTGGTTTGGTTAAATATACAACAAAGCTGGTTTAAAGACGAGACAGTGGAAAAGATGCTGTTTCAGTTTCTTCTGATCCATGTGATTCTGCTGCCTATAATCTCCACCCTCAAAGCAGAGGGAACTTTGTGCTAGGTTCTGTAATGGCCTCATGAGAAGGAAGAGCTGTTATTAGCAACTGCTATTTTGAGATACTTGATTTTGGATTTGTTTAGCTGAATTTTCAAATTCTGCCTCTTATCTCTCATCATACACACAATGTCTCCTTAAACAAGAGAATACAGTTATTTTCCTCGCCTGTCGGCGGGATGATCAGATTTGCAGAACAGTGGAACAGAGACCACAACGTCTCACTTTTGACCTCCTGACGGCTTGTGAAAGGCCAAGTTCACATAGGCATTTGGTTGAGATGTGTCAGAGTGAAGCCACAGATAATTGAATTGTAAATACATCAGTAAAACCTTTTGTGCAGACTTTAAAAACTTATAACTCATCAGTAGTTTTTTGTAAAACATAACTCATAAGTAGGTTTTTCTAGGTCGGTCACAAGACCACAGTTCCCTGAATGATTGTTGGTATTTTAAGAAAAAGATTATTGTCCGGAATAGTTTTTTTTTAATTGCAGATCTAATCTATTTTGGAAGCATCTCACTCTGCAACTTTTACTTACTGCAGTTAAAAGAAAAATTTATAGCATACATTAGGATATACCTACCTGTATATACACACTTAACATAGAGCCATTGTTTTTATTACTTTTAACATGTTACTTTGAGTGAGACACTGATCTTACTAACTACAATTTTGCCTGGATTGAGGTTGGCAAAAGATTCGTGTTTTTTAGTGAAAAAATACCGTACGAATAGGCCCTGTAATTATTACAATTATATTACATTAAAAGACGTCTACACTAAAACCACAGCTTTTGTTGGGCGTGGCTTTCCTAGTATTTTGTGGACAGTATCTCACCACCTTTTAAGAGATGCTTGAATTGTTTTTTAAGTTAAAACATCATCTTGGGAATGAATATAGAAGAGATACAACTAACTCATGACAGAACCAACTCATGTTGAAGAAAAGTTAATCTATTTTGAACATTAGAGGTTTATTTCCATTCAACCTAAAAGTAATTGCTGAATGAAGGAATTGATATTTTATTTTCCATATCTGCAGGTTGGGTCTTGAGGCAAAAAAAGAAGAAAATCTTGCAGATTGGTATTCTCAAGTAAGTATTCATTCCGTTGATTTTTATGTTTTAAATTTCTCAAAGGTGACTTTATATGTAGATTCCAAAGTCCAGACACAGTAATAATGTGTAATGCCTTTACTAGTACATAATATAGTCATTTAACACGTCACAGTTTTCAGAGCATGTTCACGTAAAGTCTTGAATCCAGAAGTAGCCCTACGAGAGAGCTGATTTTTTCTTCATCACTGTGCGGTAAAGGGATTAGTCTAAAGTCACGTAGATAGTAACTTCAGAAGCAAGATTGGAATTCAGGCCTTTTTAGGAGTTTAGGGCCCTGGTGTTTCTCAGTATAAAAAGGTCCATTTTACACTCACATTAAGAGGGACCACTGTGCAAGCCTCCGGATTTGAAGCTCGGATGTTAAACTCTCGGCACTTGTGCTGTAATTTCGGTTCAGTTTAGGCTTTAAAGACTATTTTTCTTTTCAAAAGGTCATCACAAAGTCAGAAATGATCGAATACTACGATGTAAGTGGCTGCTACATTCTTCGGCCCTGGGCGTATTCCATCTGGGAATCCATCCGAGACTTTTTTGACGCCGAGATCAAGAAACTTGGTGTTGAAAACTGCTATTTCCCCATGTTTGTGTCTCAAGGCGCGTTAGAGAAAGAGAAGACTCACGTTGCTGATTTTGCCCCTGAAGTAAGTGAGCGCCCTTTATTTAATTTTGCAGCTTTTTTTCCCATAAACTCAAAAGTGTATTTTCAGCTCACACTCGAATCGTAATTTAAAAGGCAGATTATAACAGCCAATTTAGAGAAATATAAAGCCATTTAAAAAAATGTATTTCTACCTTCAGGGCGACTTATGATCATGTGTGTTACGTTAAGTAATTAGCTGGTTTTTACTTTTCTCTAAGCATGAAGGACAGTAAGTATCTGTGTTTTATTCACAGTGCACAACATTATTTGACTTGCCTTAATCGATACAGCAAAAATCGAATTAGCAGTTTACCAACACATATGCTGTTTCTCTAAGTACCGTTAAAAAATGTGTTAACAATGATTTTGTCTTACTAGGTTGCCTGGGTTACAAGATCTGGCAAAACAGAGCTGGCAGAACCCATTGCCATTCGCCCTACCAGTGAAACAGGTGAGGGTGGACGCCGAGCACAGAGCGAGCTTGCTGACACGTGAGAGTCAGCTCTGGCGTAGTCCCAGCTTTTATTTGTGACGTTTATAACCCTTGTCGATGCTACATAAAGCTTCACGAGTGTCGATAAAGTTGTGTAGAATTTTATTCTCTGTACAATGTTCGTTGCAGAGTTCTTTATCATTAGGACAAAGGTGTATTTTTAGAACACTTTGGTTATCTTTTATTTCATGCTAAAATTTTTCAGGGTTTTCCAAGGAATTTCATTCTTGGAATAATGTTTTATGTCAAATTTACTCACAAATTTTGTTAGTCATCTTAATGTTACGTTTACACTATGTAAGATTTCTCTAAGGTACTAAGTGATTTCATTTACATCTTGTATTATTCTTAAAACAGCGTAGTGAAGAAGGTAGAGCTATTCTTCTCTCTGTTTTGCAGGTAAAGGTCTCCGAAAGGTTAAGTGAAAGTTTCCTTCCTAAGTTACGCATAGTAACTGGGAGTGCCATTTGGAACTTTTGAGCGTTTGGGCTCATCAGTGACTTCCAAAGTTAATGAAGCATCGTTAGTGAAGGGTTATTTGCCTTTCAATATTTTTAGGGACTCTTTTGAGTAATGCCATGTTGGTGCATTATTGAAATTATGGCACAGCTTATTTTCACACCCCAGATCGGCAGAGTTTTGTTTCTTTAATGGTAGGTAATCATGAGTAGGCCGCGGTACAGGCTTCACGGAGAGGAGCAGCTCGTGGTAAGGGCTTTCGTCCCCCCGGCTGATGCCGCAGAAGGGCAACTTGAATTCTCGTTCCGATGCATAACTGCTGGGTTCAGCAAGTTATTTAACGTCTCCAGGCTCAGTTCCCACATCTTTGATTACAGTTTCTACTTTGTGGGTTGAATGTGAGGGTTGAACAGGATAATGAACGCAAAGAACTTAACATAGAATGTGGTAGATACTATACGATCTTCTGCTTCGTGTTTTTGAAAACAAAACAGCTGAAAAGCAATCAAATTAAATGTTAAACGTAAATCTCATTGTGAAGAACACAAACATGGTCAGGTTTTGATAGTTTTATTTCCTCGACGAATCTGCGTTTTGAAATACATAATAATACCATTTACTGACCATTGAAACATTGCAAAGCATTCGTGCAAGCAAAGCATCCTGCTTGCTGTTAATCGCGTTGCCAGCTTAGCCCTTAGCAACCTCGGGGCGAGAGGACACCTTGACTGACTCGCTCCGCCTGTGTCTTCCTGTGTCTTTCAGTCATGTATCCTGCATATGCGAAGTGGGTGCAGTCACACAGGGACCTGCCCATCAGGCTCAATCAGTGGTGCAATGTGGTGGTGGGTACACACCCCTTCTCATCTACTTTCGGTATTCTTCTTCATTGTTTTTTTTTTGTTGTTGTTTTTTGGTTTTTTTGTTTTTTTACAAAAAGTGCATTTTGTTTTTCCTTATTTGTATATTCAAAGAATTGGGAGTAAAGAAACATTTTTGAAGTACTCTGGATCACAGTCATGATTTCTGATCGTCACGTACAGTTGTTAGCGAAAGGCAGAAAGCTCCCTGTAATGACCAGCCTGTCTTCTCGCCTCTCCTAGCGCTGGGAGTTCAAGCACCCGCAGCCTTTCCTGCGGACTCGAGAGTTCCTGTGGCAGGAAGGGCACAGCGCCTTCGCCACCTTCGAAGAAGCAGCGGAGGAGGTATAAGGCGCCATCTTCCTCGTTATGTTTCATATTAGGTTTAATTTCTTTGTCCTCGCTGTGCGTTTTTTTTCTTTTTCCAGTTGTAAGTAATGCAGTACTATCTACCTGTTGTTAGGCATTCAGTAAAAAACTGTAAATTGAAATTCGATGTGACCTCAAAGTAACATGAAAAGTTTCTTGGTATAAATTATTTTATTACTTAAATTTGACCTGTTAAAAGAAAACATAAGTGGATTCAAATGTGCATGGACTTCAGCAACTACTTACTGAAATTTTATTAGAAGATGTGCTGTTTTAAATTTTCAGATATTACGAGCAGTGTAACGAGGAAGACTTTAATATAGAGGAGAAATTAAAGTCTCGTGGGTGAAAGTAATTATCCTTCGGGAGACTTTTCACCCCGGTTATCGTGTATCTCTCAAAAGCATCAATTTTCCCTTATATTCAGCATTTTCAAAGTTATTTAACTTCTGTTCACACCGCTTCGCTATACCGTCTTGATAAATTCACACTGGCTGCTTTAACCTTTCCTTAAAGGTTTTTCCCAGCACAGTTAGTTTCAGACAGGACCGTTTTGTACATCTGTCCTGGAGGAACGTACCGTGAACTTGAACCCTTACATGCACTTGTTGCAGGTCCTGCAGATCCTTGACCTGTACGCTCAGGTGTATGAAGAGCTCCTGGCGATCCCCGTTGTGAAAGGACGGAAGACCGAGAAGGAGAAGTTCGCCGGGGGCCACTACACCACCACGGTGGAGGCGTTCGTGTCCGCCAGCGGACGAGCCATCCAGGTACCGGCCTGCCCTGCGGTCCATAGGAAACCACCAGAGACGCAGATTCCTAGAAAGCCAGTAGTTCAGGTGCTTCCTGGGCCACACTTAACCTCCCACACAGCCGTGCATATTTCTGAGTGTCCGAGGCTGGTCGCAGGAGGCCTGGCACCCTGACTCACCAGGGACCCTTGCTGGCCCTCGCAGTCACCGCTGCTCGTGGAAGGGGCTCCTCGCAGCCGTCTGCTGCTGTAGTGGCGTTTGCCTACGCGTTTTTATATTAAACACGTTCCGAAAACCTAAGCCATATCTGTTTAGGCTTTCAGAACGTGTTTAACATAAAAAACCAGCGAAGATCAAAAAGCCTAGTGCCATTTTAAGGCACATGATCTTATCGTTTTCAGAAGCATGATAGGTTATCGAGATTAAAGCTCATAGCTCATCTTTCTCTCTATTTTAGGGAGCCACATCACATCATTTAGGGCAGAATTTTTCCAAAATGTTTGAAATCATTTTTGAAGATCCAAGGACACCAGGAGAGAAGCAGTTTGCCTACCAGAACTCCTGGGGCCTGACCACCCGCACGATTGGTGTCATGACCATGGTCCACGGGGACAACGTGGGCTTAGTGTTACCGCCCCGCGTCGCTTGTGTTCAGGTGAGGGAGGCGTTTGTCACGCCTTTTATAAAACAGGCCACATCTACTGAAGGAGATTTGAAAGGGTGACTTTCTGGGTATCCTTTAGGTAGATTTCGCTGATGCAGAGACAACACAGAATACAGTCCAGACTTTAGTATTGTGCAACTACAGATATCGTTTCTGTTGTTTTTTACTCTCTACTCTTTTAGCTACTTTACATAAAACTTTTTTAGAAATCATTCTTTGAAATGATTTATAATAGGTTAGGTGAAATACGGTAGCTCAATTGGAAATGCGCTTTTTGGCATGGACTGGCAGTATGCAGCTAACTGCTAGACCTGTGCAGATGGGAAATCACACAGTCGATCTGTGTGGAGTCACAATCACTAGTACGCTGTGACTCCTGGACGTTACCTGGTGGTCCGACTTCATTCGTCACTTCTGTACGTCATGTCTGTGTAAGCGTGTGATGTCATTATGCCGGGCTCTAGGTGGTGGTTATCCCTTGTGGCATTACGAACGTACTTTCCGAAGAAGACAGAGATGCTCTGATTGCCAAATGCAGTGACTATCAGAGGCGGCTGCGCAGCATCAACATTCGGGTCAAAGTCGATTCGAGAGATAATTATTCTCCAGGTTGGAAATTCAATCACTGGGAGCTCAAGGTAAGTTCTTGAGTTGCATCTTTTACTCCCAGTTTGAGTCTGTATTTGCTTTGCTCGATACGTACTTTTATGAATGTAGGACTTTTTTATTATTTTTCTCTATTTTGGTAGTTGTGAGTTCTTCGCTGAAACCGAGCGTTGAGCACAGATGCAGTTCAGTGCTTTGTAACAGTGATACCCGAGTTTATACATCTGCTCAACTTAAAATCTTTTTTGTGGAAGCTTTTTTTTATTATGTTAGAATAAAAATGATCCTGAAGACCTTGTTTATGATTAGTAAATCTCACAGTTATCGCACTGAAATGTTTATACCAGGAATTCACGTCAGTTATTTAGAACAGACCACTCGAATCGTAGTGTGTGGGCATCACTTAGTTTCCGTGGTTACAGCTGACCAGCAGAGCACCACGGGTTAATTTCATACTTGGTTCTGCACACCACAGTGTTTCATACCAGCTTGTCGGTTTTTATTTTGTGCATTCAAGGCTAGTCTATCTAAACTCCGGCTTCATGCTTTTAATGCAATTTTCATTTATTGCACATTGTGATGAAGAGATGATCTGTATTCATAATTCCATTTTCAAACAACTGGGATTTAACTTTTTCTGGTTCTGAAGCAGGGAATCGTATTAGATGTAGCGGTTAGGAGTCAAGACGCCCCAAGCTCACGCTGCAGGAAAGGGACGAGAAGACATAGTAAGATCACAGCTCCAAGGCTTCAAGCACGGAGGCACAGCAGTGCGGGGGCTGTTCCGTGTTAGTGCCTGCGGGTTCCCAGCATTGCTAAGATTTGTTTGTTGTAAACGGCCCCTAAGGTAATCTGTGCTGAAGAAAAGTAGTTATGTTGATATACAATTAACTTTTCCTGCCTGAACCATTTGAAAATAAGATGCTAGCTGGATACCCCATCACTGTGCAAACACATTCTCTCAATCACAATACAGCCAACAAAATCGGTGTTCACGTCACTACTGTGTAAACCCATCGGGGTTTTGCGAGTTGCCCCCCCTGTGTCCTCAAAGCAGAAGCACCTAGTTCAGAATTATGTGATGCATGTGGTCAGATCTCTTTAGTCTCTTATCTCTTAATAGTTCCTCGGTTCTTCTTTGAACATCATGATCTTGACACCGTACACTTCTCATTAGCCGCTCAGTATTTTTATGGACCCGTGGTTTCTTATAGTATTCGCCAGACTGTAATCTATAGCTATCATTCTTTATTTCGATGTGACCAGCAGGATCCCTTAAGGCCGACTTTCGTGTTCTTGGGCACGGCGAGGCGTCGCAGGGCTTGTCTTGTGCTTCGCCTGCTCCGGCCCTGGAGTTGGCCGAGTCTCTGGAAGCCCGCGTTCTTCCCAGCAGAGCGGCAGCTAGTGCCGGGTCTGCTCACCGCACCTGAGCCTTCGCTGCCCCGGCACGTCCTCAGTGGTCGGAGCTGTGGAGCATGAGTGTGCACAGGCACACACACCCCACACGCACTTACGTGTTTCCACATCTGGCTCTGAAATTCAGTAACCGCGAGTTCACATGAATACCTTTGATTCCAGTCAAAACCCGCATTTTGACACCCTTCCTTGGCAGTTTTCCGGTTTCCCTGCCCATGTTCATTGTTTTGACAGTCTAGACAGCTCTCCCCGTGTTTCTCTATCAGGCCCTTTCTTTGCTGGAACCACTGGGGCACTGCATTTTTTCGTAGGTTTGTGCCTTCTTATCGGAATAGGTTTCTGTAATGTTTCAGGAGTATTAATGTGCCTTTTTACTGTTTTTTGTTTTCTTATGACTTACAGTTGATAAGGCTGTGCAGTAAGTCTGTATATTCAGCTGGAGACATACGTGACCATCTTAACTGCCTTTTTTTGTTTCCTAGGGAGTTCCGATTAGACTTGAAGTTGGGCCACGTGATATGAAGAGCTGTCAGTTTGTAGCCGTCAGACGAGATACTGGAGAAAAGCTGACAATTGCTGAAAACGAGGCCGAGACTAAACTTCAGGCCATTTTGGAAGACATCCACGTTAACCTTTTCACGAGGTTAGTCTCTTAGAATAACCTGTGTTGTCTATGGCCATGCTACGCTTAACCAACCCGATCCCGTCTGATCTCGGAGGCTAAGCGGGATCAGACCTGGTTAGTACTGGGATGGGAGACTACCTAGGAAGACTAGGTGCTGTAGGTGTAAAAAAAAAATATAATAATAATAATAAGGGATTGTAAGTGACAAGGTCCTTGTAATCTGTGAGGTCAAAGGTTGCCGTGCCTAAAAAAAAATATATGTATATATCTAGATATCTATATCTTTATCGATATAGTATCTATATAGCCTACATCACCCATCGTCAAACTTTACTGGACCTGTGAGATCCATACCGAGGAGTTCTTTGCCCCAACCGGAAGTAATCTTTCTATAAACTCCTATGGTTCTTAATTTGCCAAGTGCTTTCTGCTCCCTACTGGGTTTGCATTTGTCCCATAGACTAATTTGGGTGCATTTTAGATCCAGGCTGTTATGACATATAAGTTTGAGGAATTAAGGTATTGATTCTCACGGGTTGATTCTCACATTAGCAGCACCTGGGGAGCTTAAAAAAAACAGATGCCCAGGCCCCTCCCCAGAGATATTGGTAGAGTTGGTGTAGAGTGGGCCTGGCAACTACACTCTTAAAAGCTCACATGATTATGACATGTGGCCAAGGCTAAGGCCCTCCTGTCGCGGTTGGCGCGAGGGGCCAGGGGCGGGCTCAGGGCTGCCCCGACATATGGAGAGGGGTCTTTTAGAGTCACGGGTCTCGAGGCAGAGGCACTAGAAGATAGGTGGGGTGCGTGTCGCACCTCGTTTTCATTCCTGCCCCACTGAAGCGGAGAGGGAGGCCCGCTGCCACTGCACATAGAGGCGGGAGTGGCTGAGGGGCGCGCATGCCTCTTGTTCATTCATTTCTTTTCTGATACCTGGCGCCTAACTCAATTAGGCTTCAGTAAATCTTGCATTTAAGGAGTGGACTTACTTTAGCCTTGGCACTGACCTATGTGTTTTTAGGCAAGTGATTTTGCATTTCTTGGCTTGTTAGCCTTAAAATGGGAATATTTGATAGTCTCGTGAGGGGTTACTTCAAGGATGTATTTGGCTTGCAAATAATGCATTTGAAGTTCATCTAAACTCAGAACAGGTAGTGTTGTCAGAGATGAAAGATGACAGGTTGCTGCCCCAACAGTGCATTTAGTGCACGGTTTCGTCTCCAGGGGTTCTCTTCGGAGTCACCTGGGGCTTTGGGGACAGAAGCACACCTGAGCCGCACACCTGGAGATTCCGACTGATTACTTCTGAGCTAGGTTCCGGCGTCTGTAGTGTTGAAACACTGTCCGTCTGCTCCAGATGCTCACCCCTGGTTGGGAATCCGCTGTGTTAGTGGCGAAAAGCAGTTTTTTGTTGACATTTTTATTCAGTAAATTTGCTAATAGAAGTTACATAAAGGTGCAACCCCTCCCCCGCCAAGACTTAAGCTTGGGAAGTGGCATATTTTTTTCCCTAAATCTCATTGGCTATAAATGAGTCACTTGGGCCCATCTTGCTGCAAAAACGTCTGAAGGAGAAGCAGGTTTGGTGGACAGCTGGCAGCCGCTGGCACCAAGCACATGTGGTCTTGGCCCGGGCAGCAGAAAAGAGAAAAAGTACGTTTTCTCTTCCTTGGTCCTCATGTGATGTGTGACTTTCAACGTGGAAGAGAATAATATTTATCCCTGTTACTAAAACCTGAGGTTCTTAACAGAAGAATTACATAGTATGTGAAAATAGCTTAATAATGTGCATTTATGTGTTTTTCCTTTTCAAAACATTTTCATACCCTGGTGTTTGATTCTCACAGCAACCTTGTATGGTATACCGTTAGACTTATTTGAGTATTTTTCCAGTTTTGTAGAAGCAGAAAATTAAGACCTTAGAGATTTAAAAAATAGCCCAGATTCTCATAGGTAGTAAGTGGCATAATAGAATGTTGGCCAATAGAGATTTAACACCAGTAACAAAAATAAATATTACTTGTTCAATTTGAGTTCTCACTTCCAGGTTGTTGTTCTTTCATTAAATTAGACTAATTTTTTTTTTTTTTTAAAAGAGCTTTGTTACAGTAATAAAAAGATTATGTATTATTCTCATTATTTTTTGATAGGGCTTCTGAAGACCTTAAGACTCATATGGTTGTGGCTAATTCAATGGAAGACTTTCAGAAGGTGCTAGAGTCTGGAAAGGTAAGAGACTTCTGAAGTTTTGAATATAAAAATATTTCAGAAATGGTATTTTACGACTCACGGAACTTAAGTGTGATATTAATGTCTTCTTCAAGTCCAGTCACACAGAACTACTTTGTGTTACTCAGCATTACACGCTCTTTTCCAATGGCTTTCCTGAAGCATTTCTGCGTTATATCATTTTTGGATAATACTGTGAACTCATCGCGTGCCAGCATTTTCTCATGCTTGACATGCTGGCTAAACAGCATGTGTTCTCTGTGACCCCTCGTGTTTTCATTATTGAAAATCTTCATTTTGTTTTTTCAGCTTGTTGTAAGTTCCTAAAGCAAACCTCATTCCGGCTTTAGAAGTGTAATGTGCACTGAAACGAGGTTAAAAGTCCGTTTCTTTCAACTCTGATTATATATTTACCCAGATATTAGCCGATCGAACTTTCTGAGTAATAAGAGGAAAGTAATGCTCATTTCTGAGCCCGTTTTTCAGAATGAGTGGGTACTTCTGGCTCCTCAAACTACATAATTTTTCTAATTAGTTTGAGGCTTTTTAAGATTTTATCAGCTTTTATGTTGTGTGCATGCAGATGTTCCTGCCCAAAACTTTTCATAAAGAAGAGGTCCTGCTTTGCAAAGTTATTAATTACTGGAATGAATCACTTACAGACTTTAGAATTCTGTTACATATGCTTGATTAGACAGCCATGCCTTTGTACCCACATTATAAACGAGAGAACCACTGGCCACAGTCGAAACGAATTACTCCGGCTCTACAGAAGCACACCTGGCACTGGGTTTTTAGATCCTCCTCTGACTCAGTTTGATGCACTTTCCCCTGTATCTTTTTTTTTTTTAACATGCTGAGAATATTAAGGCAAAGTTTGCATCGGTTATGGTCGTAACCTCTTAAAGTGTCTCTTATTGCATGAGCTGGAGAAATGTTAATCTGTCTGGCCGTCAGTTTACTAGTCGATAAAATGAGCACAAAATTTATAATCTCAAAATGCCCTTCAGATTCACAGCACTTCAGTATGTAGCCCTCTGTCATTCCTCTTACTCTACTGCCTTTGTAAACTTCCACCTTTCCGGTTTCCATAATTTGTCATCTGACTCAAACTACATACTTGTAAGAGAAGGCTAGAGAACGGATAGCCATCTGATGCAAGGTGTATTTTCACTTCCACTGTAATTTATTTATGATTGTTTTATTTTTGTTCCATTAATGATTGAATTTTGCAGTCTCTCGTATTATAGAAACGTGGTAGTCACTTTTGCAGTGCAGCCTATTAAGGCATTGCATAAGAGCTAATAAGTCAATAGAATAAATATGAGTTAATATGTTGCTTCCAAAGAAATGAATCTCACAGATAGTAGTGGAATCATATCTTTTATCATAATATCAAATAAGCTACTTGGGAGAGTTCAGCATCTGTTCCAAAGCAGAATATAGTATTTTACTTGTATGGCCAACACAGAGACCAAAACATACTGCTGCTTGTATTCAGCACTATTCCATCCCCATCTCACCTTACGCTGGTCAGCTGAGATGTGGCCACTGACCATCAAGCAGCCTTTGAGGCCGTTATAAATAAAACTATTCACTGGAAGGAGAAGAGGTGGGAGGGTCTTTGGAACTTGAATATAGGCGAAAGTTTGATTTTCTGCTGTTCTCTTGGTACAAATGAAAAAGATATTTATATATGACTTACAGGACTTGATTTTAGTAAATTTTTCCAAGGGGATGGTCTCGATTAAATGAAAAATAAATGTTATTTATAATATATATTTTTTAATGTTGATGTACGTTACTAATCTATTGATCACTGTGATTTTTGAGTGTTGCTATTTTGTGTCATTGACATTTTTGGCTATAGAATGCAAGATATTATATATTGCAATAGACTTTATCTTTTTAAAACATAGATATTGAAATTATAAAAAATAAAAAGTTAAGAACTTTGCCATGGCTAGATAAGTAGCCTAAAAATGTCTACTGTCTTTTTATATTTGAATTATGTGCATAAATAGAAATTTAAGGTTTTATCATCTAAACTTTGAAGCTAGAAAGAATTAAAACATGGGTTTTTTTTTGCAAAATTATCATTTTTGAATTCAAGTATAATTAATAACTTTACTTGAATTTTTTCATGTGCTGTGCTATTTTAAATTTTTAAATTATTAGAAATATCTTCTCAAGGCTTAGTAATTTTTTCTTAGAGAAAAAGAACTATTTATCGTAAAATTTGTTAAAGTTATAAAAATATAGCTGTGTGAGTTAGTCAAAGATTTTCTAAAAAACAATTTAAATTTCTTTGTAATTAAATTTTAATATTTTTATCATTGCATAAAGACAGTATTTAAAGTTTTCTCCCCATTCTGTCTTTCATAATGAATTTTAAACAATACTTTATGAATGTACTTCTTTTTCATGCCTTTCGTTTGTATAAATGCTAATGATTTACCAAGTTTCAAAATGGGAAAGTTAACTCATTATTGAAGCTCTTAAATCTCTAGGTTCGTTTTTGCTTCACTTTTTTGCACAGTTCCTATATTAAAATTTTCAAAATACTTATTACTACCATCCTTCCACCCACTCATTTTTCCCCGCAGGATTTGCCTCCAAATTTATCAGCTCTTTTTTATCTTAGGAAAGGTTATCAAAATAACAGGCCGACATGTTTTGCTGAATAAACATAAGAGACATAGATAATTAACTCTTCCTCGCCCTATGGTGACATTCACCCAGTGGGTACTCAGTTTTTCTTAATCTCTGTCCATTTTCACATTATTCTTTAAAAAAGCCTTTTGAAACTTGTTTAACCAAGCCCCAAGTGCCAGAAGTGTTTGCAGGAGGGACTGAGCATGGGATGTGTGACTGGGGTAACTGATCAGAGGTCCACGGGGGAGCCGGGCACCTCTGGAGCTGCTTCTAAGCTAGTGTTTCCGATGAGTGGGGATTTTCCACACCTTCGATCTCTCCACTACCTACGCTGATCTCTAGGAGTTTTTTATAGGACCGTTACATAAACGTTATTGCAGACGAATCTCATTTTGAAGTAGACATGCCATGAAAAATTTAGGATTCACAACCGAGAGAAATCTTAATTGTTGTCCAACATCCACATTTTACAAAGAAAAACTCAAGGCTAGAGGTTTTTTAAATAGGTGGTGAATTTCAGAATTAGTATAACATCCCAGGTGTCTTGATTCTGCCTGTTATTCTGTATGGTCTGTGAAAGGAACATTTGAGAGGTGCCGTTTTCCTTACACAAAATGATTTTTGACTTTCAAATACCCTTGGACTTTAAAAACGATTCGCTTAACCTTCAACACGTTAAACACAGTGCAGCATAAGGCAAGGTTCGCTGGATTTGCTAACTGTTACTGTTGACGACACTTTAAAAGTCAGTTCGCTGTTCGTCACCTCCCTCTGTCCTCCTGATGACCGACCACTCTGGAGGCGCAGGCAGCGGTCAGGCAGCGGTCCAGCCGTGAAGCGCGGGGCTCACTGCCGCCCCCTCCCGGGCCGCTGCGGCCGGGCCCCTCCGCTCCAGGCGCAGCGTCGTAGCCACTTCGTTAATGCGGATACCGAGCGTGTCGCACAGATGTCCGCGCTGTGTCCTCCTGTCCTGTGACGTGTGGGTTTGGGATAGCGGGTGAACTTTCTTTTCCGTCTCTCGCATTTCTGAGCAAAGTTCCAGTAGGTTTGCAAGGGCACCACGGCCTGGCGAGGGCTGGGGGACCTGCGCTGCGCGCCCGCACGTTCCGCAGAGAACTCGGGTGTCCCTCTCGTAGCCTAGGAGGAGTTCTGAATGCTCAGTGTTGTTCCTTTTCTCGTTAGATTGCTCAGATTCCGTTCTGTGGGGAAATCGACTGCGAAGACTGGATCAAGAAGACCACCACCAGGTACAGCGGCTGACGGATGACGCGCGCGCGCACGGCCGCGAGGCGGGGACGTGCCGCGAGCGAGCCGTCATCGTGATGTGTTTTCATTTCAGGGATCAGGACCTCGAGCCTGGCGCCCCGTCCATGGGCGCCAAAAGCCTTTGCATCCCCTTCCAGCCCCTGTGCCAGCTGCCGCCCGGGGCCAGGTGCGTCTGCGGCAAGAACCCCGCCAAGTACTACACCCTGTTCGGCCGCAGCTACTGAAGGATGAAACCGCACTCCTGTCTCCAGCCCGCCAAACTTTGTCAAACTCGGACTGCTATCTCCCCAGATGTAGACGGTTTTATGATTTTTCTAAAATAAACGTTCTAAAGGGGGGGCCCGTGAAACAAACACCTATCCTTATGCCTCGGTTAGCAGTGGGGAAAAGCTTTTCTGTAAACCAGCCCAGTAATAAATATCATGAACTCATGCTGCGTTACGTAGTCATTTGCTTCTGAAATACCTGAGCTTTACAGCACGAGGCAATTCCTGCGAAGAGCTGAAAATGACGTCTCTTCGTAGGAGTTTCCCGACGAGTAGAGCTGGTCAGGAGTCGGCTGATTCGAGGGAATTCTATAGCAAGTACTTACGTTAAGGAAGGGATCCTTCACCCAAAGCCTACGTGCCAGGAGTTAACTTTTAAGATTCCGCTAAAATAGCAAAACTTTCAAACATCTTCAGTGGTGGTGCTTTTCGGGAGGGCGCATAAATCCGAATCCAAACAATATCCTCCAGGAAATGATCACCATTTTACTTGCAGATGACAGCCATTAGCTAGGTACCTGACGGTCACAAAAGCGAAGGTGTGCCTAGTGTCCCCTGCAGCAAATAGGTCGAGGTATGTTTGCTAGAACCAACAGCGACAACAGGTCAGGCGGCCTGCTGATGGGGAGCCTTTGAATTCTGAGCAGCACAGAACGTTCCATGAAACAAGCGAAGAGAAGGAATTTTGACTGGAGAGCCCGTCACCCTACTTCTGTCTGATCCCTGTTATTAATGCGAGTCATCTTTCTTATGGCTGGTGTTCAGGGCTTGCCAGTAGCATCAAAAACACACCTTTCACCCTTTGCTCGTCACTTACTATGCCATCGATATAAGAAGTCTGTGCGCTCTGTGCAGTGTCAGAGCAGACAGCAGCAAAACCAGACGTGGTTCTTCCTGGCTTCCTCTCGAAGTAGTTCTGTTTCAGATGCAAAGTCAGGTGATGAAGTGGGCAAGGAGATGGAGCAGCGAACGGGCTGAGCACTGTGAGGGGGAGGCCATGGCCTGGATCACCCTCACTGAGACATCAGAATGTCATTCCCACCAGTAGTAACGCGAAGAACTGTTCCTGTGCTTGAGGGGACACCTGGAAAGTTCTGTCGCACCATCAGGCTTAAGATAACAAACATAAACACATTTCTTGCAGGTGATGTTAAACCAGCGTATTTTCTCAACTTTACTGGAAAGTTTGAGTTTGGAACGTCAATAATACACGACGTGAAAAGATTTTACCAAGTCTCATGTAATAAGGATTTTTCAAAATACATTTGAGGTGTGTCGCCAAAACCGAATTTTGCAGTTAAGAAAGACGTTTCGAGTGAGTGAGTTTCTTAACCTCCTTCAGGTAAATACTCAGTAAAGTCTTCAGTCACTGTATTTCAAATTACAACTCTACCCCTGTACCAACACCCTCTTCTGTCTCCATCACTCTCCAACGACATTTAATACATTTCCTGACTTATTTTGTTAATTGTCTGTCTCCCCAAACCCCACTAGAATGTGAGTTTCATAATGGCAGTGGTGTTTGTCTCCCATTCACTACTGTCTCCCCAGAACCTAGAATATGTCTGAGGGTCTGTCGGAACTCAGTAAATACTTGTTGCATGACTGGACGAAAGACATAGTCTTGGTGCAATTCACTACACAATCTGTTTACATTAGAAGTCTTAACTGTTAGAATATTAACTGAATTGGAGATCATTTATGAGATGCTAAGGAAATTATTAAGGCTACATCTAAGTCGTCAAGATTTAATCAAAGTCAGTGTATTAGGGTTCTCCAGATAAACCGAACCAACAGATGGATAGATAAATAGAGATTCAATATAAAGATTTGGCCCACATGATCGTGGAGGCTGAGAAGTCCCCAAGTCTGCAGTGTGACACAGCAAGCAGGAGCCCTAGGAAAGCTGATGGTATAGAGTCAGTCTGAAGGCCCACAGGCAGCCATGCCCGAGACCCAGGAAGACCTCACGCTTCAGGTGAGGCCTGAAGGCAGGAAAAAGCCAGTGTCCCAGCTGCGGGGCATCAGGAGCCAGGAAGGCCTGGTCCGGCCTTCAACTGATTGGACAAGGCCCACCCACGTGGGGGAAGGCTGCCTGTTTTACTCAGTCTAGATTCAAATGTTAATCTCATCCAAAACGCCCTCAGAGAAATCCCTCAGAATGTTTGACCACATGTCTGGGTACCTGGTGTCCCAGCCAAATTAAGCATCACAGTCAGACTACCTTCGGAGAAGAAAAGATCGGGTAGAGTCCATCCCAGGCTGTCTCCCTAGAGGACCGTCTGTGGACAGGCCGCTGAGAACAACAGAGGCCGCTATTGTTTTAGTTAATCGGGACATGGTAAACCATTAAGGGAGAAGAGTGACAGATAAGAGTTTTTGAAAATTTCCTTGTAGCAGTTCAATCATAATGTGGCTTTCTTCCTGAAACCAGTGGGCGTCATGGCTTCAGCTCTCGCCATTTCAAGGTGTGTTATCTTTCCCGAGCTTGAGGAATGTTTTCCTTGCCTCGTTTTCGGGAACTTTCGGGAGTAGTATGCCTGTTTATTCCAGACCAGCGGGCAAGGCAGTAAGTGACCCTCGCCTCACGTCTGGCTTTCACTCACTGTAGCTCTGATCTAGAATATTCCCTGTTCCATGCAGTGAACAGCATTAAAACCCAAATAGGATATGATGATCTGTCACAAGACTTGTCTCACCAGAGCAGCTAACCGCTCCCTCATCAGAGTGTGGAAGCTGGGAAAGGCCGAAGCCACGGATGAGCCAGAAGTCACAGAGACTCTTGACTTCTGCGATTAAACACGCAAACAAACAAACAGAAGAAATCCCTCACGTCCGTATCTGAAGCCCGTACCCTCCACTTCCACGAGTCCCCACTCACGTGACTTCTCCTGTTTAATTGCCCTTTCAACTGCTTTATGGCTTTATAGCGGCCTATAAAAGGTGATTTCCAAATGTGACAAGCGCTGAAAGGCTGAAGGGGAGAGTTTTCGAGGAGTCGCAATCGCTAAATGTGTGGCTTCTCCTCCCAGGGCTCAGCCTTCCCAGAAAAGCAAGAGGAGCGCCGAAGAGCCGAGAGCCATGGGCCGATACTCGGGCAGGAGCTTCCGTCTCATCTTCATGAGCGTCGTGAGCATCCTCCTCTTCGTGATGGAGCTTGCGATCGCCTACTTGGGCAACTCGCTGTCCTTGGCCTCGGACGCCTTCGCTGTCCTTTCCCACCTGCTGTCCATGGTGATAGGCTTGTTCGGCCTGAGGGCCAGCAGTATCACCCAGCACAGGAAGAGCACTTTCGGCTTTCTTCGGGCAGATGTTGTGGGGGCTTTCGGCAACTCCATTTTTGCCGTGGCCTTGATGTTCAGCATCCTGATCGAGGCCATCAAAAGGTATATCGAACCCCAGAAGACACAGCAGCCACTGCTGGTTCTCAGTGCTGGGATTATCGGGCTGTTCTTCAATATTCTCAACTATTTCATCCTGGACTGCTGCTACTGCACGGCACATGGGCCCGGGGGAGACGTTGAGACAGGTAAGTGGCTCCTCAGGTGTTGCAGCCACCTGTCAGATGCCCGGAGGGTACGGTCTCAGGGGGCCTCTGATGGTGCCGTTGGAGGGAGGCCCCGTTCGTTCGGTTGGCCTCTCATCCCTGTGACTTTACATAAGGTCTTTTCAAAAGAGTCTCCCGCAGTCCGAAGTTTCTTGTGAGCGGATTGGCAGCAGGCCACTTTTGTCTTGTGGGGGGCGGGGGGGTGTCTCCTTTAATTTCTACTCACAGGGAATGAAAAAGAGTTCAGACAGGGAGGAAAGGTGCTAAGCCGTACAGAGAGCGATTTGAAAGAAAGTGGACGTGGCATTGAAAGCAGTTACTTTTAATTAGTTACTTTTGTTTCTCCTTTAATGAGTTACTTTTGTTTACCCAGATGTGGCATGGCTCTGTTTGAATTTAAAAGTAATATTTTAGTGTCCCCGTAAAATATGTTCAAAAATACTGCACTGTATAACCAGTTCACGTCGAGGAAAGTATTGATCAGTTGGCTAGGCAGATAAACTCTGAGGAATATATTCAGGGATTGTTTAATAAAAGGAGAGAGAGGAAAAAAAGGAGATGACCTAGAGAACTTAGTTCTCTTTTGGATGGAAATTTTTGTATGTATTTATTGCATACATCTGTCCTATTTGAGAAAATGGAAAACTATTTACAGGTGATTCTTTGTGGGGGGGGACTTAGGAGTGGGTACTGGATCATGTGTCAAAAGATGGAGTTTTAAATTCTTGGAAGAGAATGATAAATCTAAAACAATAAATCCACAAGATAAATTACTAGATGGAACTGTGTTCTTTTACTGCCGCAAATGGAATTGTTTTTAAAAGCACATTAAAACCTTCTGGCAGAAGACTAACTTCCTGTGCTTTTTGCAGATGTCATATGGCATGAGCAGACCAGGTTCAAAATCATGGCTCCCCCACAGGGCAGTTGTCCACTTCACTAGCCTGTGTGCCCACCTGTAATGTGCAGGTACTAAGGGCTAAAACAGATCTTAGGGTTTAGCCCTTAATAGGTGCTTGGCAAAGAGTAATTTTTGTTTTGTTTTTCTAAAAATCACATCGTAAGCCTTTGAATTATGTGATAATCCTGCATCGTTGAATTCTAATGGCTCATTTTTTAAAAAAAAAATTTCAAGATTCTCCTAATTTGGTGGTGATCTCTGACTAGAAGGGGTGCTATATACCTGGCCTGGGAAGCCTCAGAGCTTACGTATGCATTTTTTTAATTGTATTCCTTTTGTCTTTACTGCTACTGTAAATGTTGTCAGCTGGGTCTGATCCTTTATCCTATCTCTGTCTAAATTTTCCTATTGGCGGAATGTACGTGATGACAGCACCTATCATATGTGTTAAGTATATAAAAGGGAGCAAACAAAAAACTAGAATCTACATCTTTTTCTATTTAAGGAATCAATTAGGGCCTCATCTTTCTTAAAATACAAAAGTTAGCATGAGACCTCATGCCTTGTTTACATCAGTCAACATGTAAAAATTACTTCTTGAGGTGCCACATCGTAAAATGCATTCACATATCTGACATAAAACGAATGTATATTTTTATTGCTACATATAAATTTAACATGAGAAAACAGACGTCAGATCCTTAGTAGCGACCAAGGAAGTACCTCCATGACGAAACTTACCATGATGTTTTTAGTTCTTCTTTGGTGTCTACTCTCCACTTAAACTTACTCGCATATAACAAAAGCCATTTAGGCAAAACTTTGACCGACATGAAAACTGGTAGACAGCCATGGTTCTGTTTCTATAAACCGAATGATTATTGGGTAGGTCTTTTTTGGGAAGCGGAGCTTTTCATTTTTTTTACACCCATGCTGAGATACCAAGAGGCTGATGACAAAGATTTCACCCTGTCCATCCGAGTCTCCATCGTCTCAGAGCACCTCTCTTCTTTCGAAGGGTTTCTGCTATCTAGTATTCTGCTTTAAAGAACTAAGTACAGTCACAGGTACGATCCACATATATCTAATGCTTTAAGATCCGTGTCCTTTGTAAATATTATCATTTTGGTAGCTTTAGGTGTTGCTGAATTTTTATATTCGAAATTTGACCGTGTTTAAATCCTCCAAGTAATTTTAGAATCGCTGCTTAGCTTCTTAGCATTTCCGTCTAGAGTTACGTATTTATCACTTTGGCTAAAGCAGACCTTTTGATATCCTTCCCATATCCTTCCCATCGCCTAAATAAGCTTAAATTAAAAAGTAAATATTTGGGTTAGATAGATCTCATAAACTCACATTAACTCAATTTCAAATGTGTCCTAATCTAACAAGAAATGTGATTCATCCAGACACACTGATTTATACTAGGAGGTTTAAAGTATGAGGCGGGGAAAATGATTCTTGATGTCAAAAGAGTCTAGATTTAGGAGCAAGAATTTCTGCACGTCTAGCATCCCAGCTTGAAGCATTTTAAAGTGACTATCTATGAAAGGCCTGTGGCACCTGCTGGTTTAGTGATCAAAATCAGGTAATCCATCCCTTCTGCAGAATCTGCAGCCAGAAAGAATTTACTTAGCGACCCTTCAGTTTCTCCTGGTTCTGTGGATCTTTTACTTATTCTGCTTCATCTGTCTGGTGTAGGAGTTGTTACCAGTTATAGTTTGAGATCATAGAAAAGTGAAAAGTAAGACCACAGACTTTAAGTTAAATATTAACAACACAGATTGTATATACAGTTTAAGGGTTTAAACATCCCTGGGACTCATGGAGTAAGACGCGTTGGAGAATCAGACAGACAAGCCAGAAATCTTTTTAAAAAACACCTGAGAGAAAAGAATGTCTGGAAGATTTGGCCGAGATGAGAGAGCCTGGCAGCCCTAGATCAATACTTAGCCGGTGTGAATCCAGCCCTGACATGAAAACGAGATGCTGGAGCAGGTATTTGGGGCTGAAGTGACAGGCAAAATGAAAAACGTAAAAATTACAAGCATGAAAGAAGAAAAAAAAAAAACAAGCGAAATGAGTTTAAAGTCCAAACTTTGGATATTTGGGAGTGTGTTTGGGGGAAGAGAGTCGTACAGTGTTTGGGGAAAGAGGGTGGGGGCGACAGCGCGTGGATTCAGATCCTAGGGAACACGTGGCCTCACGGTTCCCCTTTTCCAGACTGGGGGGCTAAATCTGCTTTGTTTACATGCTTTCCTCCTCCTCGTTTATTTTATTCGATTTTCCTTGACGTTCACACTATCTTTTATGTTCGTCTTTAATTTTTGCTAATTTTCCAGGCTCGAGTTTTCTTTTGAGACTAGTAGGTCTCCCTGTGCCCTTGACTTGTACTTGAACGGATACCTTGCTGTACATTTTAAAACAAAGGTAATTTTTTGCAGCTCTGCCTGGGATAGACCAGGCTTGCCATTTGTCTAATCTATAAATTTATATCTGAAATATCTGTTTATTATTTTTAATTTTTAAAATTAATTAACTTTTTTTTTTTTTACAAAGTGCTTTTCCTTTGAATTTATTTAGATCATTTTTGTTTTGATTCCAAATTGTGCTCACTTTCTCTCTGAGGAGAGGGAGGGACGGAGAGACAGAGAGAGAGAGAGAGAGAAGAAAGGAGAGAGTGAGGGAGGAGGGAGAAGTGGGGAAGGAAGGGAGGGAGGAGGAGGAAGGAAGGAAGGAAGGAAATGAAGGAAGCGAAGGAAGGAAGGAAGGAAGGAAGGAAGGAAGCAAGCAAGCAACGCCTTGAGCTCCTGTCACGGCTTTGTCTACACTCGCTGTCTGTGAGTGGCCACTGCTTTTCCGTCCGGTGTCTCAGGGACTGCCACCACTGCCCCTGACCCCAGAACTGCTTAGGCCTGCGAACGCTGCTTCCTAAGGAGGCTTCTCTGTCACCTGACATGTTTCAGCCTGAGGGTCCGCCTTGCTGGTTTCTGAGCTGAAGCTGTTTAGAATCTTCGAGGCTTGTCCCGTTGCCCCTGAGCCTGCTTTACGTCCCTCCAGACAGTTGTCTCTCCGAGGCTTCTGAATGTTCAGGCCTTGAGTAGTGTGTCATCCTGCTAAACCTTCTCTTGGGAGGTGTGGGGGAAGCGTCCAGTGTTTTGCTTCCTTTGGCGTTTGCTCTTCTTCAGGAAAGCTCGGTCGCGTTAGGAACGTTTCATGGTTCACCCAAGTTCTTCCCTTCCCTTCTCTCCCACATCTAAGGCGGGCGTTTTTGTTGGACCTTTTTCCTTTTCCTTTGTCATTGTTTTCTGGGCCAGGCACTTGTTTTTCCAGCATAATTTTTTTTTTTTTTCTCATCACAGTGAGAGAAATGAAGTCAGGGGCTCATGGGTCTGCCAAAAGCAGCTGTTGGCCAAACAAATCTTGTCAACATTCACCTCTCTGAGTGGATCACCTCAGTCGAAAAACATGTCCCAGCTAAACCCAATGTCTAACCCGGGACTGCACTCAAACTATCATATTCTTGCCTCGATGCCCTCATCCCGTCTCATTGTCCCTGTGCCTGTTTTGGGTCCTAACTCTGTTTCTTGACCTGTTCTGCAGGACACAGGCAATGCCTCCATCTACAATAACTTTTGCTTTGAAGCTCATCTAATAATACCTTAAATATCTATGCTAATCTTCCTAGCCTTCTCCTCTCAAATAATCTAAAATTTCTGGAAGGTTTCTCCAGCTTGCCAACTTTCACATAGCGGTTTCTTGTCTTGGTTACTGCGTAACCAACCACCGCACATTTAGTGGCGTAAAACAACAATCATTTTATGGTACTCGGGATTCTGTGGGCTGGAATTTGGAAGGGACACAGTGGGAAGAGCGTGCCTGTTCCACGGTGTCCGGGGCCCCAGCCGGGAAGACTCAGAGGCTGGGGGCTGCCTCATCTGGAGGTGCATTAGCTCATGTGCCCGACTCTGGAGCTGGAAGTTCTCGATATCTAGGACATGTGACCCCTCTGTATGGCTTGGTTTCCTCACTCGAGAGCGGCCTCAGGTCATTACGCGTGGTGGCTCAGGCTCTTCCACACGAGAGTGCCATCAGATGAGGTCGTTGCTTTGATGCCTTTTTTTGGCCCAATCGGAGATTCTCTGGGTTCCAAGCAAGTGACGAGATAGAAGACACGTCGTCACGCAGAAGGCCGTGTGGGGTAGGAGATGTAATTGTGGCCGTCTCTGGAAAAGCAGCCTGCACTATCTGCCCTCCAGCTACGATTCGCGTCATTCCACACACGAAACACACTCGCTCATCCCCAAGACGCCTTAAGTCTCGTCCCCTCGGGCGTCGGCTTCGGGTCCTCGGGTCACAGCTGCTTGAGTGTCCTCCTCTTCACCCGAAGATCTACGAGCTCAAGAAACGAAGCACCTGCTTCCCTCACACCCAGCACACGATGGCGGGCCTGGCGTGGGCTAGCTGCCACACTCCGCAGGCGCTTCTATTTTGGACAGTGTTCACAGTTTTAAGAGGATGACTTTCATTCGCTCCCCGGGCCCGGTCTTGTCTGGTGGTGGTGGTGGTACAGTCCAAATTTCCATCAGCTATCTGACATCTTGACTTTCCGCCTCTGAAAAGTTCTGTTTCCCAGTACCCAAGCTCAGCTCAACTCAGCTCATCATCTCATCTCAGCTCATCATCTCATCTCATCTCCTTCTAGAGAATATTGAGGTGTACGTGCATTTCCTTTGCTTTTTTCGCATCTGCCTAGTCTCAAGAAAACTCTCTCTTCCTCTGGCTTGGTCTGTCGGTCGTTTCTGAGAGCAAACTACTCTCCCTCTCATTTTCTTTGCACAGTAAGACTGAAGCGTATAGAATAAACCAGTCTTCAAAACTCACAGCCACGAAGTCCTCTTCAAACAGCCCCGTATTTAAATAACACCCATTCTTCTGTAGGGAATACAGAAGAATTGCCTGCTATTATCTGCCAAGGTCAAAATACTGCCTGGCTCATACTTACTGAAGACTTAAAACCCAATAGCTCCTGCCCTGGTCTCCCCTGGAGCCTCAATCACTGTGTGTTACTTTGGCCTCTAGATTCTCACCTTTATCCTCAAGGTTCTTGCCAACTCACCAGCGTGTTAGGGCGTTAGGGACTAATAAATAATATATTTTTCTTACTCTCCTGAACTTAGAAGCAATAAATAGATAACATATAGATGCCAGTTGAACATAAAATATCAACCGTATTATAGATATTGAAGGATATGGCTTAGATGTATAGCAATCAAGAGCTTCTTAGTAGTTCATCCTAGAATTAGACTCACCCCATCCACCGGGCAGAGCCCGCCTCATTTCTCACAGACCAGGATTGCAGGGCCCCGTGGGAGGGAAATCTGAAAGAGAAAACCCAGAAAGATTCGCTGAGCGTGCTCCACGCTTTGGGCCGTGCTTACTAATCCTGCCTCTGGGAAAAGTTGGGGATGCGACGCCAAGAAGCCATGAGCGTCACTCTTGTGGCCGTGCCCTTTGTGGAAATGCGACGTTTGGGGAATGGGAAAAAGGCTGTGAGCTGGGAGGCACCGATGAGAACCACGTAGACCGTCCGCTGGGTGACCTATTCCTTTTGATGGGAGAAGGCAGACTTGGGACAGGCATTCTGAGACAACATGTCTAATCTGAAGCCGCCAGACGCCTGTGCCTTGGACCCCTCCCCTGCCCCTTCCCACACTATCAGCGGACTTGGATCTAAGCGTCCTGCTCAATAAATAGCAAAGATCCAATGCTTAGAGATGCTACGGAGACAACGTTTTAAAAAAGGAACCAGCAAAAAGGCGTATGAAAAATGCATGGAAAAATAATAATTACCCCAGGTAACAAGAAATTTTCAAATAAAAACATGAATGAGAACTGTCAGAACTCAGGGAGAAAATGGATGATAAGAAAAAGTACAGAAATGAAAACTCACATCAGAAGCAGTGAGACAGAAGAAACACTATCAAATGCAACCCATGACATGGAAGACAGGCTTGAGAAGTGGGCCAAGGAATTTAAAGTGACTAGAAGGAAGACAACAGATCCGGACAACAGTGGAGACACTCTCTGTACATACTAGGTGTTTCCTGAGGCAGAAAGCAGACAGATGTACCAGAAAAAATTACTCAAAGATAGAATAGAAGAGAATTTATTCTGAACTAAAGGCAGATAAAAATCTGCAAATCAAAAGAGAAAATTGATACGGAGCAATCAATACATAGATTCTGGAGACGTTTCTGAATAGCGAGCGTAAAGAAAGAATCCCATAGACATCCAGGCAAAAAACAAAGCAAAACTGTCACCTACAAGGAGACAAATTTCAGACTGGATTCAGATTTCTCCACAGCAATATGCAATGCCAAGGTATAATGAATCAACATCTATCTACACAGTTCCAGGAGATAAAATATTTTTTTATCTCATCAAGTTTTTTTTTATACTAAGAATTTTGTACTCATGAAGTTCTGTTCATTTATTAGTGGCAACATAAAGACATTATAAAAATAATTTTAAAAAGCCAGGAACTCTTCTTGAAAAAAAAAAAAAAAAAAATGAAATCCAGTCAACCAAAATATGAATCAAGATGAGTTTAGAAATTCGAAAATGATGGAATGAAAAGACCGTGGGCATTAAACCAGTTTAAATATAGAACTGTGGCTGAACTGCTTTCAGAATTCTAGATACAGAATAGAATGTGAATGTTTTAGATGTTAGTGGAAAGATCTTCAGAAAAAAATCATTGAATAAAGTTAAATCTCCCCCTAAAAAAGTATTAAAGAATTTATGGAATAGTGATGTTAGAAGCCTAGGGGAAATGGAACTCAAAATATATATATATATTTTAAATAAAAGTAAAAAAATTGTCTTCCTTTGGAGATGATATAATTGTTTACCTTAAAAATACCAGGAAATCTACGAAACAACTATATGAAATAATAACTGAATTTAGCAAGGTCAGAGAATAGAAAGTTAATATAAGAAATCAATTACATTCTATACACTAACAACAAACAATTGGAAAATAAAATGAAGATAATGATCTCATGCATTTGTGATAAAAGTATACATTCATGTACTATTATCGTGTGGCAATTTGGCGAGCTATCAACAACTTTAAATGCCCATACTCTTTGACTCAGTATTTCTAGAAATTTATACTGCAAAAAGTGAACAATGATATATGCACAAGGACGTACTCTACAGAATGTATACATAAACGATCACAACTATGACCACACTGAGGAAAAAAAATGCAAGTAGATAAAAAGGAAAACAAATTATTCCTCAACGGGCACGAGAGTTGCTTAAATAAACTACATACATCTCTACAATGAAAGAGCATACGCAGGTAAGAACCCCATGGCTTCATCATCACAACAGCGACGATGCCTTCGTTACCCTTGACGTTCAGAACTTGTCCCTGCACTCAGTGGTACAAGGTTCTTGTTTGCGTTTTACCAGTCAGGAAGCGAAGGCTCAGAAACTTAGGGAACCGATCCGAGTTGTATAACAATTTAGTGTCAGAGGTCAAGACTCTTCTTCTCCAGGTGTCAGATTCATGGTAACACAGCCCCTCATTTTGTGATGATAGCAAAGCTGTGTCTCCCAGCCCCGTTCCGTTGACCTCCACTCTCCTGCCCCATAATAGCGGATGATAAGGTCACAAGGAACGAAGATCTGCCTCTACGACAGCTGAGAAGCTTGGAGTTTTATATCTGGAGAATATTTTGTTTTAAGTATTTTTATATTCATAAGGTATTTTATTAATCGATATTTTACACAAGTAATACCTTTGATTAATCAATAGCTCGTTCGTTCTAAGCTAATTAGATTATTTGAACCAAGTGGAAGTAGATGATCTTATTAGAAATCGGGCACCCTAAATCACTGTGAAGGGGAGTCCACAATGTTACTTACTAGAAATCAACGATAGTTCTGGGAATAATGACAACCAGAAGTTAGGGAAAGGACCCACTATCTGTGGATCATCTACCGAAGTCACGTTGGTCACTACGCTATCTCCTCTGATTCTCGTAACCACTGCCAAGAGAGTGAGCTCTACCTCCAGGCTGCAGGTAAGAACACAGATCCCGGAGAAATTAAGTGACTCGCCCAGTTGTAGCAACTGAGAGAGCCAGGTTTGGGGCCCGGGTCTGGGTGGCCCCCAAATCTGCATCTCTCCAGTACGTAACCCTGGGCATTTAACCTGTGTATTTGGCGGATAAAGGTAAAGGTATTTATTTAGAGGTTTTATTTTAACATCTCCCCCACAACACACAATTTTCTTCCTCAATTTCTTGGGCAAATGACCTTTCTCATTTTCATAAAGTCTAACAATTAAGGCGAACCTAATGGTGAAGAAATCTACTGTTTGTGCGCTATTGTTTCTGATATAATTGAAGAACACAGACGAAAGCATCTGTAAATTATTCCATGACGTAAGGCTCAACTTATAGCCACAACTATTATTAGGTTTAGAATCGACGTCAAGGGGGAGTTCTCATTTCTTGCAACTTCTAATTCTTTTGGCCTCCGTTTGAATTGGAAAGAGTCCGAAGCTGACATTTCCCCCTCCTGTTCACCACGCTGGAGGAATCACACCGCGAATGCTCTCAGTACGTGGCAGGGAATTTTGGATACGTTTCTTAAATTCCCAGTTCTGCCTCGAATCCTTTCTCCTCTACCTCCGAGAGCCCCTGTTCTCACTTCCTCCCGCTCCCTCTCGGACCTCACGCACGGGGCCTCCCTATGTGTCTGGATGCGCCCTTGTGATCCAGAGATGGTAAAAGGGCACAGACCAGGCCCCATATAATAACATGGCGTCGTCACTGTCAGACGTGTCAAGGAGCCCAAACCCAGCGACCCGGGCGCGATATAAAAATCAACATCATTCTTTTACCCTGTGCTCTCGAAAGTCAGTAATTTGGGTTCCTATACTTTGATTATGGTGAAGCGTTATCACTCAAACTATACTTGGTATCTTAGTCCATTCAGGCTGATGTAGCAAAATGCCATACAGTGACTTAGAATCAACAGAAACTTATTTTTCACGGTTCTGAAGGCTGGAGTCTGAGATCAGGGTGCGGGGTTGGTCCGGTCAGGTTCGTGGGCCAGAGCCTTCTCGCTGTCCCCGCGTGGCAGCAGGGGCTGGGGAGCCAGCGAGGTCCCTTTCAGAAAGCACAGATCCCCCTTCACGAAGACTCCACTCGCTACCACATCCCATAGATCCCACCTCCTAATACTCTCCTCTGTGGGGGTCAGGGGTTCCACATTATGAATTTTGGAGGGACACAAACATTTGGTGCCAAGTCTGTTTGACTCCAACGCTCGTAAATTATTAACTGCTAAGCTATTCTGCCTTTCAAGTTTTCCTAAAGTAAGTGCAAAATTAAAATCATCCGGAATCTGGCCTTTTCTCGAATTCAAAAGTGTCTTATTTTACTTCTGCGAAAGTTTTACTGCTCCTTAGATTAAACTGCAAACTGTGAGAGAGGGAGAGCCCTCTACCCTCACCCAAGGTTCTTTGGCTGGTCTAATAATCAGACAGGAGACAGAAGACTGAGAAAATGACCAGCGGCAATGAATTACCTGTGTATGGGAACCCCACATACACGAGAGAGTCAGTGACCCCATATACACGATGGGTTCGAAGACAGGGAAAATGAGGCACATGTGACACTCTGCGCTAAAGATCCCTTGTCATCGCAGGACGATAAGAAGAGCAGGCATTCGGTGATTAGAAGTTTGTCCTGCCCTGTAGATAGGTCAAAAAAGGTTGTCTCTGAAAGTCACCTATTATGGGCAAGGTCCCTAAATCAAATTCTTCTAGTAGTTAAGGGAATGCAGAAGTTTCTCTTGAGCCTTTGGCTTCGGTGCCTTTGGCTCAGAATAATCTACCTATAAGAGAGGCACATCTTGGGGCGATTCCTTCTGAACCCTTACAAAAAAAGTGCTTCAATGTATATTTTTCTCTAAGAGTAACCCTTTTGTGGATCTTTCGGTGAAGAGAAGTATCTCCCCCTCCCCAAACTTGGATTCAAAAATCAAAGTGGTGGTTATTTCCAGTTAACACTGGCTGAGCCTTTCTCGAGAGCCTGGCACCAAGTACAGTTTACACACAATTTTTTCCCTTAAGTCTCATGACAACCCCACAAGATACATACTGTTATTACCTTCAGTTCACAGGTGAAGGGAAGAAGGAGGTGTAAGGAACTTGCCCAGTCACACAGCTACGATTCGGTTCCAAGTCTGTCTGACTCCAACACTCGTAAATTACTAACTGCTAAGCTACTCTGCCTTTCAAGTTTTCTTAAAGTAAGTGCAAAATTAAAATTATCCAGAGTCTGGTCTTTTCTCGATGAGCTGGTCTTGATAGTTGATGTTATGGTGGTGTTTGCTCCTAGACCAGTGCTCAGAGCAGACTAACCACTTTGCTGTAGGATCAGTGGCATTTTGGGGAAATCGTGGAGGTGCCACTCCTGGGCAGGCTGATGGGCACAGCTCAAAATCCATATCAGAGCTGCCTCCTCCTACATGGCTGCAACGCACCAGGCTTGCTGACAATTTCTCCCTATCGACTAGCCTTGACGACTGCCTAGTTTTTCTTTATCATATCTCACGCCTCTGTCTTTAAAAAGAGTGGTCACCATTGGTAACGAAGCTCTTAATGTATTCTAAAAAACTGAGGGACAAAAATGTAAACTTTTGGGTACAAAAAGGACCTTCGTTTTACAAACGTACATATCATATAAATTCATCAAATCATAATTATATATATACGTATGTGCTATTTATAGATGCATTTATATATAAGTATTTCCATATTTATATAAAATACAAATAAGTAAATAAATGAAACTCTATAAATATTTATATATAATTTTATATTTTATATATCTAATCACAGTTCGTCAAAACATTTTCTGAAGCGCATTTTCTTGACACCCTTAGCCTTTCCTAAAGTCCAGAGCTAGGCCCTGGGCAGAGCACCCGAGACACTTACAGCTCCCTCCTGTGCTCCGTCCCCAGCCCCTGGCTTTCTAGTTCCCTAAACTGTCCTCTTGGGGCGGTGACATAATTCTCATTATCTGCCTTGATCTATTTCTCTTGATCTCAGGTTTTTCTCTCAGTTGTGAATGACAAAGAAACGCAGTCGGCAGGGCACACGGTAACCTGTCAGGGGGTTTCCAAGGGGACTTTCTCTCTCGCTTGGACTGTTTTGCCCGCCATCACGTTACATGTTTCAGAGGGTTCCTGGTTCGAAGACAGGATAAGCCAGAAACCAGGAAGGAGCCCCTGGTGCTCTGGTGTGAGAGTGAGTGTGCCATCTGTGATTCAATGGCCATTCTGTTTCCCATGCACCGTGATACAAATGCACCGATGATGAAATCTGGACCTCTGGACCCCTGCCTTTCCCTCCTCCTGTCCCGTCTCTTTCTTCTCACCCTGCAGCTTCTTTTTATGCCTGTCGGCTTTTTTCTTTTTCTTTTTTTTTTTTAATAAGCAGCTAACATTTTCTGAGTGCTTACTACATGCCGTGCAGTGCCAGGAGCCGCTATAATCACTTGACACCTGTTAACCCTGCTAATCCTCACAGCCGTATGAAAAGGCACGTTTGTCACCCCCTTTTTACAGCAGTGACATCGGCCCAGACCGTTAAGGAACTTGCGCAAGGCCGCACAGCTTCGAAACTGTCGTCAGCCTTGATCTCTTTACTTCTTTTAAATTATCGATCATTTTAATACTCGTTCTTAGAGAACGCTCTAAATGATCAATTTTCTCAGGTTCCCCGGAGTGGAATATTTTTCTGGGAGTGGGGAGGGGATGCTTAACAGGCTCCCTGAGTTTGGAGGCTTATCTGGTAAAAGGTGGACCCCTCATATCAGGGACGTTGTAGCAGAGAGCATTAAAAGACGAGACTATTTTCACGAGGCCAAGGCCATGAAAGGGGCTCGAATTAGAACGTTCTGCCAATGGATTCTATGCTTTTTTTGAGTGAGATGTTTTAAGTCATCTCCAAGCCTCAAACTGATGTGTTTTTTCCAGGAATGGTTCAGGTTCAGGATTTGGGGATGGAGGAGAGAGAATAGAAATCACCAGACCACCTTCAGATCCGTTTTGGAATGTGACAAGTTTTTATAAAACCAGACCAAGAAAGCTGTTCATGCCCCTGTTCCCTCGCCTCAACCCACTTACACTGTACACTGACCTAGAGCGAAGATTCTTCTTCAGAGGTCCCCCTCCTGGGCCACTGTGGGACGCCTGGATGACTTTTCCTTGGAACAGAGCCTTGTGTCAACAAGGAAGTCTATTTGGAATAGATCTTCACGGAGGTCAGTCGATTGACCTATGAGTGTCAGGTCAAGCTGTGAGGGCCACATGGGGGTGAGCGGAATATTCTCTCCAATGGAGAATGGGACATGCACACAGAGGAGGCATGCTCTGGTTTCTCTGGTGGCCAACTGCATTTCTGAATGCCGGGTGGCAGTGTCGTGCTTATAGCGGTGTGACCTGTGCCCTCCTCCAGGGCTGCCTGCAGTTTGGCCTCTTGTGAATGCAAATCCTAGAAGGGGGTGGCGGGAACGCAGATGTGCCCTTGATGAAGGCCGTGGGCAAGAAGAGGGGCCAAGGTTGCTGGCCTTAGTGGCGGCGGTGGGAGCGCTGGGTCAGGGACCAGCTCGAAGCTCTCAGAACGCAGAGCACAGAGCAGGGTGCGCGGCGCGGGGCAGGGGCGCGGGGCAGGGTGGGCGCGCCCAGGCCGCACGCGGTAGGGTAAGCGAGCAGCGAGCGTCCGGGCACGTACGCGAAGGTGTGCGCGGCCAGCAGAGCGATCACACCCACAGCAGCCCAGGTCCTTATCACTACGGGTCAACAGTCAGGGCACTGGTGACAGAGGGGACTGGAGAAGCGCGTTGCGGGGTGGATCCCACCTCCGCCTGGGGGCGTTGGGGGGGGTCTGCGAGGAGCGACGTCCAGACACGCCCCCTCCTCCCAGCAGCTCCCTGCTCCGTCCAGTTCTAGGGGGACAGACATCGGCTTGCGGCCACCTGCCGCGGGAGGCCCGGGACGCGAGGGAGGGGGAAGAGGCCACCGCGGGAGGCGGCGTAAGGTCTCTTGAGATACGGCCACCGCCCGGCCACTCCCTTAGACTCTGGCCGTGCGGGGCCGGGGCTCCCCGCCTCCGCCTTATAAAGGGCCGGGCGCGGGGCGGCGGGGCGGCCGGGAGGCGGGCACCGGGCTCGGCGCGGTCGGCGGCGCCACCTGCCCACCTGCCCACCTGGCGCGCGCGCTGCGGGGCCATGGGGCGCTACTCGGGCAAGACGTGCCGCCTGCTCTTCATGCTGGTGCTCACGGCCGCCTTCTTCGTGGCCGAGCTGGTGTCCGGCTACCTGGGCAACTCGATCGCGCTGCTCTCGGACTCGTTCAACATGCTGTCGGACCTGATGTCGCTGTGCGTGGGGCTGAGCGCCGGCCGCGTCGCGCGCCTCGCGCCGGGCGGGCTGCGCGCCACCTACGGCTACGCGCGCGCCGAGGTGCTGGGCGCGCTGGGCAACGCCGTGTTCCTGGCCGCGCTCTGCTTCACCATCCTGGTGGAGGCCGTGCTGCGCCTGGCGCGGCCGGAGCGCATCGACGACCCCGCGCTGGTGCTGGTGGTGGGCGCGCTGGGGCTGGCGGTCAACGTGCTGGGGCTGCTCGTCTTCCAGGACTGCGCCGCCTGGGCCGCCTGCTGCGGTCGCCGCCGCCGCCGCCGCCGCCGCTCGCGCGGGGGGCCCGAGGCGGGCGCGGGCGACGGCGCCCCCGGAGCCCCCCAGGGCGCCACCCGCGCGGCGCCCGGCCCGGCCTCGGCCGTGACCCCGCGCGTGGCCTCGCTGGAAAGGACGGCGGAGAAGGGGGCGACCGTGTTCTCGAACGTAGCAGGTGCCTTTCGGGTGCATCCTCCGGCCGCGCCGCCCCTCCCTCGGGCCCCCTGGCGCGTCCCTTCCCCGCACCCCGCTCTTTCCACGCCCTCTTCCCGCCCTCCTCCTCTCTTCTTTCCAAATCCGTTTCCTCCGCGGCCCGCTTTTACCCTCTTCTGCTAACTCAGCGTGTTCCCCGCGATTTCTTTGACTCCCCACGTGTTCCTTTTCCTCCTCTCCCTCTTCTCTATTATATGACATTTTTGAAATCATATTGGGCATGGACACTCCTCTCTCTCCAGTGATTCAGGAGCCCCACCCTCGGCCCATCTTGTCCCTTGAGTTCCGGCTTGGTTAGGGTTCCTCACCAGTTTTGAGCGGGAGCTTAACTCGAACGGTCTAAAGATGGACCATTTCTCGAGGCTGCATTGACCAGGTCAGCTATGCGGTGTGTGTGTGTGTGTGTGTGTGTGTGTGTGTGTGTGTGTGTGTGTGTATGTGTGGGTGTGTGTAAAATGAAGCTACAGGTGCTGCTTGGGGAGGTAGGTAGAGGGTCTGAGAAGCTAGGAGGCGTTTAAAATAACAAACCGTTTTTGAATCCACTGGTTCTTTTTGTTTGTAGAACTTATACACAACACAAGGTTTCTTCTTTGAATGCAGGTGATGCCCTCAGCACCCAGAACGAGCCAGAGGAGACGAGGAGAAAGGAGAAGAAGTCCGAAGCCCTGAACATCAGAGGTAGGGTTGGCGTCGGGTCCGCGCGACGTGCCTTTCGCAGTGCATGGGGACTGGGCTGTCCTCGTCATCTTCTGTTTGCCTTCGAATCAGGTGTGTTAGGATGTAGGCGGGTCGCATGCATAGACTATGACCCTGGTCTCTTGCCTAATCACTGTATTGATTCCAAGGGAGACTCTGGTCGCTAATGATCGACCCTTCCTCCATTCAGACCCATGCTAATGCCGTCTGCTTCAGAGGCTCACAGATCGGCGGCATATTCCTACATCACTGGATTTTGCCCATCCAAGGACACTCACTGCTAACACAAAGTGCCGCCGGCTTTAACTGTCATTTTGATAAAGGTGGCACGAGAAGGGTGTGTGACATTCGAGGTGGCCTTGAGAACGATCCTCGTCACTTTCAGTTATTTCTGCCAAAAATCTGCTTCTGTGATGGGTCTCCTGGCTCACTTGAATTTCCACCTCCAGGCCCAGAGTGGGGGTGCTCATGAGGCACGTAGAAGGTGCATCGCTAACATTCCTTCTACCATGTGCTCAAGGTCACAGCACTGGGCAAAGGCCAGCCCGGGGCGTTCAGAGATGTGTTTCTCACCAGTATGATTTCCAACTTCTCGGGCATAGCCTGGCTTCACGGTGATTCGGGAAAGGTCAATGCCCAATCTTCACTTTGAGAATGTCAACAAAAGCCATGCAACCCTTTACCTTCAGATGATTTGGGGAGGCCTGTGGGCATAGATGGAAATAATATAAAGAAAAACAAAAAATCCAGGAGACATCTCCATTTCCGAGTGTCTCCCATTGGTTTTACAAAGTGATACCCAGACTGGATCATAAGAAAAATCAGAAAATAATAAGAACAACAACACACGAGCCCCTAAACATGCTAAATAAATTAGCTTTTACAGATTTAACTGAACCAGGGAGATTTCTGAAGAGCTTGGTGGTGAATTTTTTTAGAAAGAATCTGTAAGGAAAAATCATATCTTTTCATTTATTTTTCTTTTTTTAAGGGTCGGCTTAAAAAATACATATATTGTAGGTTTTTAAGATGGAGTTCGCCATCCTAGCACCTTCACTCTTCAAAACATGTTCTGTTAATTATTCGTTCTTATCTTTCGTTACAGAGAAGGAGGACAGGTAGGTGGGAAGAAGCCAAGAAGAATTACGAATAGGTACCAGCAGATATTCTGACCTAGTTTGGGAAGCATAGTGTAAGGGAAGCTTGTATGGTTTTGCTCATTTTCAGTTTAAAGCCCTTGGAACTGCAGGGTAGGAAAATGTCAGAGGTAAAATGCCTTGCTGTCCCCGGCTGAGCCCTGTGGTCCACAGGTATTGACAAAGGTGCCCCTCTAACTTCCAACACAGATGAATAACGAAGTGGCCAAAAGATTGGGTCATGGGCTCAAGCTGCCTGGGTTTGGGTCCTGGCTTTGCCACTTAAGGCTACGTGACTTTGGGCGTCATGGGACCTTTCTAAGCCTCTAAGTCCCTCATCTTTAAAATGAGGAGAATAATAGTACGTGTCTGCTTCTTGGGGTGGTGGTGAGCTAAAGCATGTGAAGTGCTCAGACCCATGGGAGGAAAACTGGCTAACACTTTCCTGAAGTGCGTGCTTGGTGCCAGGCACCATTCGCGAATGAGTCACCTAGTAATTATAATGATCCGATCAGGTGAGTGTTCTCGTCATTCAGACAGTGAGTGGAGCCGCTGGGCTCAAACTGACCTGCTTCGGTGAGGGTGAGCTCAGAGCATGTGCCGTGGCCAGCAGGAGCCTTTCCATATTGCAGGCTATGTGGGAGGCTGGCCTCACCGTAGGCCCTGTGTCCTCGTCTTGGAGCCACGATTCAGACAAAGACCAGGGGATGTTAGAGCTGGACAGGCCTTAGTGAAAATGGACCCCAGCCCCTTCACTTTACAGATGAGGAAACAGGGTCCAGCGAGCACGGTGACTCCCAGCGTCACCCCAGCTGGCAGCAGAGGCAGGCAGGTACCCTGGCCTCCTATTCGCATTTCCGTCATCGCTCGCTGCCTCCGACTCCAGGCGGGACGGCTTGCTTGTCCAGTGGACACAGTCCGCTGAACGCTTACCTGACATTTAAGCCACTGCTCTGGAAAGCAGGACCGCAGGGGAACGAACGTCTGATGGGGATTCTTGTGAACAAGAATCGTTTCTTGATTTTCGTCGCTGGTTCTCTTACTCCAGTGAAATTTTTAAAAATGCCTTCTAAGAATCACCTACTACTGCAAAGCACAGTGAGAGCACTCTCTTTTAAAAAATTCTTGTCAGTGTACTTTGTCGTGGTCGATTTTGTTTAATACGATCAAACATGACACATTAAAAATGTTGCAGCAGGATGTCAGAAAGACAAGGAGCCCTTTGAGCGTAACTGTCAATGGATGAACTGCCGTCCTGACCTCGTTTGAAACGAACCCTTCTTCGATGAGGTGTTTCATTCTAATTCTTGTTTTCCTTTCTTCATAAGAAAGAGCTCTCATTCTCCCATAAGAATGCCCCAAGCTAATGAGCTGTGTTTCTAGTTATTCGACAAATTCAACAGCACGGATGACTTTTCCAGGTGCTGGGACGTGCCTCAAATTCCACCCGATGTCCAATTGCCAATTCATGTTATATGCCAGTTATTTTGGAGGTTGGTTTTTACCTAGAGACAGCAAGCGAGGGTCCAGCGCTAAGGCGTCCCGTCTTTGCAAAGCTGCCTTGTGAGCATCATGTCTAATCAGACGATCGAGTTGTCAAGTGGCTACTTTGTCTCTCAAATAACGCTGCCCGATCTGTCTGTCTGAATCACAGAGGCGATCGCATCGGAGTTTGCTCAAAAACCTCTGCTACCTCCAACATAGGGTTCTAATACTGATGTCCAAGGGCTCGCTGTTCTGGTGCCAACACTGCTTTCTGGATGTTTCTGCCCTGCTCCTCGCCCCTACCGTTTAATGCGCAGAGGTGCGTAGGGAGGCACAGCTACTTTAAGTCCTGCCTCTGCCCTTTCCCAGCCAGGTGACCTTGGGCAAGGCGCTTACGGCTGTTATGTCCTCTGCTCCCATCAGTTCTGTGCGCCTTCTTCTCAGTGGCTTTTTAGATGTCATTTCCTGTTTCGCAGACGAGGGAGGGAGGATCTCGGATCTCGTTGCTCACAGAGGTTGACTTTCCCAAGGTCCTCGGCTCATGAGGTCCCTGGCTCACGAGACCTGTCAGGGTTCATGACTCCACAGTTAGGGCATTTGTCTCCCACGTGGTCTGGCTGTCGGGTCCTCATCCACTGCTTCCCTTGAGTTCTCTGCCCTGACGCCTTCTCTCTGAGTTCTCTCCGCCCGCAGTGTAGCTGCCCGTTGAAGTCTGTCTCCCACCCCTTCAGGGTCCTGCCCCCACTGCCCGTCTCGCGAGAAGCCTTCCCTGTGGTTTCCCATCCCAGGCATTAGTCTTCTTTGTGGAGGTGACTGACACACCTGTCTCAGCATCCTGCTGGTGGACGGTGCTTCCCCAAGGATAATGACCTTCTTCATCTTCACGCGGGAGGACAGAAAACACGGCGACATCCAGTCTCAAAGATTTAGTGAAATCGATGCTTTAAGCAGTTTTCCAAACTGAAGGCTATGATGGTTCGAGTTATGAAATCAGTTTAATAAGGGCCGATCGGCATTTAGAAAATCACCCAGAATTGAACAAAATAGAATAGAAAATAGTAGCAAATCATATGTAAGGCTAGGTTTTGATTGTTCACCAAACATTTGTTTCTGTGTGTGTGTGTGTGTGTGTGGGCACGCGTGTGTGCACGCTCTAGGAAGCAAAATATGCTTCTTACTGTGGATTATGGAGAAAATAAGTTTGCAAACTATTTGATATAATTCCTAGGGGCTAGTAAATTTCTCAGAAGGAAAACCTGAAATTAGAATTTAGGACTTCGTTGCACAATGGTTCTCTCGTCAGACCTCCCAGACTTATATCCCAGCTCTGACCCTTTCCAGCCGTGTGATCTTGGATAAGTTACTTCGCTACTCTGTTACTTCCCTCATTGGTAAAATGGAGAGAGTAACCAACTCAGAGAGTCCTAAAGAGAACTTAGTGTGTAAATACATGGAACAGACTTAGAATAACATCTGGTGTGCACGTGGCAGCCTGTCCGGTTGATGTTATGAAGCAAAAGACAGGAGTTACTCTCTGCGGAGGGCGCTGTGGCTATCCAACCAGAAAACGCTGTTTTCTTGAGTGTCTACATCGTATGCTGTGGGTGCTAAAATTTAAGCAAAGAAAGTACAGAGTGTGACCCTCAGCCTGAAATTATTTATAGTCTAGAGGAGGAAATGAGGCTGACATGCAGGAGACAATCTCAGAATATCAGACTGTCTCGGGCCGTGAAAATGAGGTGAAGGGCATCTAGGTAATATTCGGTCTTCGTATTTTTCTGGTGGTATTTTTTTATTGCCCTGGAGAGGTTAAAGCTTCGATCTTCAGTTCCTTCTGGAGGAACAAGGCGCGTTGACCAAATGTTTCGAGTTTCCCTTTGTGGCTCAGGACTGGGGAGGGAGAAGCTCCTCTGAGGGTGGAGGGTGGAAGAAGAGGGCACAGAGCTAGGAGATGAGGCTGCTCCCTGAATTTAAGTTACATTTAGTGTGTTTACAGAATGCCATTTTACCTACGCCGATGCTACTCAGGATCTTAGGAGTGTTGCCAAGAGGAAGAATTAACCCAAGTAAAATATCTTCCAAGCGAGACTGTTCGGTCATAGCCATGAGGTTGTTGATAGTGTTTTGGATTATTACTAATTTTCCTGAGTGACTCTGTGGGATAGTTGGAGAGACAAAGCAGACCTTCCTTGATAGATGCTTTCTTCTTTGGAAATTCTTACGCGATGCGTTTGAATCACCTGGGGATCTTGTTAAAATGCAGGATCGGATCCAATAGATCAGAGGTGGGGCCTAAGATTCTGCATTTCTCCCAAGCTTCCAGGCCATGTTAGTCTGCAAACCATACCTTGAGTAGCAAGACTCTGATGTTGCTTTCTGTGTGTGTGTGTATACTTTGTGTTGATATTTTATAATCTTTCTGGCAACATTTTCGCCGAATTCATTAAATCCCAGTTTAGTTCACGCCAAACAAACCACTGGATGCCAGATCTCTGCTAGGATTGCCTGTTTTCTGTTTTGCAGTGGAAACCTCAGAAACCGTTCCCTTCATTAAAAGCGTCCTCAATTTTTATTATCTGTAGAATTTTAATTTTGTTTTACTGTGACAAAAGGCGCTTTCTTCCATGGGAACGTTGATGGAGTCCCTCCCTGTTCTCAAAACAAATGTGGTTAGGACGAAGCCAGGTGTCAACGGGATCAGGGTCGAAGGAGGACAATAAAAAGATACACTTAGCTCCCTCTCCTCGTAAAGAATGTCTGAAACAATTGAAAGCACAATCTGGAAGAAAAACAAATCTTTTGCACAGCCTCCATTTCCGGCTTGGTGTCCTCTGATGGCTGGTGGGCGGCAGCCATGTGGCACTGTGAGGTGACACAGCCGTCTTCCCATTGATGTCTGAATCCTCTGGGGCTTGGGATGGTGGCCTAGGGGTTGGTTTTTGCACAACAGCTGCCATTGCATTTGTTTGCTTTGAATCCATCCTGCTGTTCTAACCAAAGAGAAAACAAACAGCAACAGGTCTCCACAGACTTGGACCCCGAGTCGCCGAGTGTCACGTGGCTCCCCACCCGGGATCCATGCGTTAGAGGTCTTTCTTTCTTCCCGGCAGGTGTGCTCTTGCACGTGATGGGAGACGCCCTGGGGTCGGTGGTGGTGGTGATCACGGCCATCATATTCTACACGCTTCCCCTGAAAGACGAGGACCCGTGTAACTGGAAATGCTACATCGACCCCAGCCTGACCATCATCATGGTCATCATCATTTTGTCATCCGCCTTCCCACTCATCAAGGAGACCGCTGTCATTCTGCTGCAGATGGTCCCCAAAGGAATCAAGGTGGAAGAGCTGAGTAAGTCAGGCGGGTCCGAGCTAGCGCCGCTGTCCACTCCATGTCCTTCGGGCCGGAGGCCCGGCTGCAGTTCGGAGCAGCGTTTGATCTGTGTGACAGACTTCAAATCACCAGGCACTAGACACACCACAGACGTTTTGTAGCTTAAGTAGTGTGAGTCACAGCTCCAAGGACCAAAGGTCCTTCGTAAGTTCTTGCGACTGCAGTGCTCAGGCGGTACCCACTTCTGGCCTATCTCCCTTCAAGTCAAAGATTTATTTTAACTCCCAGGAGGCCACTCTGCCGAGAACTTGCTTTTTATTCTCCTCATTCTGAAACCGTTCATCGCTCGTCCTCTAGATCCCCGAGTTCTAGTTAACTGATTTTTATGGGCACACGAGTCACAGTGTCCCTTACAACACGGTACAAAGGACAGTGTTTGAAATTCAGATCATTCACGACCTCATTCAGTGATGGAACCTGTTTCTCTGCTCGTACAGAAGGTCAGACTCCCACGTTAGTTATGCGCAGCTGAGGGCAAAAGGCTTAGAGACTTTGAGGAATTTCTAAATGGGAGCCACCCAGGTGCTGGTGAGAAACGCAATATGCAACTTCATATCTAGTGTTTCTAAACGGGGATCATGTTTTTATAGAAGAAAAGGTTTTCACGCAGGTTTGCTGTTGTATCTGCCGTTGCTTCTCCTGGGAGCCAGTAGACATGAAATAGAGCCCAGGTCTGCCTTGAGACTGAAAGTCGAAAGACCTATGTGATGACAAATACCTGAAATTAGATTTAAGTGGATGTTAATGCTTTGTCTGGCCACAGTCAGACGTTCCCCTATGGAGGCGTGATTTATAGCGTCACAGTTGCGATTTACAGCGTCACCGTGACGGGCACAGCCCTCAAGCGGATTGCGCTGCTGCCTTCGGCTGCCTTGTACGATGCTTCCCTCACCCCACCCCGGATGTTCTTTTCGCCTTTTGGGGGGCCTTTTCTTTGGCAGCTTTGGTTAGTTTACTGTCTCTGAGAGGCAGTTGGGTGCGGTCAGCTTTGGCTGCTGTACCAGACAGAGTTGAAATAATCAGTGTCCATTTCTTGCCCACCTCCTCTTAGCCCAGTGCCGCGGGCAGAGCTCAGGGAGCAGGTGCCCCGTGCTGTCTTGGCTTTCCGGGAAAAAGAAGGGAGATAAACATATACAAAGCAATACGTGACTTATACCGCCTTTTAACAAAGTTGTGTATATATATATATATATATATATATATATTTAAAAACAGATGTTTAAAAAGTAGATAGTTATAACAATTACAACACTTTTATGGCCCTTATATGCTAGGTATCATTCTAAGTGCTTTTCTTAAATGAACTCGATTTAATCCTTAAAATAATCCCATGAGGTACCATTTTTATCCCTCCTAGTTTACGTATAAGGAAACCGAGGCACAGAGGGACCAGGTAAGTTGCCTAAGATCGTGCAGGTAGTAAATGATTACGTGGGATCTAGCTAGTTACAAGGTTTTTGCTCGTAATCAATATTCAATACCATCTCTCTAAATACATACCATTTTAGAAAGTATAAAAAAACCCAGAAGAGACGAAATCGGAAAAATCTCTCACAGTCCTACCACCCAGAAATTACCACTCATAATATCGCTGTATCGATCATTCAATAAAACAAGGCTTTAACTGCCTAAAAAACTTTTCTTGTGTGTAGACACTGATATTTTGTAAAAAAAAAAAAAAAAGAAAAGGAGCCATCATGCCACGTATGCATTTGAGCTATGTGCTTCTTCACTGAAAAATACCTTATGTAGCTTCCCCACATTCTTAAATATGCAACTTACTTTTTCATGGCTGCATCATAGTCTGCTGTATAATCGATTTAACTATTCCCTGTTGCTTCCATTCTTGTTTTTCAATACAAAGAGCGTTGCCCAAACCATTCCTGTACGTAAATATTTGGTGATGTCCTTTAGGTTACATTCCTAGTATTAGAATTGCTGGTAAACGTTTTCGATCCATATTCCCACGTATCCCCTTTAGAAAAGGCATCCTGCTTTATACTCCCACAGGCAGTCCATTTGATCATCCATTCCCTTGTAAACTCGACAACCCCGGCCATTTTTGTCGTTGTTGTTATTAAATTTATTTTCTTGAATTGCCTCTGATGGGCTAACGGTGTATGGTAGAGGAATTCAGAGAGGAGAAAGAGGATTAGGAGAAAATGTACTCGGACAGGTGAGGCTATTTCTCTTCCCGGTACGTTATAAATGCATCATTTCCGTGAGAAGGCTCAAGGGACGACACCTCTCCCCGTGGTGGCTCCACCTTTCGATTCTGGCTCTCACCTGAGCTGTCATCTGCTCTTCCCCGTTCTAGTGAGTAAACTCTCTGCCGTGCCTGGAATCAGCAGCGTTCACGAGCTGCACATCTGGGAACTCGTAAGTGCGAAGGTCGTCGCCACCCTGCATATCAAGTATCAGAAGGACAGGGGGTATCAGGACGCCAACGTGAAAATTCGAGAAATCTTCCACAACGCGGGAATCCACAACGTGACCATCCAGTTTGAGGAGGTGGACTCGCAGGAGACCCTGGGGCAGAAGGAGTCGCTGTTCCTCTGCAACTCACCCTGCGTCTCCCAGGCCTGTGCCACGCAGCTGTGCTGTCCCCCTGGGGCCCTGCCTCTGGCCCACGTCAATGGCTGTGCCGAGCACAATGGCTCCTCCCCTGTAGACACGTACCGAGCAGAAGGCCTCGGCCGAAGAGAAATGACAGAAGTGGCTGTCACAGTATCTTTGGATGGCTCTGTGAGTGACCGTGGACAAGCTTTTACCAAAACTCAGGAGGACCAATGTTATGTCAACAGCACACATTTTTGATCTGAGACCCACGGGCGCAGACTGTATAGACGAGGCACCCTGGAGCCACCAGCTTGGCTTGTGGAGAGAGCTTTGTGGGCTGTAGACACTGACCACACTTGCAATGCACACTCTCTGTATCGAGCGAGGGGTGGGCCCTTTGGGATGATAATTGACTGTGTCTGTTAATCTTTACGTGACTGATGCGGTAGCCCCTTGGTATGATGGTCCTGGGTGTCTCATGCTGCCCTTCGACTGTTTGAGTTTGCGCATTTATTTTCCAAAGCAAACTGCACTAGCGTAGTTATCAGGGACATCGAAGGTGGGGACTCCGTGACTGGACACGGGGCTCAAAGTACTATTTGTTTTAAACTGATTAGAACTTCTAGCTGACTCTCAGGCGAGCTCACAGCCAAGTACATCATAAAAACTTAAGAACCATAATGCCATGATGGCTTTTTTTTTTTTTTCATTCCTCTGGAAGATCCTAAGAGAAAAGATAAGTAGTCTTATCATTGCTTACATTTTTTCTTGGACTCATTTTTGAATAAATGTAAAATGGATATCTATTAAGGTAGAAAACACTCTCAGAATATTAGAGGAAGTCGAGTTTATTGGGGAAGGGGTGGGAGGAAGCAGGAAGAAAATGCTTTTGACCGCCTCATTTTATGAGATGGGGAGAAAAGGAATGTTTACTTTCTGTAGTGAACTGAACTATAGCTATAGGGCGTTTCAAATGTTTAAATATATATAACTTTTTTTTCACGTAAAGTTGGGGAACATTTCTGTTTCCTTACATGTGACACAAGTACTTATATACTGTTTTTTAGAGTCAGTCCAGTTGGGACTGTTTTCATTTATTGCTTAATAATGACTGACTTATCTGTCCAAGTTTCCCGTGAATCTTTTTTTTTTACATGATCACATTATCTATGTTGCACTTACCAGGAGAAAAATGAACATTACTGGGATAGAAGAGTATATGCCATTGAAGATTCATTCCTGCCCCCAAATTAAGCAAGATCGATTTTTCTTTAGTTGGATGTATTTTAAAGTATTTATTATTGTTGCCAACCAGGAACTCGATGAAAAGTGTATGTCCGAGGGAGAGATGAGAATTAAGTTCATTACTGACTTCGGTGTGTTTTGAGGAGCTTACACTCTTCTTCTATGTCTCTGACCCATATCACCAAGTTCAAATAAATTTATTGGAATCTGATTTGGATCCATAACCATAACTGACCTATATTAGTATTGGAGAAGCACCTGCCATGTATTTAACAAATAGTTTAGACAGCAATATTTTAATCAGAACTGTTTCAAAATAGGTATGTGAAAATGGGAAGTGCCTCACAAGAAAACTAGAATCTTCTTTGATGGGTTGCAAAATCGAAAATGATCCTATTTTAGACTCTAAACATTGAGTCCTGTTTAGAACTGCACAATATTCATCAGAACTGTTGGGTTTGGTAACAGAAAAAGCATCCACATTTTCCAGCATAAATGCCGTTTAATAAAAAGTCTTAATCTTGAATTCTAAGGCAGAAATAAGTAAGCAACTGTGATCAGTAGGATAAGAATTTTTTATTCCTTGAAAATTTATCATCTAAGTTTAAATTAGCCATGAATTAGGTAAGTAGAAAAATGTCTCAATAGATTTTATCCCTAGTCGTTTATTGGACTAGCCTATATGTACTTTGTAGCCAAAAAAGGGGTAAAATATGACAACATTTTTATTTTTAATATTAAAAACGCAGCATGTACTCACACAAAACAGGGCATTCTCTATGCAACTCATCACGGTGATATGTAAACCAAATTCTCCTAAATAAATGTTGGTTTGAAATGCTTGTCTGGAGCCAAAGAAAAAAATCTGTCCCCTACTTTCGCATTTAAAGGTCTCATTTAATTTCATATCCTTTTTTTATTAAAAGGGAAAAATGATAATTTTTTAGTTTTGTGCAACTGGCTACAGGAATGTGTATTTGCTTATATCCAAATAATGCTATTTAGTTAATCTCTAAAGTATTTTTCTGGAAAGGAAAAAGAACATAATTCCAACATAATTAAATCTAACCTCAGAAAAGTATTCTTGATGGACAGTTATGAACATACCAAGTTATGGAGTAGAGCCAGTGTGAAATAATACCTTTTAAGAGAGTTTGACTGAGTGCGTTTAATAATGTCCAAACGAGCTAGTTAGGTGCATTATTTTTGTTACCTGGTTTGGTGTGTCTCGGGCACAGTGATGCCTGCCGTGCGGTATTTTTACTTGGCTTTTCCTTGTCCTGCACTTTAATTCTTCCAAGGAAATGTAAACATTTCTTTTCTCCCTTTAAATCAGCTCTGCTTGGTGGCCGTTGCAGCTGATAAACAGTGGATATAAACCATGTTTTTCTCTGGGATTAAAAAAAAAAAAATACTGTCACGCAGTTTAGTGTTCCTGTGTGCTTAGGTTAATTCCAGAAAATTCTCTCTCTCTTCCTTTTTTAAGAATCGGAAATAATGTTTTAAAAGTCTAGGCCTCCTCTGTGTGCGCTGGGTCAGGAACATCCATGCTGTAATGTGGGGGACATGGGGACCGCACTCGGCGGTGACCATCTGTCCTTCTAGCTCCATAAAAAGAGCCCTTTCCACAGTATTTCAGCATAATGATAGGAAGTACTCTATCGATGTGTTTTTTTTTTCCAATTTTCCATTTGTTTTCGAAAACAGAGGTTAATTTTTTTTTTCATGATATTTGGCCATTAGGACTATCCATAAGGCTACCAGGCTTTATTATTGATGGGAAAAAATATGATCCCTCTAACATTTTTGATAAAATATCAATAAAATAAGGAAACGTTATTTGAAGAATTTCAAATATTCTCCATAATTAATTATTGTTATTATTTTTCACCACCAGCTGGCCAAACTCTAGTGGATAAATCAGGAATTTCAGCCGGAATGGGTACTTCGAATGTCAAAGATTCACCGAGGTAGATTTGGGATTATAATAAGGCCAGCTGACCCACGAGGTAGTAGAGATTTGCTATTTATTGACATTTTAAACCGGATAATTTCTTGTCGTGTGGGGCTGTCCTGTGCACTGCAAGATTTTTAGCAGCATCCCTGGCCTCAACCCACTAGATGCCGGTAGCATCCTTTTAAGTTGTGACAACCAACGATGTTCCCAGACATTGCCACATATCCCCTGGGGAGGAAAATGCCTCTAGTTGTGAATCACTAACTTAACCTAAAGGAACTTGAGGGATGTTGCTGAGGAAAGCTCTTCTTAATATAATCACTTCTGCAGCGTTGGCTCTTAATTTGTTTTTAAAGGCGAGATCAAACTATTCGTAAAAATTACAGTCGTCTCTAAATAGGAACTTTGGATGTTTAAAGAAAACATACAATTTGTAAAAAAAAAAAAAAAAAAAGCTCTGACAAATCTGATTATACAGATCGGTCATTCATGAGTGAGGTGAAGAGAAAAACATTTGCCTTCACTAGCCTTTTCAACTCATGAGTGCTCACAATTCGATGAACCCCCTACAAAGTGAGAACAGATAATATCAGTACAATCGATTATTGGGGTTAAGGTGTTTAATGTTCCGCCAGTTTTAATCTTAACGATGTTTTTAGTTGTGGTTCTCAACAAGCAGCTCATCTTAGTGCCGATGACAAGTTCAGATGTTAACAAAAATTCTTCATCATTTATGGCTAAACTTAATCCTTTGCTAAATCTTATCCATTTTTTTTTTCCAAGAGGAAACAATGTATTTTTTTTTTTTTTTGCTTTTAAATGATCCTGCTTTTAAATGCATCTCCACACTCTTGCACAAAAAGACTTGTTTTGAAAAAAATGAGGAAACCTGCCCTGATCTGTGCTTCAAATTTTGATTGAATAATGATGACTGACTGCATGCCTGTCCTATACCTGATAAATTGTCACCCGTTTGTGCCTCTGAGTATATTTGCACGTGAGTAGCCACAGGAATGAAGCAGGAATGAAATTATTGAATAGAAAACTATCTGTTCAAATGGAATTTGCCTCAGACCATACTCCTCACTGCAATCTAAATGTCGGCATGAATCGGGACTTTAGCTAGTGCAGATCGTGTCATTTTCTGGAGTTTTATTCTGGACTTTTTTTGTTTACATGGAACTTTCTCGAATGTTGCTAGATGGATCAACTATGTCCTCTCGATACAAAGCCAGGCTGGAGACACTGAACCTGCTCTGAATTCTAACGGGAAAAAGCCAGTAAAGACGATGATTCTCAAGGCAGAGGAACCTCTTCCTGGAGGTCCGAAGCTATGTTACAATATTGTGGAGTTTTGTTGCTTAAAGTCTTCCTTCTGGTCCTCAAAGGCAATTTTGCCCAAGTGTAATTGTCCCATCTGGGGGAATCATTAAAACTCTAAGATACCAAGTTGAAGTAACTCATTACTAATTGTATGTGAAGTCCCCCCAAGAATGTATGCACATATGCATACCTTTAAAAGTGAAAGGTGTTCAATGGTGCTGTCAATAAAAATTTTTAAAAAATAAATACGCGGCTGAGATGTTTGTGGACATTCAACAGATAACTCGAAGTGGCCGAAGTCGTTTGTCTTTGTCACTTAGTCTGGTCAATGGATCGCTCGGTACCTCTTCCGATAGGTTTTCATACCTGGGCGGTCATTCTCTGTCCCCTCACGCCCCTTCTGCCCCGCTCCACCGCCTGAAGTCACAGTTTCCATCTTGGCAGAAATGTCACCACTTGACCCAGCTGCCTTACTTACTGTCCCCTGGACTGACCTGGTTTTCTGGTGGGAACTACTTGGCTCTGGGCTACCCGATAGGGTTTGTAGGAGGGGAGGTCCTGGGATTAGGGAATGGTGGAGAGGCTGGGCTTATTTTAAGAGATGCCCTGTAGATTTAGGAATCTCTCCCGTGAGCTGAATGTCATCTTTATGAATATCGAATAAGGGGAGCAGTCTTCCAGTTCTTTCCGTTGCTTTTGGTTTATCGATCAAGTAATTCATTAGCATATACTCACTGTAAACCATGAGCAAGTGGTTCTTGCCTCTAAGGAGTTTATAATCTACACGGGAAGCTAAGTAAGACAATCCAAGTTTGTGGGAGTTTAAAGGGAGCCACCCACAGCCTGGGATGGCCCAGGGGCTGAGGGGACCTTGTGCTGGATGGGTTCTGATGCTCAGATGTGCACATTCTAGACCCTGGGTGGCATCTGCAAAAGGAGAGGGCTAGATAACATTTCATGACCATCGGCTTCCTTCAGCCATTAGCTCAGAGTCCAGGACCTGTGACTCCGTCTGAAAGAAACCCCGCCTCTCTCTGCCCTGCCTAATGTCCCTTCATGGCGCTGTCACTTTATAGCCCATTATACATTTATTTGCGTATTTCCTGTCTCTACCACGAGCACAAGGCTTTGTCTAACCCACCACTGTGTTTATCAGCCCCATCACAGCGCGTGAGACAAGGCCCAAGCACAGGGCACGTGGTAGCAGCGCGATAAATGCCGAATGAATGAATAAATAAATTCAGCTCTTGACGTCGCCAGTTACAGGCTTTGGACAAGTCATCGAACTTTGTTGTGCTTTCGTTTTCTTATCTAGAAATGAGGCTAATGATGGAAGCCCATATTACCTTAGTTATGGGGTGGCTGTAGGAATCCTAGTAGATAAGACCTGGGACAGCGGACTTAAATGTCAATGGATTTTATTGTCTTACACTTTCAGTCTGGCGTTCCCACCCCTCCTGTTCTTACCCTCCTCTCATCTCTGTAATTCCGTTTTGTCAGCGAAGCACCCTTTAAAGTCGAACAGCGTCGGGTAGCGGTGTGATCCACGCGGGTGGGAGCGAGGGGTTCAGAGATGGCTTCACAGAAGCCTCAGCCTCTGGGAGGCGGGAGGCGGGGACGCACACCGGGCAAATGCCAGGAATTGAGCGTCGTAGCTAGACACCTTCCCCACCGTGCGCTACGTCGCTCCGCGGCTCGGCGTGCGGAGCACCTGTCACCTCGCCTCCCGTCCCACTTGGGATCCGCGGCTCCACCAGCTGTCACCGAGCGTGCACGTCCTCGGGGAGTCTGCAGACGCTCCAGAGCCAGTGGGCGTGTATCCCGGTTCTAAAACCAGCTTTCCATGATGCCGCTGGTTCCAGAGGGAGCCTTCTGCCCTCATTCCCCTCATGCTTGTCCCCCCAAATGAGCTCAAATCTCGCTGCCATGTTTACGCTGCCTTTACTCACCGCCTGTCACTAACTAGCCATCACGCTCGACCAACGTTCCCTTCGAAGGACTCTTAATGTCAGCCCTGTTTCTTCGGTCTCTGTCCCCTTCTCTTGGGTTCAGGTTTATTCCCTCACGGCTGTGTCACAGCTCCCTGCCAGCCTCCTGGCCACCTCCAAACTTCTTGTCCACCCTCTTTCTTCCTTCTGCTCCAGGACGAGATGTCCCCGAAGCTCCTCCCTCACCCAGCCCCAAGCTTCGTTTTCTTCAGCAGAGAAGAAATGCACAAAGATGCCTGAGGACGTTAGGGCACGAGAGGGTGGCAGGGTGGCCTCTGTGCGGGCGGCAAATAGAGAATGACTTGGGGAATGAATATCCTATCACAGCCTGTTCCTTTTTTGCTAAAAAAGACATTTTCACGTTTTTGAATAACATTCGCCAAGTCACTTCCTTTCTGGTTTCTCTCTTTTTTTTTGCTCATGCTTTGCCTTTCTACGTTAGCGGGTCGCTTTGCTCCAAAGGGTGACTTCCCGTGGATGACAGATTGCCCCCCTGCCAGGCCTGGTGTCCCGATTGAGGACCGCACTCTGAAACGGACAGAGCCCGTGTGTGGGAGCAGAACCGTGATCTCTCGTCTTTTTGTGAAGCAAAAAAGATGGTGGACTCTTCTCTGTCTCATGGTCGCAAACGTGGTCATTCATAACAATGAGCTCCAATATCGAGCTGGAATATTTGGCACATCGCACTGGAGTTTTAGGCTTGGAGACACAAGATATAAGTTTGCATGGGATTTATAAACAAGCACCAGGCCCGGTGACACCTTGGGAAGGCGGGGCGGGGGAGGAGTAAACTCTCTAGTGGCCTGTGTTGACACAGGTTTGCAGTGGTGCCGATAACAACCAGGGCCCCTGTCGGTGTCAGAAAACTGGGAACCATGCTGGGCTGCTGGGAGCCTGTGGCCGTAACCTGATGTTCGACAGTATTCAGAAAAAGCTGATGTGACACTTTCGAAAGGAGTCACACGCTGCTGGCTTATTAGTTAAAGCTTGCCCTACACAGCACATCCTAAGTGGGGACGCGTGATTTGGAGCATGGCGTGACCAAACCCAGATTATGTGGCCAAGCGTGTCACTGAGAGATTTTATTATAAAAATTAACATATGCTATGGAGGATACTTAAAATCTGAGCGTTTTGGCTCTGGAGTCTTCTCTCTGTCAAAGCTCAACACTCATTACCTGCCCGACCTCAGGAAGCACATCGTCTGCAGATAAAAGTTCTCTGGGCCTCGTTCTTGTCATCTGTAAAATCGTCGCAAGGATGCAGGGAGACAGCGGGAGTGAAGGGGAGCGTTCGCCCCGGCCCGGCTCTATGAACGCCTGAGGGATGCTCACTTTAATAAGTCGGGCTTCGGCTAGATTTATTCCTCTTTCGACTCTCAGCGGAGAAGCCCAAACGTATAGTGTAGACAAACCGAGTACCAGCGCCCGATTAGACTTTAAACTTCCTGAAGACGAAGGTCATACTCCACGACCTTACCAAAGAACAATATAGACCGGATCACATGACCCAAAAAATCCCAAGGCACCTTGCTCTTAGGAAAACGGAACAATGTGGAAGGGCTTCTCCTGAATTCTAGGGGCTCCGTCCCCTAGCACCTCACTTCCCAGCCAAGGGGGCACCGCCAACGGGACTCTGACCGCTGGAGGATTCGTGGGTCCCCAGTGCTGAGCAGTGAGGGCTTCACCCGAATCTGGGCGAGCCTCCAGTCGAAGCCCGCAGGGACCATGTTCTGTGGTTGAAGAAGGGATTTTCAGCGCTCGATGCAAAGAAGAGGCTGTGCAGTGCGGGGAACCACACGTCCCTCCGCGAGTGCGTCCTTGAGGACTTGTGACAGTGTTTGAGCTTGTGTTCGATTCTGAGGAAGATCCCAGGAAGTGGGGCTTTGCCCTGGATCAGACGCTGCCAGCAGGTGGGGATAATTCTACGACCGGGTATTTTTTATTTATTTATTTTTATTGAGGTATAACTGACACATTCTATTAGTTTTAGATGTATGACATAAAGATTCAATACTGGTCTATATTATGACACGATCACCGCGATATATCTAGTTAACATTCGTCACTTTACATAGTTACAGAAATTTTTTTTCTCGTGATGAGATCTTTTAAGATCTACTCTCTTAGCAACTTTCAAATACGTGATACGGTATTATTAATTTTAGCCACCATGCTCTACGTTACATCCCCAGGACTTATTTATTTTAGAACTGGAAGCCTCTACCTTTTGACGCCCTTCACCTGTTTGCCCAGCCCCCACCCTCTGCTCTGGTTCCCACAGATCTGTTCTCTGCGTGACTGGGTCTCTGAAATCCTATCTTCTAAGGCGGGAGGAATGAGGCAAGGCTCAAGCTGTCACTGGTGCAGAAGTGGCAGTCACTCGCATTATCCAGGACTGGGGGACATCTGGTGTGTTTGTGGATCGCAGGGTGCTCTTGCTTAATCTCTGCTTAGACAGCATATCGAGTGGCCTCGTCTGGCGCCGGTGTTCTGAGAAGTTGTGTTTGACGGGAGAATCCCCGGCTCAGCTGTGAGCGCCAGGCCGGTCCTAGCAACACCGAGGCTGAGCTGGGACACTTTCCACGTGTGGGGGGGCCTGTTTTACTCTTTCTTATATTTTGGCGCTTAATGTATTTGTTGGTGCATTTCCATGAAGCAGGCCATGAGCCCTGGAATCCTGGTGGGAAGGCCACTTAGAAGCAGTGTGACTCTGGGCAATGACGACATCCTTGGAGTATCCTTGGAAGTGTCCTCCACACTTCCTACGTGAGATGTGGTAGCTATTTCCAGCGGTGCTGTGTGAGCTACATGAGATCTCGCCGTTCCGGGCAAAGCGTCAGTGATTTAAAGGCCACTCGATAGAAGGCTTCCTTGACTGTCTCATTTTAGAACATAGGTCAGATACTCTCTTATTTTGCTTTGTGTTATTTTCTTACATCATGGGACTAGAAAAAAAAAAAAAACCGAAAACTTTTCATATCATGATTAGAAGAGATTCCAAAAGCCTCGACTTAATTCTTCGCTCGTATCACTCATAAAAAATAGTCGCATGTCACCGCAGCCACCACCGCCACTGTCACCACTATGACGGTGCCAGACATCATGGACTGGAGAGAGTCTGGCGAACGTGTGTGTCACAGCCGGGAGGTCACGTGGCTTGTGAGCATCCAGACTCTCAACCAAGTCCTCGTGTCTCTGTCAGTCATCAGCACCTGCTGAGCACAGGAATGAATGCACGGACAAATAAAACCAGCTTAGTGTGGCTCACCGCTCACCTCACAGGCTGGCGAGCAGGTATTTCCTTTGTCCTGTGACACCGACATTTGGACGGGCTCCATCGCACAGGTTGCAAGTCACACTCTGCTTCAAAGCAAAGCTCTTAGTGAGATCTCTGTGGTTGCTCAGCGTCCGCAGAGTTTTGGGGGAGCAGACCGCCTATCTGCCCCTTCCAGACCCCTGGCCTGCAAGTCCACACCCCGCCCCCACCCCCGCGACAGCCCATCACACTCGAAACAGATGTTCTGGGCCCTGTTGTTCCTTTGATAACAGAGTGTCCTTTGTCACTTTGGGGGCCGTGACGTCTCTTGTTCCTCTTTCTCCCTCACTTTTCTATCCTTTTCTAGGACTTTTTTTTTTTTTTTTTAAAGAGAAGTCTGTGCCTTTGCTTTCTCTTGAGTGGAATGAAGCAGGAGGACTGGGCGGCCCCACGCTGCACCAGCTGCTTTTCACTGACCTGCAGGTGATGGGAAATGCACCCAGGTAGAAGCCCATCACCTCGGGCTCGATTTCCACCTGGCGGAAGGCCTTGCCCCGTCGTGGACGTCCTCACGCAGGATGCTCATGTCCCTCAGGTGCATTTCCACCACCGAGGGCCCCCTTCCTGGCCTCAGCTGCAGTGCCGCTTCCAGCCGCTGGTCAAGGTCAACGCCATGGCAGGTGACCTTGCCGAAGGTCCACTCGTTTTCTTCTCCACTTCTGCGGATTGCTCGGAAAGGGCCACCCACTCCTCAGGGCACATTTTTTTTTTTTTTTTTTTACCCGATTGTAATAAAATGGTTCGGATATGTAGAAAGCGTTTGAGATCATTGCGAACCTCAGAGGAAAGTGTGCTTCAGGAAATAACCGTTTTCACACTAAATATTTTGGGCTTCCACTTGGTTTTTTCTTTTTAAAATAAAAAAGATTTTTTCAATTACAGATGACATTCAAGATCCTGTTAGTTTCAGGTGTATGGCGTAGAGGTCAGACATGTGTATAACTTACAAAGCGATCCGCACAATAAGGCTTCCACCCACCTGCCACCATACGTGGTTACTACAGTGTTATTGACCGTGTTCCCTGTCCTATGCTTTACATCCTAATGACTATTTTGCGCTTCCTAATCCCTCCACTCTTTTCACCCGGCCCCCGACTCCCCTCCCATCTGGCAGACATCAGTTTTCCACTTGCTTTTTCAATTAACAACCTATTCTGGCTATCTTTCCAAGTCAGGATGTACCGATCGGCTCTATTTTTTATTAATAGCTCTATAGTATTCCATCGTGTAACCATGTCAACATAAACATCTACTCTCTTATTGACAAATTTCATTTCCTTTAGAAAATCGTGTGGACTTTAATCTAAGTTCCATTGGCCTTACTCTAACATGTTATGGGTACCGGGTGTGTATGGATTTTTAGTTCATGCCATTAAAATGTTCATTCTTTATACTTTTTGCACCCAATTTTCTATCATGAGTATATGATACTTACATAATATAAAGAGATAGTTTTTTAAAAGCAGTGTTCATTTCACGAATGTTGTGCTCAGTACTGAATCCCAGGGGTATTTATGGCTACTACTGTACCATCTAATATTTGATGATATGTCTTATCTCTTCAAATAAATTGTACGTTCCTTGAGAACGTGGATTGCATCTTAATAACCTTGAACAGCCCCTCTACGAGATCTCACTAACTCCTCACAAAACTCCTGTGAAGTCAGTAACGAGGAAAACAAAGCTCAGAGGGTTTGAATGATTCGCTCAGCTCAGTCGTGGCGGAGGCGGGATTAGAACCAAGGTCAGTCTTACTCCAGTACCTGGCCCTTTTCACCACCTCGAGCTTTGGAAGCCACTGTCGCATCTAGCACGGGGGTGGGCACACCGTGTGTCTGTGTCATTACAACCTGCTGATGAGCTATCATGGTGGACAGGGCTCCCTTTAAAGACAAACACCCCGGCCAGCAGACCCAAGCTGGTCTCCGTGAAGACCAAGGCCGTCCACTATGCCCTGACGGCATAGGTCTCTGCTGACACTTCCTTTCCTTACCGCATTAGCGACTGAATTCCCTTCGGCATGCTGGACTCGAGACAGCACGACAGGGAAGGAGAAAAGGCAGCTGGAGACAAGGTAAAGTGATTTCTGACGATGGAAGCCTTTGCTGGAAGACAGAGGGTGAAGCTCAGTGGATGAGAGCAAACGACCGACCGCTCTGGGGTCCCGGTGATGGCGACTGAGATGTGGAGGTGCCTATTAATTAACCCTGTTATCTAACAGTTGCTCATTAGAATTCATAATTGCCTTGTCATAAAAGGAGGCTTGTATTGGGAACTGAGGGGAAAGCAAAAACTCTGGACTTTTTTATTTTTTTTATTTTTTATTTTTTTGAACAGGCTATTCCTTGGGAAAAGAACCACACCTCATGGTGATCTCACCCAGGCCTCTGGAAAGTAAGTCATGTCATGTCCAGCACAGTCCTTTTAATTCTCTCCCTGTAATGTTCTTTTTATAAGGCCCCTCTAAGTTTGTTAGATGTACAGCAATCTGTCCTTAATTACAAGTTACGATTTCATTAAATTCTAACGGAATAAGGTTTATTTCCGTATGCCTTTTCAAGGTCTGGGAGAATTTGGATTCTGGAATCTACGAAATGCATGTCAGCTTTTAGGGGTGTAATTTGGAAAAAGGGGGAGCGTGGTTTAGGAAGAGAGAAAAGAAACAGTTGACAGAGCAAAATGAGAGCTGTTTGCGAGGATGTCTTCGGCAACATGAAAGCAAATGAGGGAAGTTAACCTTGGCCTTGAGATTGCACATGCCCAAGTGGAGCTGGGAGGGCATGGGCTGCGGAATGAATGAATTTGGCTCTGGGGGAAAAAGTGCCTTGTAATGTGAGGATTGTCTGTTTAAGGAAAAAAAAAAATACCTCCAACTCAAAATGAATGAACACGTTTGTTTTCAAAACTGGGGAGATGGTGAACATTCTCTAGCAAATGAGAGATCGAGTGGGCGGGGGAGGGGGAAAGTTCTGGGAAGGCTTTTGTTTTCCTTGGCAAAACGGCGAAATAAACCTGCCTTCTTCCGTCCGTTCTCACTTGCATACAGATTGGATGCACGGAGCTGAGACTCAAAGAAAGAGAGTCCCCCCTCCACCAGCCCCCACTTCCCCAACCACCACCAGGATTCAGGGGCCTGATGTTTTAGGGTTACTGAGCTGGTCAGCAGCTGCTGATCTCTGAGCTTTTTTTTTTACATGAGAACAATAAACCTGGATTCTTTTAAAGACGCCCAAAGCATTCCTAACTGATCCATAGACTCCTAATTTCCTTATTCCCCCATTCAGATGAACAGCAGCCTGTTCACGGGGTTGATATCGACAGTTGCTAGTACCTCTGGGGACTGTCCATTGTCTCGGCTTTGTCTTATAGTCTCAAGCATCATCACATCCTATTTTCAAGAATTATAATCTTTTCGATTGATTTCCATACTCTAGGCTGTTCTATCCATCTGAAATTGTTTCTCAGTGTTTGACATTCAGAGCAAAAATTCTTTGTGAAAGTCAGGGAAAACCCTGTTTGTATCAAAAGTTTTCATAGCCTTATTAACATTTGGGGCTGAACACGTTCAATAAAAATCCTCATCTCATACCCAGACTCTCTGATTGAGCCATATACTAGCCAGAAAAGGGACCGCGGCCTGGGACATTCAGTCTAGACCACCCACGGAAGGGCTGGATGGAGAAGATGTACATGTCCAGCATCCTGGCCCTGATGAGGCTGTTCTACACGATGAGTTTAAGGAAGATGGATGCAAGTTTTGAAAGAGATTACGTTGGTGATGGGTGGGGGAGGGAGGTCTAGGGTAGGTGCACAGTCCCTGAGAAGAAATATTTACTACTCCTTGAAGGCTCGTGGGCCAGCTTGGAAAGTTCATGTATGAGTGGCACGTGGTGGCCTCTGGTGGCTGGCTCTTTTTTTTTCTTTTAATAGCCACCTGGAAGTTGATTCAAAGTCTAACAGACTTTCAGGAATGTGAGCAGTCTTTCCTTAGTCTGAACCTATGGCCACTAACCAAGTATATCCATAGTCTGTTTCTCCCACTCTTTGGCCCCCTGTAATTTAAGAAAGCTCAGACATTTTCTCTGGTCAAGCCTTGCCAAAAACATGGTTTTTCTTTTGTTTGCTAAATGGTTTGGGCATTGGCTTCATTATATTTCACTTCTGTCCTTTGATTTTCTTTCATTTATCTTATTTTCTATATATTTCATAAGCTTAAAACTACCTCCTCTGATTACCTTTAAGCTTTAAATTCTCAACTTCCTATACTCTCCCGATGGATAGCAAACAGCCTGGTGTGGAGCCACATTTCCAAAGCTGGACCTAGGTATGGAAGTGATTTTAGGCGATACGTGAACAAACATTTTAATTTCAATAACACATGCTATTTTACCGTTTATCGAAATATAACTATCGCATCAAATTTGTGCCTTCGGAGTTGTGCTGTGAAATTCTGCCTTTTTAATACAGCTCCTCAAGTAGCAATAGTAAGCCTGATTTCATGAAAATTCTGAAATAATACTTGTTAACTTTGTGCACCTACTATAGTGCTTTAAAGTATATTAGTTTGTTTCATCCTCATAGGACAATCCTATGAGGGAGATGCTCTGATTCACCTCCATTTTAAACACGGGGAAAAAGGCGTAACGTCAGTTCCCCAAGGTCACGAAGCTACTAAGAGGCAGCACTATGGCGAGAACTTGGTCGGTTGACTTTAGACCACACCGTCCTGCCTCTGAGGAAATAACAGACGGTGCTTGGTACGTGATGCCGGCAAAAATCGCGAAGGTGGCCTATGAGTGACCCAAGTTCAGAAAGTACATGGTCTTCCGAGTCGGACCAATCTCCAAAGCCAGATTGGTTATTGATCCATGGTGAGTTTCTGGACCCGTCACTGAGCCTCTATTAAAACGATGGGGATGTAAACTGCTCGTCATCTTGTAAGCGTTAAAAGTATATGCATTCTCTCTCCTCTCTGCGAATCTCCAGTTTTGTCGTTCGTAAAACATCGGGATCGGCAGATTAGATTAGGAAGAAGCAACAGCTATCGAGGCATAGTAGGCGTCTGTGAAAAAGACGCGCACATGTCCGCCACTTTGCTGGCCTCTCTTATTGACATTTGGACATTTATGTTCACCTGGCGCCTTCAGAAAAGGCCCCTGTCTCCCATTCCCCTCCAGTGACCAACACGGGGGCAGTGTGGGGGATGTCATTGATGCCACGCTCTCCCCTGGGAGGAAACGAAGGGCAGGGGGACCAGAGCCAGGAAGATAGCACGGTGATGGCGGGAGCTGGGCTGCCGGAAGGGGCTGTACCTCCATCAGGAGCGAAGGCAGTGTGACATGGAGACCATCTCTCGGGGTTCCAGCTCGTTCTATGAGTCTGTATGCGGGGAGCTTCAGAACGCGTTCGTTTGCTGTAAGTGTCATCAGAAAGTGAGGATCTTGGCCTGCAAGATGGCACCGTGGTCAGGGCCAGCTCAGGTTCAAAATGGGAAATGCCTGTGACAGCGTTCTCATGGTAAAATATTGCCAGATTTTACAGCTTTGAACTCATTATCCTATGAGGACTAATACAAATGGCCCCAGACTATTTACCCAGTGATTACAGTGGCATTTGGTAAAGATAGGGCCATGTTGTTATTCTTTACAAATGATTAAACTTCTGTGAGTAATACGAGGGCAATTGCGATTTAAGAGAAAAGTTTGATTTGCTAAGCATTTTGAAAATAACCAGATGCCCTTATATCACATAACTGAAGATGAAATTTCATGCTCCTTCATCGGAAGGACTTTTCATAAGACCTTTTTCTCCCCTCATGAAATATGTACCCTTTAAAAAAAAGAAAAGCAGCTACACTCACCTCGATGCCTTCTACAGTGTGAGGAAGAGCAGACTCTGGGTCCAAAGTTCTACATTCAAGTACATGTTCTTCCACTGAAGACAGCTACTTGACCTTGGGTAATTCACGAAACTGTTCTAGACCCGAGTTTCTTATCGATAAAATGGGGATAATGATACTTGCCCTGCTTGGCTTATAGGGTTTGGGTGGGAATCGTGTAAGATAACATGCATGTGAAAGTACTTTCAAAACTGTGAAGTGCCATAAAATAGAAGGTATTAGTATTATTCTCTATGTCTTCTAATGAGACACCAGGTCATTTTCCCCTTCTAAGTTTCTCATGCCTTGTCTTATCTCCTCCCCAAAGCTTAACTCCAAAATGGCACAGGAGCTGGAGACTGGGGTTCTGCAGTCCCATTGAAGCCTGATGGCTACTGAAGAATAGTATACGTTTGTTTGTTTATTTTTTTGTTTTGTTTTATAAACACAAAACGAAGTGTCAAAAATTTGGGGGGAAGTTAGTGAAAATTTTAGGGGGAGAAAAACAAGGAGTAATTCAAAATACTAACATGCTGTTTTATTAAGTTTTACTGTTATGGCAAGGGTTTTAAGTGACTACCATGTGTGTTCACCCACAGACGAGATGCAAAAGAAACGTTCAGTGTGTGTATGTGCGTGTGTGTTGGTACAAACACATAAGGAAAAACCATAGCAGATGCTCTTACTTGTGGGTTCACGGGCTTCTTAAGGAGTCTCCAGATGCCTTTTAGGAGGGTTCATGAAACCATGCCATGCTTGGCACGATGTACACGTGTAACCTTCCTACAGGGAGAATCCATCGCTTTCACTAGGTTATCAAAGGATCTGTGATTCAAAAAAACCCCAAAACCAAAACTTATGAACTGAGTCAGAGAACTAACTTATAGATAGGCTAATTTATAGATAGACTAAAGATTCATAGAGCACAGATTATTATGTGGTGAACTTAATCAGAAAAGTCTTTTCCACAGAAATGACTAAGCCCGGTCCTAAGCTAAGACGAGTTTCTGCTGGGTCTGCTTATGGGTAGATAAGATTAATTTATTAAGTATAGTGAACCATTACAGTGAGAAATTATGACATCAAGGACTTCACTAATAGTGAAGGCTTTAGAAAATCGCATTAGTCATAACTCTTCATTTATCTGTCTAATCGAGTAATCAGGCTTCAGTTTCAATACGTTTTGAAACTTCCCTGAATAAAACGCAAAGTTCAAACGAACTTATGTAATTTTGAGGAAGCAAAAGAAAGAGTAATGGTGAAAATAACGTTAACAGAATCTCTGACGAGATGATCCCCTTTCTTCCACTCGTCCAATTTATTGTAGAACTAAGCTTTTTTCCTAAAGAAAAAAAAAAATTTCTCAACTGTTTCCTCAGTAAATATGTTTATTGATTCCCTGTTCTGCAGACGGCACTATGTATAGAATTTAAAAGTTGCCTGTGATCAGGTACTTTAATATCTGAGCGGGCAGTCAGGAGGCAAAGGGAACAGTGGACAGAGCTCCTGAGGCCCTCTGTGCAGGGTTCGAATCCCACGCCTGGTACTTTGTCCTTGGGAGACACTGGGGAAGTCCCTTAATCAATGTGAGCCTTAGAGCCCCCATGAGCACTGTGGGAATTGGGTTTCTTACCTCCTTCATGTGTCAAAAATATTTTACCTCATTTTTTGCTTGCCTGCTTGGCGATTGACCTGAGTCCTCTGAGTCTGCAGGTTCTAGAGTGGGAGCGTCTTGTGGTCAAGTGTGGGATACAAACGGTGGTGTCATTTTAGAGGCAGAGGGCTTAGTTTGGGGCCGTCATCATGAGTGAAAGCTCCATGAAGGGGCTGACTTTAGCCAAGACTTCAGTACTGGGCAGGACTGGCACAATAGCATGAGTTGGGTAGCCCCACTTTCTAAGGTTATTATTATGATTTTAAACTGTGTGTTACGTGCCCCTCTCCAAAGTGAATTGCAAAGGTGGTCGTTAGCTCAGCTCAAGTCAAATGATTACATGTTCTAAACTGGTGTTAATGAATCAATGAGGGTTTTTTCCTTTCTCTTAAAATAAGGCATAAGCAAATGAAAAACCCCCCACTTGGAGAATTAAGCAAGCAGGAGATGGAACCATGACAGAATTCTTTGAAGACAGCTTTGTGGGACCACCTTTTGATGACAGCTGTAAATCTGAATGCACTTTAGAGTTTGCCAAGAACTCTTGGATTGAGTATAAAATATTGGCATAAGCTATCCTGTATGCAGCAAGGCAAAGGGTGACCTATATTACAGGCTCACAAGTTATTAGTCATCTTTTATAGATGGAAAAAAGTCACAGAGAAATTCAATGATCCGCCTCATTGGCGAGTGAAACTCTTTCCTCGGCTTCCATGACCTGCAATCTTTCTGGTTACTTGTCTTCCATCTCCTACCCAGGCATCTTTCTGTGCTTTTTCCGCCTTCTTTCCCTAGTGCGTGCCTTCGCTTGATTACGTCATGGTGTTATCCATCCACTGGGTGCGTGGCTCCCAGTCTCACCTGCGTGTTCCACTGTCTCCCTGAGCTCGGGAGCTCTGTTCTCATTTGCCGGCTGAGCATCCTCACCTGGTGGTCCTATGAGCCCCTCGCAGTCAACATGTGAAAAGCATAACTCATCATCCATTATGCCAAACCCTCTCTCTCTCCTGACCTCCTTCACTTTGTTAATAACATCACTGACCTCCGAATCGGCCAGGCACCGAAATAATACCAGCTCTCACGACATGAGAACCGAAGGGTGCTTTATATATTGTTTCTAGAATCTTAGCAGAACCTGCAAAGTAGGGAACTTTATTTTGCTGTTTCGTATTTTCTGCATCCCTGGCTGAGCCTCAGTGTCAGATAGATCTGGCTTCCATTCGCACGTCGACAACGGTTTCATTGTGGTGGCCTTGAGCAAGTGGTGTCATCTCCGTTTTCCTAGTATGCAAAACAGGAATCAGAGTATCATTTGTTTGGAAGGATAAATGTCCTGAGGGCAGAAAGAAGAGAAGATGAGTGCAGAGGCAGGCGAACTGGTAGCTGAGGGGCAGTAAGCTGAGAGACTCCCCATCGGGTGGTCTACCTAGGGGTCTACCTTCTCGCGAGAAAGTGGACCCATGAGCTGAGGCCGGGAGGGAGCAGTAAAAATTTACACAGCTGCTCTGAAGTACAGAAGCGTTAGGGGTGACCAGAAGGGAAGGTTTAATGAGATTACAGGGCAGGATCTGTGTGAATAGGGAATGAGAGCTGAATGGCCAGGAGTGGGGAACCGGAGTTTAAAACCGCAGAGGTGGCACAGTCCCTGGGGAAAGGATGTGTCATGAGGCTGCTGTGGAATGCAGTCAAAGGTGACCGGAAGCAAGGAATTGAAGCTCGGGCTGTTGGATGGCTAATCCACTTGCAGAGTGGCATTTACAAGGATGATGGCAAGATGAGAAGGTGATGAACCGAGTGCCAAAGTTAAAATAAAAAAAATAGTGAGGGAGAGACCAGGATGTGGATGTTCACCAGGCCAGGGGACAGTGGGAAGGTGGTTGCGCTGGAGAGCATGCGGGCGCTCCACTCCGCTAAACAGGTGACCCTTGAACAGCGCGGGTCTGACGTGTGTCGGTCCACTCAGTGCAGATTCTTTTCAGTGGGGTCAGTGCCTTGACCCCCATGTCGTTCAAGGTTCAGCTGAATCTATAGTCTCCTGGACGTTTGTATTGTCTTTTCATTCACCCTGCTCAAAGTTTCCAGAGTCATTTTTACAAAGGACAGGTCCGCTTCCTCCATTCCTGTCTCAGAATCCTTCAAACTGTTGCCACTGTTGGCAGGAAAAGCCCCAACTTCTAATTTAAAATTCAAGTGAACTACTTCACCTCTCCTCGGCCTTTCAAAGGCTTGAAGGACTGTTTCTCTCCAAACTCCTGGAGTTCGAATCTCATTCCTGGGATTCGTGACATCTGCTTGTTTTATAGTTTTCACCTTGTGCATCTGATCTTAGTGTTGCACAATTCTTGAGTGCAAGGACATTGTGCTGGTATTTAGTACATAATATATGTGTGTAACATATTTATAATCACTTTTCATTGATGTGGTCATGCGTCTTCACTGTAGGAAAATTTGAAACCACAGAAAAGTATTCCTCCCACACATACACACATAAAAAGAAATTAAAAATCCCCAGTAAATCCAGACTTTAGAAGAAAGATTGCTAACATATTAGTATATAATCTTCCAATCGAAGGCTTAAAATATATTATCCAATGTTTTATGTTTTGTCTATTAATATTATAACAAATATTATTTTAACCAACAATGGAAGCCCCCAAAAGTTTTTGTCCTAAAGTCTATTACTCAAGTATAAAACACTGATTTTTTTTTTAATCTTTTTTTTTCTTTGCTGGAAGAAAGAGAATCTTTGTTTCTCTCCTCAGTCATTAACTGGACTGGATCATTAACTGGACTTCTGCTTGTGTAGAGGAGTTAATGGCATGACTCAAAGGAACTGTTAACCTGGCTAAAAACACTGCTTTTGAGGGATTCTCACGGACTTGGCTGAAAACGCTCCAGCCGCCTGGGACACAGCCATGTGCAAGCAGAACCCTGGCTTCCCACTGCATCCCACGGGGCTCTGTTTAGTTCCGGAAGAGAGGGAGGGCACTGTGACTCTTACAGAGACTTGGTGTGTTTTTGCATCATGATTACAGGTTTGCCAGACATCGATCCCTTTTCCATGCCTGTTTCCTCAGAGGAGAAAAGATAAGCAGACGGCGATCATCTCTTCTGTTTCAGTGAGGTGACAGAAGACATTAAAAACAGGAGCTAGTAGGGAATACAGACCGGGGGACGTTGACCAGAGACATTTTTACTGCTCCCTTAGGCATCTTTCTGTCTCTGTTCTTATCATACTTAGCGAGGGTGTGAGCCTGACTTTTGGGTGCAGGGAGTCACAGCTGTGATCGTGGCCCCGTGACAGCTTCCTGAAGGCTTGACGACAGACTGAATATTATTGCCATAGACTTCTCGATTGATTCCTTGGTGAGAAAGAAGAGGTTTCCTCTGGGTTCACAAAATTGGAGTTCCCAGTTCCTGCCTTCTGCCATGATAAGATATTAGAGATGAATGATAACAAAGGTAATACAACATCTGTAAGACAGAGAGACTAAAACTACCACTCTGATGAGAGTAAATGCAAATTCGTGAGAAGCTTGTAATCATTAAGAGAAAACAATAGTGAGCACATATGAAATACTCACCACACACCAACCGCCACCTATCTTAAGCTATTTATAGTTTAAACTCATATTTTCCCCTCAGTGACTCAATGAGGCAGGTAATTATCATTATCATTAATTTCCTTTTGACAAAGGAGGACAACTGAGCTGCAGAGAAATGAAGCAATGTGCCTAAATTCACCTGGCTAGTAAGGGACAGAGCCAAGACCCGAACCCAGATTGTCTGGCCCGAGAGCCACTGCTCTTGACCATGAAGTTACACCTGCCTCTCAGCCTCTCAGAAGATGACATTGAATACTGTTTAGTCTCCGATGTCAACTAAAAAGCCAGCTTTCGCAAGTTATGCTTTGAAAACAAACAAACAAACAAACAAAAACTAGAATACTATTGTCATTGGAGAAAGGAGCTTCCTTATTATATTTATTCCTGAGGGGGTAGAAAGGGCACAAAGTGTCCATGCACTTTTTGCTATATTATTGATTAAGCTACACTTTAGAATTTTTTTTTTTTCCTGACAAAGATCAGCTAGAGCAATGGCTATAAAGAGATGGAAATTCTGGGTATTAGGACCTAATGTTTCAGAATATAGACAACTGTCTTTCAGCTTTAAATAGTTCCTGGACCTGTCTATGAGTGTAGTACATAATTGAATTCGCTCAGTAAACAGAGTAAAGATGCAGATGCCATCAAAAGCATTACCCCAAAATAACAAATAGCAAATATTGTAAATAAGAGAGACATTTCATTATATTAGAGAAAATAAACTTATTACATATGATTACTAGTTACAATAAGAAAATCGATATAAATGTAATGCTATTTAGATACTTGTTTTTGATTTGCGAGTTGGCCAAGAGCATTAACCAAACACTTGATTCAGTGGCTAAGGGAAAATAGATCACTGATAGTAATAAGCACTTGTAGGTGCATCATATTAGGCAAATGAGCTTTTTATTGCCAATTTTTTTTTGCTGACAATAACCTCATTACATTTCTTAAAATCTTTGGCTCTCCGAGGTTTCCTGGAAGCTAAATATTTTAAGAAGGTAATTTTCAATATGTATTTATAAATATGACACTCCCTAATAAGTTCCAAACTCAAAATGTTTTTAAAATGAAACATTCATTTGATTGCTAAACCTTCAATGTACTTATTTAGTAATTTAGTTTTCTCTTGTAGAATCAGTAACACATTTGGCTACAATGAGAAAGTTACAGATTAAATACATATGCACATGTATTTATTTTCTTGATATCAATTTTTGTGTCTTACATCAATAACTTTATATCAGACTAGCATGAAGATGATATAGATTTGTGAGTTCAATAGTTTTTTCTTATATGTATAAAATGGATTAGAAACAAATTAAAGAATATGAAATGCAATATCTTCTTAAACATCCTGTTTACCTCCTTAGGAATCTATCGTCTTCCATTAAAATCTCATGTCACCTGGAATAGTTTATTTAGCCTGATATTATAAGCTCAAAATATTTTAATCCTTAAAATCAATTCTCCCTTAATTCAGGAATGGCCAGTTGTCGTATGCTGACACAGGTATTAATACTTCTCCATTCCTCTTCAGGGTAATTCTCTGTTTAGGTTGTATTTATTCCTGTAGTATTGAATTTATATACCCTACAACATTGGATGGAGACTTTTAAACTTTTTTGAGCACACTCTGCATGTTCTCATTTAACGTTTTTGAGTTGAGTAATGGGGCTTACTTGGTTTTGTTCTGAAGATGTCTCAGTTGAAGCGAACTGAATTTACAGTTATTATGATTAAACAGCTCAACATTTCAACTGTGAATAACTCATCAGCTTACAGATTGTGGTGTGATTCAATATTTATATTTCCTGAATACTTTTCCCCTTTGATTTCCTTTGCAAAAAGAATCTGAAAAATTGTTTGGTAATGTTATAAGTAAATAAAATAAATTTTCTGATATGATTATAGTTTTGTTTGGAAGATATCAAAACATTTGTAAACATGATATATCGGTATATTAATTTATCTACTCACAAGTAGTTAATGCTTTCAAACTGTAAAGAAAAAAATGAGAACTCTTTCATATCAAATGCTTTCCAAACTGTAGCCTTTAGTAAGTAGATTTTTGTTTTATATATGGTACTAGGATATTGTTAAGTTCTCAAGATGCAGAGAAATATTTTTGAAAAAGATTGACTTAGAAGACAATTTGAAGTGTCTACTCTTTAATTAAACTGCCCACAGACAGACTATGGGACTCTAACGCTTAATCTGGAATTCAGTCCTGTGTGTGAGCTAAAGTCATACTTTTTATTTTACAGGTTTGTAAAGGGATTTATCCAAGCAAAATTGGGATATTTAAGGTTGACTCTCAAAGGAATAGGCTATGGTTTATGCATGTCTAAATAGAGCTCGAATTTTTCCAAACACTCATTTATATTTATCAATGCATTGTGTAAAAACAAAACGTTTGAATAAATAACTGACTAGCAGTTAGTTTAGTAATTTTTTAATATGGATAAGTTTAGTATGTAGCAATATAAAACCAGCTGAATTTGTAGAATAAAGAAAGCAGAAGTGATTCAATAATCAACAATAAAAATTGTCCAAGTATTTTCTCCCACCATCATTAACAATTTTCTAAGAAATTATTTTTCTTGAGTCTTGATAACCTGTAATTTTAAAAGTTTATCTCTTAGTGTAGTACATTTACTAACATTATATTAAATACCTTATTTCATCTTCATCAACTCAAAACATCCTCTGCATTTCACATAGTTTACATTGTAAGAAAACTATATAAGTTAATTTCTAGACACGGATTATTTCTCTTTCTCTCTGAATTAGTGCCCATATTTTGCTCTATATTATTTTGTTACTTTCTGATATGAAGTCTTCTGTCGTGCACAAACCACATTGCATCTAAAAGCTTAGTTTTTGTTAAGATCATAAATGACCAGGCTGAGCTCTCTTCGTCCTTGTTTATGGCTGCTGAAAGTGTTCTTTTGGGCTGGACCTGATTTGGGCCATATCATTTATTTCAGGGATAGTCTGTGAGTTTTCCATTTTTCTCTCTTTCAGGAAAATAGCTGCCCTCCTCTACATAAGCATTAAAACTTAAAATTAGCCTTTAGTTTCAGAAGATCTGTATTTTATCTGTTATCTGTTCATTGGTATATTGTCTGTAAGACCAGGAAAAATGCAAACAGAAAAGGCTGAGAAATCGACACCATATTCTTTCATCTCTAGACACTTTGAAAAGAAGAAAAATCCCCACAAATGCATTGAAGGGATTATTTAATAATTTAACATATAAACTTGTACTGGATTTAGTTAAAAATCAGTGAAATAAAGAACCATTTTTTGTGTGTGTTGAAGAGAGAGATTTTGTATCGGAAGGTTGACGGTGAATCCCACCGAAGCTACAAAGATATTTTTACTAAATTCTTATTTGTTATAGATTTTTTGGCATTGGTGGCCAGAGACACTGTCCACCATTGCTTGAGAGAGTAACCTGTTGAATGTCTAACTAAAAATAAGCATCTTTAACATTTTTAGGGAGTTCAGGTTCATATAACATGCTGTAACTAATCTTTAAAATTATATTGTTAGCAATCGATAGCTATGATGGAGAAAACTGATTAAGCAAACAATCCTAAGAAAACATGATTATCGCTATTATTATATATTTTCATTTTGGCTTTGCATATTTTGCACCTTGTGGCTCAAAGAAATTTTCCATAGGTTCTCTTGAACTGAGTGAGTTTTTACAAATTCTCTGTAGTTAGATAAATTCGTGGCAGCTGCAAAATCTCTAAATGCCGAATGTATCTGTTGAGAAAAATTCTGTGGTTTTTCTCCTCAAGGGCAACAGATCCTAGTGAGTTTTGGAAATTAAAAGCAGAAATTAATTCGGAGCCTTCGTCTATGGCCTGGCAGCGCCCTCTGATGTCCGAGAGCTGGAATATACCGTGGATGATGTCTAAATCTTGTATGAGTTAAGAACCCCAAAATGGCTTTATCTTGCTACAGTCTCACGTCGTCCCCTGAAGACTCAACACCACTCATTTCTGGTGTCCTTTACAGCTTCCCCGGGTCTGTTTTTTTAGAAGACATTTGGCAGACTAACACGGGGTGTCATTTTCTGAGATCTGATACGCTGCTCCCTCTGGGAGACTAGCATTTTCACTGCAGACAACGCTACAAAAAGAGGGGTTCCTGGAGTGTGAGATTTCTGGGACCACTGAGTCGGTACAGAAGGGCCAGGATTAGAATGAGGGGGGTGAGGCTGAGTTGTGCAAGCACAGGGTCCGATTCCGTCTTTATTTAAAATTTTCGTAATTGGCTCATCATAGGTTGTTTGGCATTAATTTTTATTTCAAAAAATACGGCACAAAATATTATTGACTTTGATTACTGAGGTTTTGACTCTTCAGGTCCGTGCCAAGGCGAACGCCTTATTTGTCTCATCTCTACCCTGATTCACTTAGAAGGGAGTGGTCTTTTTTGGTGCCTGCCATTCCTAGAATTCTAGTTATCGCTCCACCAAGTTGCCACCCGCACACCTCCCCATTGAACTCGATGACCGCCCGTGAATAAGCAGTTTCACCGTGTCTATCAGAAGTACACAGTATAAGGAAACTGAACGGACAACTTGCCACCAATCCAGTGATGTTGGAAAGGGTTTAATGGGTTCATGTAACAAAGGACGGGGAGGTCCTTGGGTGCAAAGGATCATAAAATAATAAAGTCCAATAACATTTACACTACTCCAATAAAACTAAAGAACCCACCATATTGCATTGTTATCTAAGACCTGAAACGATCTTTCACTTTGTGTGGCGACGTTGTCAGCAGTGGTTATCCCCCGCATTTCAGACTGTTGGCTTTTTCCTGTAGGATGAAAAAGATGGAGCCAGATTAGGGAAGGCGTCTCCTAAAGGCGCAGGATTTAATATTAACTTCCTAGAGAGCACAGACGGGGGCTTCCCGTGTGTGCCAAGGTCCAGCTCTCTGACGCTGGGAATGTGACTAGAGTCCAACCTCCAAAGGTCAGCATCTGGGACTCGTGAACTGTACAATTGTCCCCCCTTATCTGTGGTGGGTATGTTCCCAGATGCCCAGTGGATGCCCGAAAGCACGGATCATAGCAAACCCTGTATATACTGTTTCTCCTACACGCACATGTCCAGGATAAAGTGTAATTTATGGATTAAGCATGGTAAGAACTAAAGAGCAATAGCTACTAATAAAATAGAATGATTATAACAATATATTGTCATGAAGTTCTGTGAACATGGTTTCTCTCTCTCTCTGTCTCTGTCTCTGTCTCTGTCTCAAAATATCTTACTGTGCTGTGCTCACCCTTCTCGTGTTGCTGTGAGATGATCAATCCCATTGGATGAGATGAAGGGAGGTGAATGAGACATTATTAAGTGCAGTGAGAGTTGCTTGAACACCAGCACTGTGACATCATGGCAGTCATCTGATAACCGAGATGGCTATTAAGTGACTAAATGGGCCAGGAGCATCTACCGCATGGAGATGCTGGACTAAGGGGTGATTCGCATCTCAGCGGGATGGAGCGAGGCTGCATGAGATTTCATCATGCTACTCAGAACGGCATGCAATTTAAAACTTATAGGTTATTTCTGGAATTTTCCTCTTAGTATTTTCTGATTATGGTTGACTGTGAGTAACTGAACCCGCGGAACGTGAAGCCGCGGATAAGGATGGCTGTGCCATTGGGGCTTTCGAGGTTCATGGCAGGGAAGACCAGTTGGCATGATCAGCAGCCCTTAGGATTCGTGGGTGGGCGGTGCTGACCTGAGTTATACCTGTAATGTGTTTGGGGGGAGTTTGTTTTTCTTCCGTTGATCAAAGTTTCTTCGTTTTAACAAAATAAGGAACCCAGAAAGCTTTTAACTGCAGCTGGGCAAGAAGACAGGGCTAGAGCGAGGACAATCTTGAGAAGAACCGAGGGTTTCAATTCACTTAGGTCTTTGCTTTTCTCCCTGAAAATAGATCTCCACCTAATCTGCACTTTATTCCATATTAGTTTGACTGCAACACCTTCATCATCGCGTTTTTTCGGGAATTAAAATCTCAAGGATCGGGGTCCAATAAATTCATTTAAGAGCAGCTTCAAACTCTGGTGGAAGAAATCTAGTCGTAAATAATAAGCCAGTCTCAGAGATGACACATGCTTGATGAACAGCAGTGATGGCAGCCATGCATATTTCTTATTTTCTGTTTGCACAGAGGTCAGAGAAAAATGATTTAATGCTGTATTAGGAATTAACTTCCTGTTGTTTTTGTAAATAGCATTGCTATATACTCATTCCTTGGCTAAAATAGATGTTGCCTTTCTTGATATCCTTTTCACAGGAAATTTTTTATGTTTTAAAGGGTTCTTTTCCGATATATGCGGTTTAAATATGGGTTTCGTTAATTTTGACTTTCCAAGTTTGAATAATTTATATTGTAATTGAACAGGAACTCAGCTAAAAGTCTTTGTACTTTATTCGACGAGACTTTTAATGTTTTAAAATGAAGAGAAACTGTTTTTAAAGAATCTTAGCTGCCGCACAAATGATTACATAAAAAAGAATAACTTGCACCATCAGAGTATATCATTTAATTTTATCAATTAAGCGTTCCTACCAGGCAACACTTCTGCCTAGAAAAAGCAAAGTCAAAACTCTTGCATAATAAAGAAATTTCATTAACCTCGTAATCTCTTGCGCATATCCCGAAGGTCACAAAAGTATTTCTACAAGAGCCTCTATTTGCCTTCATATTTTTCTATAATTGAATTTTCTATTATTCAACACGGGAGTGGGGCGTGCTCCTTGGTCAGGCCCTGATTCTGCACTGTTTAGGTCTCATGGCCTTTGGCTCTGCCTTCTGAGACATACTTCTTTTTCTGTTCTACTTTAAAAATATTTTTAACCTGCTTTAAGAAAGTTGGGCCCCCGAGACCACGTTCACTTTTAGTTCAGGCTAGTGGCACTTTACCTGATACAACTCTCTTAAAACTGTTGCGGCTTTCTTATGCGTATGACTCAAAGTCACTCCATTCAATAAAATCCACATTCATGATTATTTTTGAGATGTGCCTCTGAATACTTATTTATTGCTTCTTAAGGATTAGGCATCTGTGGAACAAGGAGCTCAAGATTCTTTGAAGCCATTTGTCTACCTGAGATGGTCTGCTAGGCACTTAGTTCTTGCAGTGGTTTTGACAAAGGATCTTAGAGCTGCATCCTTGATTTGATCTTTGTTCTTAGGCCTTGTTTTATTGGGAGAATCTTTACCAGTTGGGGAGGCGAAATTCCAGAAACTCTTTTGTTTGCCAGCCCAGCAAGTTTCGGCCTCTCCATTGTCTCTTTAAATTATGTTTGCAATTGGGCCGTTTTTTTTTGTTTTTTTTTTTGCCATTCTTTCCTGCAATTTCTTTTATGCTATGCATCTAGGGAGCAACCAGCTGACGCTTTGAGTATATTTTCCTGAAAATTATCTTGCTCAAATTGCCATAAATGACAGTTTTACCACTACAAACATGGGTTTCCATCCCCCCTCCCTCCCCCGTTATAACAGTCTCCTCACTGATTTTTCTATCTTCTTCCTACTGGCCAGTCTCCAAAGGCAACGTCCCTTATTTCAGATTTTTGTTACGGCAGACTGCACTTCTGGTGCAATTTCTGGGTCACTTACCTATTGCTACAACAGTACTGCATGACAACCATAAAGCCCCTGGGGCGTGTGGCCATGAACATTTATTTTTGCCTCTGGGCCTGTGATTTGCTGCTTCTGCTGCTCTGAGCTGGGCTCAGCATGGCTTATGCGTGCTGAGGTCGGCTGCGAGTCAGCTCAATGACTCTGCCAATTCTGGCCGGGCCTGCTCATATACCTGGGTCTTTACCTGAGGTAACGAGTTGACTTGGCTGTGCTCAGTTTGGTTTCTCCGCATGGCCTTGTTCTCATGGGGAGGCAGAGTGGCAAGAGGGAACAGAAGCACACAGGCTTTCTGGTGAATGTGGGCCAGCTCCTGCACAGAGTAGAGGAAGAACACTGAGTTTTACTTCTATCCATATAATAGATAACAGAGAGAAACTAAGACATTTGTCATATCTCTATTTAGACTTCTCTAATTCCTCTGCTAGAAGTTATCTTCCTCTGGGAACGTTTCATTTGTACTTCTAACATCATCGTCACCTCCACCGCCATCACCATCATCACCGTCACTGTCACCACCACCACCGCCATCAGCATCATCACCATTACCGTCACCGTCACCACCATTCTCCCCCTTTTCCTCTTCATCATCATTGTCACACCAACAGCGAAACAACTGCCATTGGTAGACACTGTGCTAGTTGCTAATTGAACACTCAAAATTAGCTTGGGAGATAATTATCATTTCGGCACTTTCCAGGTGAGGAAACAGACTCGGGGAGAGAAATTAATTTACTCAAAACTATGCAGAAATTGGAAGCCTGGCCTATCGGGTGATGAAATTTATGATCTTTCCATTCTACTGTGTTATTATCCACTATAGTTTACCTAGTATTATGCTATGCATCTTTCATTCCTCTGCTATATTGGGCAATTTTTGAGGACAAGTGTGATATTTCGATTTATAACAAGAAATACATATTTGGTCTTCATCCTTAGGACCCCCGAGAGAGATTTTCTACGTGATGAGATTTAGATATTTTTTGTTATTACAAAGATCTTTGAGCCCTGGCTCCCACCTCAGATATTCCAGTGGTTATGATCTTCAAACTGTAAGTAGTGAAGTCACCTTTGCTTGATGTATATGCATATTACTTATATTTTGATTATATGTAACTAAATTAACTTTACAACCAAGGTTGCCAAAGCAAATACTTGGGTAATAACAGACAGACTCGCTGACCTTAGGCGTGAGACTGCAGCCTGATAAGAGCCTCATAAAAGCTGCAGACCCAGAATTACGAGGACAGAGAATCTGAGGTCGGTTTATTCAGCAGAAGGTATCTCTGAAAGCAGTTTTCCTGGGAAGCAGCAAACCTGGGATGCTCAGGTAGAAGGGACAGATAAATGGGACGGACGGAATTCCTGTGTTTTCCTTTCGTTGGAAGACTTACAGATGTTCAGAACAACCAACAAACAGCCTACTACACCAAAACCCGCGTTGTAGCTGAGCCTCTCCGCAGAGGGCCATGTGAAGTGCCCAGGCTTTCTCTCTTAGTTGTCGGCGATTGGGGGGAAGGCGGTCTGCATGCACAGGCTTTGTTTCTCGAGACCACTCATTTTGGGGTCACTCCTCCTCCCCCCTTGAGGTGCAGGTCAGCAGAAGGGAGCTGGCGATCGCCTGCAGGTCTCCTTGCATCCCTGTGGGCAAGCAGGAAGGAATTCATGGCGATGTAGCATGGAAGGCCTCTCTGTTCATGGGGGTGGCTTCTGAGTTTGCCTAGAAACAAGGAGAAGGATACACTTGACCCTTGAAGGGGCATGAGGCCCCGGGAGTTGAAAGTCTGCATAGGACTTTTGACGGGGCCAAACTTAACTACTAATAGCCTATTGCTGACAAGAAGCCTTACTGATGATACGAACGGTCAGTTGACACACATTAGGTAGGTTGTATGTATTATATACTGTATTCTTACAGTAAAGTAAGCTTGAGAAAAGGAAATATTATTAAGAAAATCATAAGAAAGAGAAAATACATTGATGGGACTTATTGAAAAAAATTTGTGTATACATAGACCTGTACAGATCAAACCCGTGTTATTCAAGGGTTAAGTGTATTCTCACTTATTTTTGCCGAATGTTAGAATAAAAACTTTGGCTAATTTGATAGCTTTATTTATTTATTCATTTTTTAAAAAAATTAAGTTTATTGGGGTAACATTGGTTAATATAATTATGTAATTTTCAGGTGTACATTATAATTCGACATCTGTATAATTCTATTGTGTGTTTACCATCCAAACTCCAGTTTCCTTCAGCTACCATATAGTTGATCCCCTTTACCCACTTCACCCCCCCCCAATCCCTATATGGTAGCTTTAATTATAGTAGAATGTCCAGGTTCTCTTCTTGGTTGAACTGTAAAAATTTGAAATAAATGCATCCCTCTTCCCCCAGCAACAGTAAAAGACGTGAGTTTATATTTTGCTATTTAGAGACATTTACGTCTGTGTTGAGCATGCGCTTTTGATTTATAGGGGAATATTCTAGCCAAATGGCAGAGGGCACGACAAGCAGTTAGGTTTTGTCACATTAAAGGGGATTCACTCTCACAGACCGCGTATCTCGATCCCCTCCACATCCCCCCCGCATCCTGGAAAGAAGATAGATTTCTCTGAACCGTCTAAACTCAGTCCTCAGACCCCGCCTGTCTTCAGATGTCTCTGTTATTATACTTACTGAAAGAGCACCCACCCGTCCTGCATTTTTGGGCTCTTTTGCATAGATTAGAACTCATACTAGCATTCAAAAATGGATAGAAAATGGAAGACGTAGATTTATTTTTCTACAAAAATTGCCAACGCAGGAGAAAATGTACATTGCTTAAGATTCATCCCAAATCCAATTTACAGTTTGTTTAAAGGACTAAATTCACCATTGTTTTAATTTATATATTAAAATATCATTACAAAGCATCCCGAAGATCTGAGTCAAATTGTATCCTAGTAAATCATAATATTTATTTATCCCCGTTACGCTGAAAGCCTTACATAGGTATTATATATTTTTTTAACATATTAATGTATATTTCCTGGCCTTTAGGAAAAAGTGACTTGAACACTTTGCAACACAACGCAAGTACAAATACAAATTAAAAAATGATGAAATGGGTTTTTTTTAGAAAATAAATTTTCTTAAATTCAGTGTGAGTACAGCCAGACTCATCTCATTCTCTCCTCCCATCAACTCTTTCAAGCTCACTGCCTTTGTGCTGTAATGTTGTTATTATTATTATCATTGTCATTATTGTTATTACCACTGAGTCTGGAAAACATAAAGTCACTTAGTGTAGGTGATCAGAGCGGTCTGTGGAGACAGGCCACTTGGGTTTGCATCTCAGCTCCACGACTTACATCAGCCCAGATGACTCTGGACAAGTTCTTCAACCTCAGTTTACTCCTCTGTAAAAAGCGGATAATGATAATTCCTACTTTGTAGCTTTGTTGTGAGACCGAATAGTTACCATGACATAAAGCTCTTAGAAGATTGCCTGGCAGGGAGTCAGTGCCCTATAATCATAGTAATAATAGACAAATAAAGCCATATGATATATCAATAACATTAATTATTATCTATTACTATGGCATTCTTCATTCCATCAGGTTTAACATGAGAAAAATTGCTCTGACCTCTGGTGGACAGTTTAGGTATTGAATCATTTAGCTGCCCGCTGGCCATATAGTAATTGATGATAATAATCATCACAATAATTATTATTAGTTTTATTATGTGTCTGTAGACTCTAGAAGTTCCAGGTTTTTCTGCTTTTTCATTCTTGAACAAGTCGCTGTCCTCTACAACTCAGCCTTTCGTTTTTCATCAAATGAGCTTTTCTAATAGCTGCTTTTATCAGTTCCTTTCTCCTGCTGGCGACACGGATGGACCTCACGTGGAGTAGACAAGAAACTCAAACTTCTTGGATTGCTCGTCGAGACCCCCCCACAGCCTGGCTTCAACCACATTGTCCACACTTTCATTTTCTAGGAAAGACGCAGTCTCTTAGCTTTGAGGGTTTCTAAGTGCAGTGTCGGAGATGACAGCATCTACTGGACAGTTTTTATACTAAATTAAACAGCATCAACAGTGTAGACTTTGGGAACCTAAAATATCTTTGATGCTATGCTAAGGCAATAGTTTCCCATCCCAGCTGAGACCTGCAATGCAGATTCCAGGGCCCACACCAGGCCCACCGAGGCATCGAATCAATGCTTAGAGGTAGAATCTTTGTAGAAAAGAGGCCTCTTGGTTCTTGGTCTCTGGTTCTCCCTAGTAGCTTTGGAGAAGTTCTTCAGGCTGGTCCTGGAGGTCCAAAGCCTCCTTCTGGAACCTCCCATCTGGGCCTTACTGTTAGCAAAATAGTTTCCTCTGTGTCTCCTTCCCGCTCAGAAATCTATACAATAGGAAAGTAATATGTCAAAATAAGCACACAAATTGAAAAAAAAATTCAATTTTATGTTATAAAGTTTGAAATTAGATTTATTTAATTATGAAATTAGAACACATGAGCGTGTTAACAGAATCGACAGATACGGAAGCGTATGAAAGTAAAAAGCAAAATTCCTTTCGTTTTTGCTCCCCTTACGCCCATCGCAAATACTCGATTCCGACAGCCGCTGTGAACAGCTGGACCGAGCCTTTAAGATGCTTTGTCTGTGTCGGACACTGCCTATCTGTCCTCTTTCAAAGACAGCTTTGAGGTACGGTTAGCACAGAATAAACAGCACACATTTAAAGTGTACAATTTGATAGGTTTTGACAAATGCCCACACCTGCAAAACCATCGTCACGCGATTACGTCTGTCACTCCCCAAAGCTTAAAAGCAAGTTGGGACCATCGGCTCTGCAAGTAGGGAAAACACTTGACATATTTCAGGGCTTTTAAGGACAACACACGCAGAATGTTCCCAAATCCAGACACCATTTCCAACACTCGCCGAGCTGAGCGGGTAAACATTTTCTATGGCATTCTTCACTCCATGAGGTTTAACATGAGAAAAATTGCTTTTGAACGCTCTGACCCCTGGTGGACAGTTTAGGTATTAAATCTGTTTAAATCTGTTAGCTTTTTTTTTTTTTTTTTTTACAAGGCAGAGGTGGCGGTCGGTGCCATCTTTTGGCTCATTTATTCTAAGATCCTGTTTCAAGGAAGACTAGGTAAAAGTCTATGGAAGAATATTCTGGAAGTCTCATGACTAGGAACTCTTGTTTCATTTTGAAAGCCCTTGAAATCAAGATTTTTAGAATGCAAAGAGAACTTAGATGATAACGGCCTAGCAGCAAACGGGGGTCAAGGAGTATGTTTATGTGTCACTTAAAAAGTTGTCACAGACTTCTCACGTGATCTCATCGGACCCTCAGAATAGCTCTGCGGCACAGGTATTATCATCCCCCTTTTAAAGACGAGGAGATTGAGGCGTGGGGAGGTTAAATCACGTGCTTTCGAAAATCAGAACGTGTGGCTCCTAGTTCCATGTACTTTCCAGTAGACGAGACTCCCCTACTGCAAACTCTCGTTTTGCAGGGGAGAAAAGTGCCTCCCAGGGAGGCTAAGCTTCGGCGCCCAGATCACGCCCGACGTCCCTAACGGCATCAGAACAAGTGCGCAAGGCGCCTGCCGTGCGGGAGGCATCAGCGTCTAGTCGCCTCCTCTCTCCGCTCAAACCCCAGCGATGACGTCGGTGAAAAATGGGTAGCCGAAGGACCGCTCTTTGGGATTACGGCTTGGAACCGTGAAAGCTGGAGCGCGAAGCGTGGAAGACCTCAGGTGAGTCTGGTGCAGGCCGTCCGTCCTGCACGCTCAGTCGGGGGCGGGGCCTGGCCGCAGGTGGAGGGAGGAGATGGAGAGGAAGACGGGATACCGTTGGGAGACCTCAGGCCAACAGCCCAGGTAGCCCCGAGGTTAGTCCCTGGCTCACGTCCTCGGCCTGGCCGCTTCCTTCTGACCTCCGGGCAGGAAGCGGGAACTGGGCTGTGGGGCCTGTGGGTTTCATGACACAGCTTCTGCCAGGGACTCAGACCTGCTTCCCGTGCAGCTTCTTATGGCTCGAGCTCTGGTGCCGTCTCGCTGGCAAAGTGAGAATGTCTTATTTCCTGGTCTCAGTTCCTATGTCTGGGAGTTTTAAGGAAGATTTGATCATTCTCTGTGGGCTGAATCTTGGCACAAGAGCTCTCTGGAAATATAAAAACGTCACCTGGGCTTGCTGGCCCTTAGGTAACCCCTTGCCAGAGCAACTCGGTTTGAGAGAAACCGAGAAGGCCCCGGGGGCCCTTCCGGCCCAAGGGTTGCAAACCGTTTAACTTGAACTTGCACCAGCTGTGATGGTTCTTTTGCATTTGATGGAAGTTTGGAGGACCGCAATTCCTGGAGCGAGTTTTGCTTTATGAACCTACTTCAAAGTCAGCGTTTCTCTAGATTTCACATAGCACTGTGTATTTTCACTGCGGTCTGCGGTTGCCAGGAAATCCTGGAATTTTGAATTGCTGAGTGGACAATCGGAGTTTTCAAATTACATTGTACGATTTTCTTTTCTCTCTCTCTTTCTTTTTTTTAATCTCAGAGGGGAAAACGGTTTTCGTTGTATAAACATCAGTTCAAAATTTCAAAATCCGAGCGGAAGGCAACTGAGGGAGGCTTACTGTGTCCTTCGAGAGGTCACCTTGAGGGGTGGCTAAGACGCGCAGTGGACGTAAAACGGACTTGCATCCAAGACATGAGGCAGGCTGAAAGCGGATTGGATAAGTGAGAAAAGATTGTTCAAGGTCAATTTCCTTCTTCCCGTTTGTGGTTTCTGCTCTTAGAGCACAGAAGGGGCCTCACGTGGTAGCGGCTCAGGGATTGTCAACCTAACAAATTTGCTGGCGTTAACTGACTCACGACACAATCGGCTTTTCAGACGGATGGACGCTCTTGACTCCTTTGGGGGCCATAGCCAGGGAGGCCAGCCGGGTGCCAGAAAGAAAGCTTAACGGAAATACTTTTGAAATCCAAGGAATCTTGAAAAGTGGTTTACATCTTCATGGAAATTTCTGTAAGAGATACAAAGGAATGATTACGTTGCCTGACACAGCAAAACACTCTGAATCCCTCACCATAGACCTCATCCTCGGGGTAGTGTCTAGGGCGACCGGATCATCTGTTCTTCAAATTGGGACAACTCTCAGAGTGAAAAGGGCTGCTGTTAATAATGACACTGGGACAGTGGCCATCCACTGCTTGTCCACCTGCCCATCCTCTGTTTCCCTCAAATTCTGGCACCCTCTGGGTCGCAGACCTTCACTGTCCCTTCTAACCGGCTAGTCTGTAGGATTTATTGTTTTCCAAGAGGAGCGGGAATGTAAAGCACAGCTTTGTCCCCTCCTGGGATCAGTAGAACGAAAACGAGAAAACGGCTCCGATTTCGCCGCCCACCACTATCTGTCTCTCTCATTTATGTTTCAAAGGAAGCCTGTCGGCTTCGGAAGCAGGGACAGCCCAGGCGCAGGAGGCTCCAAGCACCTAATCTTGTTTTCTAAATACCTTTCTCCAATGAAAGGAATCGGGGCTCCTTGGAGAAATAAGAAATAATAAGCTTATTTTTGGTAGAGCAGGGAGAATACAAGAGGAGCCTGGGGCTCTGGCAGTGGCAGGAAGTATGGAAATGCTCAAAAAACAGAAGTATATAGAGGAACGTCACAGAGACAGCAAACCGGAAAAGCTCCTGGTGGTCAAAGCTTGAACGATGTAAACAATTAAAAAAAAAAATATATATATATAATTGAACTATAACCCAAAGTGTAAAATAAATATACATGCGCTCATGCCAATATCAACAATTGGATAACAAAGTAAGTAAATAAAAGAGAAGAGACAAATCTTCCTTATAGAATATTCCAACCACCAGGAGAGGGGAATCGTCCCTCACACCCCCACCCCTTCTTGTTCCTAGCAAAGTGTGGGCCGGACTTAGAACTTATTTCCAGTGAATAGAACACGGAAAGGGGAATCTAGTAGTTTTACAGTGGAGACACCCGGCTATCACTTCCTTAACCCAAACGATCATGGTTAGTTAGCATCCCCGGTGATAAGTCGTGCTCTTGCCGATGTCCCATTAGGATGTGATGCCCAAGGGACTTTATCTCTGTCGCATTCTTCCCCCTAACCCTGATACCCATGACTAACCATGATTAAAATAGCTAATAACCTCAGATTGGGAGATATGCTAAACATGACCTGACCAGTATTCCTCAAAATTATTGAGGCCATAAAACACAAGAAAAGTCCGAGAAACCGTCAGGGCAGAGTGGGCTCAGGTGACATGGCCGAATGCACTATGGTCTCCCAGACTGCATCCTCGACGTCAGTGGGAAAATTGGTGAGCCCAAATCAAGCCTGAAGTTTCTTTAATCAATAGTGACGTTCTCCTGCTGGATTCTTAGTTTTGATGAAAGTACCATGGTGACGTAAAACAGTGAGGAAGAGACGTGAGCTTTGCAATTTTTCTGCACATCTAAAATTATTCAAATATTAGAAATTTATTATTATTATTATTATTTTTAAAGAACACAACAGCTGGATTTGTACTAGTATCAATGAATGACTGAATAAATAAATAAATCAGAGAGATGAGAAAGCTCTTCCTTACAGCATATTGCCAACTAATAAATGGAGAAGGAATAATGAAGTTCGAAAAGCAATAAAAAGCAGCAATAAATCACGAAATGTTCAATCTAGCGATTTCAGGTTGATGAGCGAAGGTGCATTTGCATAGTCTCCAAGTATTTGCAAAGGGGGTACAAAGGGAAAACAGTAACTTTATTCATGGGGAAGGAATTTGCAGACATTCATAAAGGATCAACATTAATATCACCCAAAAACAGAAAAATCGTTTCCACATGCTTCCAGAAATGATGCCCTGAGGACACCATGTCACGTCTGCGGTATTCCTGTCCCAAAATATATAATCCGAATCAAATAATAGAGAAAGAGCAAAGAAACCCAAATTGAGGAACTTTCTCCAAAAAAACTGGCTTACCTTTTTCATACATAGCATGGTCGAGGAACACACAAATGACTAAGAAGCTGTTTCGGATTAAAAGGGACTGAAGAGACATAACAACAAAATGCAGTATGTGCTATAGGATTGAGTCCTGCACTGGGGAGAAACAAATGGCTAGTAAAGGACATTATTGGGACAGTTGATGAAATGTGGACATAAACTGCAGACTAGTTAATAGTATTGTATCAATGTTAATTTTCTTGATTTTTATATCGCACAGTGGTTATGTAAGATCACAATGTTGTTTTTACGAAATACCCAGTGGAGAATTTAGTTAAAAAAAAAAAAAAAAGATGCCTCCCATTGCTTCGTGGGGAGGGGACTCCAGGGGAAGCAGATAAGATGGCACTGAGAAGCCCTTAGAAGGCTTATTATTATTTTAATAATCCAGGCAAGAGACAAACAAGCCTCTGACTGAATGGTGGCTGGCTGTGGAGATGGTGAGAAATGGCTGGATTTATTCGGAAAGTGGAAACAGAAGGATTTGCTAATGGGTGGGTGTGGACGAGGGAGGAGAACAGAGAGCTTCAGCCCAGTGACTGGGACAATGTGGGGCGGGGGAGGGGTGGGACCGTGAGAGGTGGAGGTCGGGTGTGCGGGGCGATCAGGAATTTAATTGTCGAACATCGCAGCTTGATGAGCTTTCCCGAAGTTTAGCCCTGATAATAATCCCAGTTCCCTGACTGATAATTCCATTTCTTCAGTAGTAGAAATTGTCCAGCCTTCACATTGAAGGGCTTGCTAAGTGAAATCTACTGTTATTATTGTCTGTGTCAACTGGCCTGTCCCCACCCCTCTGGCCTTGTCCCTCCTGTATCTGAAACCCACTGGATACATTTCAAATGACCATAACCTGAAGACTGTCTTTACGGCTAGATGCTTCTATGGGAACAGAAATGTAAAAAAAATATACATATATTTTTAAGTAAAGGAAGTACTGCATGACATCATTCTTAATAAAACAGAGTGAAGGGGTCCAGCTGGAAAGGACTAAGACTTTGTAGTAACGCGTGTGTGCGTGTGTGTGTGAATGTACCAGTGAGATTAGGCGTGTCAGACACATTTATATTCGGCAGGAGGGAGCGATTTAACTTTCCTTTGTTGTACGAGGCCCACGAAGCTGAATATACCTGGGATTTATAACAGCAGATCCATTTAGTGAGATGGAAAGGCACTTGAAAGAATTAAAAATCGACAATGTGGTTATTTGTCATTCCTTCATCAGATGATTGAGAACCGGCCCTGCCCATCTGATGTATGAGGATCAGTCTTCCCAGCGGTCATTTCGGGGCCTCAGACACCGCGGCTCTGTTTTCTGGCGTGATTGACAAAAATGCTGCCTGTCCAGCAGGTGGTCCGGGTCTTGAGGACAAAGGTCGTCTCCTTTACTTTCGATTTTTCAAAAATCTTATTTTTTTTGTATCCTATGATAATCAGATCACTTCATAATTACTCATTTGCTTTGTCTTATAATTGACTTTTCGGTCATTCAAAGCAGTTTGAAATAAGTTCACGGTGCTTTTGAAGTCGATCGTTTTCCTACATATCCCTTGAATATCACCGTTTGAGAACTGGCCATTTACGTGTTTGTTAACCCGAACAGCCCACTGCCAAGTCCTGCCATTTCCCAGGGAGTTCCCGGCTTCTTTTTATTGTTACAGCCCACGTGAGACCTGATGAGTAAACGGATCCATCCCCGGACACATCTTAGCATTTGGATTCGCGAAAATTCTGAAATTCCGAATTAATACCTAATTTTAAATTCTGATGTGGTAATATGCGCCCCCTGAGAATTTTACTGAGTTTGTTTATAGGAAATAAATATTAATTTTGTTAAACCGTAGGCATTTGCATTTCTTTTCCCAAATCACCACCAGCTTGCTCAGCGAAAGGCAAACGGAGGCAAATGCTTTTGGTGAGTGACTTCTTTTTCTTTCGAGGATGCTTTTTAATAGAAGTGTGTGCATGTGTGTGTGTGAGTTGTGTGCGTGTGTGTGTATATGTATATATGTATATAAATGAGTTTTTTGGTATCAGGTTACACTGTCAGTTGAAATGACACAGCTCTTATTTAGACATTCTTTTTGGCTGATTTTCATTTCATTGTCTGAGTAGGTGACTGCCTTGATGGGTCAGTTTGTCAAACACATACGAGACGCAACGTAAGGCCAAGGCCTGACCGATTAGGCTGGTCAAGATAGAATGAGCCACTTTTAGAATTAGACCATTTATTATTTACTTTTACAGCAAAAGGAAAAGTAGCCAGAGGTACCCCCCCCACCCCCCCTGCATTCCTAACCCCTCATATGAGAAAGGGGAACACACAGACGAGGCGGCCGGGTCACTGTGACAGAAGTCGTGAGCCTCCCATTGCGGAGGAGCCGGCTCTCAGCTGCAGCCAGGTGGGTCTCCATTTTGCATTTCTGCTTTGAGGGCAGCGGGCCCGAAAGCGCCAGGTGTCATCAGGACCTGGGAGGCAGTGAGAACCTGCCTCATGGTCTCAGACTGGGAGGCAAAGGACAAGGGTCGGTAGCAGCAGCTCCTCGCAGGCCTTCTGGGCCCCGGTGTTCTGGAAGGGTCGTAGGCATTCTGCGAAGGCTCAGATGGGCTGTGTCAAGCCCTTGTCAGTGTGGCCCGTAGGGAAGGCCACCAACTCATCGTGGTGGAGCTGTCCCCCAGGCCGTTCTTCTGGGGTTAAGTGAGAAAGACGACGGCAGGGAAGTTTTAGCTCCAGTTTGGAGCTCTGGTATATCCCGCTTGTCCACTTTTCTCACAGCTGCTCGGAACCCACAGTGAAGTTTTCTTGCGGGCAGACCTGTCCCTGGCCGGGTGAACTGCAGCATGTTACGCTTGACCGCAAGGGGAGGCCCAGTTTATCAAGAAAGCAGAGCGCCTTCCGAGGGCCTCGTTGCAGATTCTGCTGTGCTGGGCTTTCGTTGGTAAGCATGGCCTAATGCCTAGCGGCTGAGCCTCTGCAGTCGGACAGTTCTGCCGTTGACCAGCTGCGTGAACTTGAACACGTGGGTCTGGTCTCCTCATCTGCAGAATGGGGACGGCAGCGGGGGAAACTCAAGCGGTACAGGTGATGTGCTTGGACTGGCGCCTGACCCACGGCAACAGCTAATAACCGTGGCCCTAGGTATTAGCGAGCATATATTGTGGTGCTGAGCTCTCTCTCTACCGAGGGCTTGAGGTAAGGGAAAAAGACGAGGAAAAAACCCGCCGAGCTTTGCTCGTTTACCAGGTAGTGGAATTAAGTGAACATGGACGGTCACAAAGCAGTCAGTCAATGAACGTTGACAGTGGTTAAAGGGTGGTCTTTGTAAAGGAGAGATCAGCGTTCATGGGATTTGTTTTTTGGTTGGACTGTATTTAATTACAACTCTGAGATGGCCTAGTCACTTGTGGCTACAGGCGGAGAGCAGCAGGTCACTCGGTAGAGGCCACCATCAAAGAATACTGTCCCCCAAAATCGCTTCGTGTAATGGTCTTGGCCAGGGACTGTCCACACACCTTCGCTGGCCTCTCATAGTCCAGCCTGGGGAATGCCTGCACGGTCATTTTGATCGTTTTGACAGAAACCGCTGGTCGTTTCACATCCTAAGGGACGTTTGCCGAGGAGATGAACACGGGCGTGTAGGGACAGAAAGCGAAGGCACAGCCATTTTCCTGTCCGGAGGCCCCGAGCCGCCTGAAACCCGGGCGCATGCAGTGAACCAGACGCCCCTGTCTGGAGCTTTCTATTCAACTCAGGATCCAGCTCTCAGTGGAAAATTAAAAACAAAGTCATTATTATATATTAGATTTATTAAAAATGCAACTATTACCAAGAGCCTGTGGGCATGTGTGGAAAATGCCGTAATTAAATTAAGTTAAATGAAATCCAGCAGCTAGAAGTAACATTTTCCACTAAAGAGGAGGAGGAGGAGAAAGTAAGAAAAAAAAAAAAAAAAGCCCAGAAGAGAATTTCAAAGCAGAAAAGTGCAAGAAAGGGCCGGGATTCTTCTAGGAGAGGCACCGTGTTATAACTATTCTTACGATTGCGGCCCTGAGATCATGGAAAAGTAGTATGCGCATTTGGAACAAGATTGGAACTTTCCAGGCATTGGGAAATGATGTTTATTTGGAGGAAGGTGAATAACACGAGAGCCAGAAATGGCATAGCTACTATTACAGAGAAAGGTTATTTGTAGTGATTACTTAGAGTGATTATTCCCACGGTGACTATGGGATCAGTGGGGGAAACAGTGCTCCGTCAAGGGTGCCAAGGTCAAGGCAGGGTAACATGGTCTGCGGGCAGATTCGACTGTCAGGCTTTCTTTGCGGGAGGATCAGGGTCGTGTTAAGATGACAGGTGATGTGCGAGGCTGGAGCGTCAGCTCCGTCTCTGAGGAGGAGCTCGCTACTTGCTCCCATCGGCTCATGGCCCGAGGATGGCAGAGGAAAGAAGGCAGAGAGCTCGCGGGATAAATCCCGGACGTAGCTGTAGCTACATTTTTGTTTTCCCTTTTTTGAGCTGTGTCCCCACATGGGCGCCTGTGCATGTTCCCACGTCCCTGGGAACTGGAAGCTCAGACAGGCGTTCCAGGGGCGAAAGGCTTCTAGCTCGTTCGATGCTGGACTAGAATGTGTGGCCCCATTCGCTGGATTATTCTGCAAGATCGCCGCTGGCTGCATTTTCCGAAATTAGGACAGTTCTGGGGTGTTTTTAACAAATGAAATGGTCCTGGCAGCCCGAGGGTGAGGGCAGAGTATAGTCAGGGCTTCCGGGGGTGACAGCTCCCTAAAATGCATGGTCCACGACAATCTCTGGCAGCAGCCCCTGAAGCCATTGCTATTCCGGAGGTTGCTGGTTGTGGCCTGTCTGGCTACCAGAAATATTCCATTTGTTCTCTATCCGAAATGTTAGTTTTTGTCCCATATCTGAGAAATTGCTTATCCTACTGAATTCCGCCCAGGCTGTGTCTTTGCTTCCAACTGGCTTGTGCTGATTTGGTTCGACTTACCCAGAATTTGAACATCAGAATCAACTGATAAATCCTTGGCCAAATAGTCTAACGTGTGTCACTCAAAATGATGAAACCGGTTGCTTAAAGGGGCCGCTAGATTATCACCAGGCCACTCAGGGATTGTGCTAGAAAGTTCTGAGGTCTAGAAAGAATCTTATCTTCTCAAATGGTGTTCCAGGGGCCTTTTGCATGAGAACTGCATTTCCTTAGCTCAGGGGAGAAGTCCGTGAGGACTTTAATAATTTAGGATGTTTTATATGGCGAGCTCATTAATTGTGGTTTCAGCACTCTTGAGGGACAGGGGAAGTGGTGAATTCTGGCGTCCGAGCTGACACCCCCGTAACTGGTGAGGTCCCTTTATCCACCCTTTGTGAATAAGGACTTTCTGAATTTACATAGAAGAAGCGCCGTGCTGGCCCGCAGCCCTTCCTGGGAGGGGTCGCTGAATCGGGGCGTATTTAACGAGATCTGATTTGAAGGAACACACTCTGCCCCTTCCACAGGTGTGGAGCTCAGGTGACAAAGCTGAGCCTGGGGGAGCTCTGTTTTCATCCCCGGCGGGTTTCCACAGGGTCATATTGCAGGGGTGCGGTCGTCTGTTTGGTCACCTTGATCCAAGCCCAGGTTGCACAGTAAGTGTGTGATTTTTTTCTTTAATCCTTGCAAACTGGCAAGGAGTGTGAAGGGCATCGGATACTTATAATCATTTTTGTCTACTGGGGTCAGAGCCGCCAAATCACTCAAAAAGCCAACAAGCCATTCGACCTGTCACACTGCACAGGGAAAAAAAACTGGTTTTATTATTTCTGTGGAAAAACCATGTCACTTGTCAGCTGAGACTTCAGATAATTTTGAACAGCTCTCAGAAGTCTCCTTGTGGTATGTCCGTCATTTCCGCAAAACGGTAGGAAAGATCAGGAGATAATATCAGGAACAATAAATCACATTTCTTTAAAATATTTTTTCTATTTATATCTTTAACGCCAATAAAAGGAATTCTGAGGACGAGATGTGAGCGTGGCTCGATGGCATCGTGTGCTCGATTCTCCTGCCGCCCTCACGAAGTCAGATTGCCAGAAGCAGACCGGGGAGACAGACGTGGCAGCCTAGGACTGAGAGAGGAACGTTGGAGAATGCCACACGATTTCTAAGGATGTGGACAATTTATGAAAGATTCCGTTAGGGCTTTCGGCGTGTGGCATCTCCATCGCCACTCCTGCACGTCCCGTCGCAGTAAGTGTTCCGAACCGGTCTGCATTCTAAACGTGACCACGTGGGCGGGTTCTGACAGGGTGGGAGGCAGAGCTGATCCACGCGAGCGGAGGCTTAGTCTAGGAAATTTCGGTCTGCTGCCTTTGTATTTGTATCAGAAGGTGAGAACTTAGCTTTGAACTTGGCCTCATGTTTTCTTTCTTCATCCTGTGAAAGAGAGACAGTATGTGGTTAAGAGCTCAGACCCGAATCAACAGACCTAGATCTATGAATCCCAAATCTATGATATATTAGCCGTTTGAGCCTGAGCATGTTGCTTCAGGCTTAGTTTTCTTATCTGCAGACTGTGGAAAATAACTGTGCTTATCAACAGTTGTGAGGATTAAATGACATGGTGGACTTGCGGGAGGACGTCTAGTTTTTACTTTACTAATTGATGTCCCTGGATAAACACGCACACACACACACACACACACAGAAAGGCACGCGTAACTATAACAAAAACTTCACGAAACCATACCCTTATTCTGTGTAACACACTCTGACGCTTTCTGTTCTATTCTATTTCGTATTTCAAAAGATCCTGGTCATGAGCCACTAAATTAATTTTATAATCCATCAATGGGTCATGACCAATAGTTTGAAAAATCCAGACCTGGCACTTAGCACCAGGACAGGGACACAGGAATAAACCTTGCACTCTGGAGGGGATGAGGTCAGGTAAGAAGTTTACTGAGGCACAGTTCTCTGGCCAGAGGAAGTAATAATAAAATGCTAGAAGGTTCTTAATGAGGGTAGCGTGACGGTTGCCAATACGATAAAAGCACTTTTTCCTCCTTTTTTTTTTTTTCTGATTAAGTCACAAAATTGGAAAAGAAAAGGCAAAGAGATTGGAAAAGTTAAAACAAAACAAAATGTCATTCTCTTTTCCTGAACACAATTTAATTCAAATTTCCTAACCTAAAGATTGATTTCAGAACGGTCGATTTTGACAATTTTGGGCAATAAATACTTAAAAGTGGAGAAGGCCAAAGATGTTGTTTACATATAGTTAATGTGCGCAGTTTAATCGGGGAGCCAGGTAAGAGAAAAGATGTAATATCACGTCGTCCAAGAATTGTGACCAAAACCTAAATCTAAAAGTAAGAGGCTCAAAGACTCCTGCTTTTTAAGGAAAGGCGGAGGGCAGCTAGACACCTGCAGGGGTCGCGAGGAGGAGGTGAACTGTCCCGGCCACCACGTGCCACCAACCTAGCCGGGATGCAGATGTAGGAAGAGGGATAGTGGTGGTTTACCTGGGCGTCGCTAGCCTTGCGGGGCTGAGTGTGGTGTTCACGGTAATAGGATTGCTGTCCTTCGGCCCCAGCAAGCAGGGGTCACACTCCCTTCTCCAGCATCATGTGGAAGGACCCCGCGGACCCTCATTTGTAAGGCTCAGGCATGCCCGCTGCAAGGCTGGATGCCAGCATCGCGTGCCCCCGGCCTGGGGCTGCTGCTCTGCCCCTGAGAACCGAGAAAGGAAAGAGATTTGGAAGGAGAGCGCAGGGCTCGGAAAAGGGTGTCACATGCCGCATCTTGCAGCAGGAGAGGGGACGAGCGTCCCCAGGGCACTGAGTGAACTCTGCACACCGGGGCTGCCCTTCAGCCCCTGTGCTGACACCCCACGTGAGAGGGCTGCCCGCAGGTTGAGGGGACCCCATCAAAAAGGGGCTGGTGGATGGACCATTGGTGCCGGGAGTTGGGAGGGGAGACGAGGTGGAGCCACAGTGGGACTTGTCACTGGGTCCCCGCTGCGTCGTGAGGAGTGTCCGCGGTACCTCAGTCGGCACACTCGTGGGCCCGCCAGGCTGCTTGGGTCCCCTGGTCCACGTGCCTAGTCTTACTGGCCAGTCAAGGTAGGCCAGAAGGAGGAATTCAAAGACCCCGGTTAAGTAAGGAGACATTTGTCGTCTACCAGTCCCCCCCGTCCCTCCCCTGTCCCGCTTCCCAAAGGATCTGGAACCAGAGGGTGGAGCTGGTGTGGTGATCAAAACAAGTCCCCGAAGCCGCAGGTCTGGCTGGCACTGAGGGAGAGGACAAGTTTCGAATCAGATACGAGCCCAGACTTATTAACGGGATGGGACCACGCTCTAGTAACTGGAATGTTCTGGGACCTGCCCGAGGTGGTAACGGATTTACTGTCAGGCAGGGAAGGAGGATTGACAGAGCGTGAATGAAAACAGTGGGGAAAAAAAGTTTTGCTTGTTTCCCACTGGGTTGAAATTCCAATTCCTCAATACGCCGGTTGCAAAATAAATGCAAAACAGAGCGACTGGTCCTATAATGGTGTCAAAAACAAGTATTTTTCCTTTCTTGCACAATGTTTTGTTTTTCCAAGACTTAATACAATCGTTTTGTTTTTGGGTTTGCTTAGGTTTCTAGTTACTTATTGCCAATTCAACCCTAGCCATTTTTCTCCAGTTGTCAAACCCCTCAGCATGTCGAAATACACAAGGCGTTCTATCGAATTCACCTTGTTGTAAAGTCTTTCTTCCGAGCCCCTTCTGACCGGCTCCGGTTTGAACTGGTTGCTCTCTGGGTCTGTCACGGAGCTACTATCATGTGATCTCCCAAGAACATTTTTTGGAGAATTCTCTTTTGTCGCAGATCCTCTTTTTTTTCTAGATTCCGGATCTTCGATTTCTCTTAATTGACTTCCTTGTTTTGAGGAAGCCCCGTCTCCAGCACCTTCTGAAACATGTCGTGCAGGAGGTCAGTTTTTGAACCTTGCATATCAAAAATGTTTGTAGTCTATCCGTGGTAGTTTGCCAAGTGACTCTGACAATGCCCCACCCCGTGCGTACGCTCTTGGGTAGTGAGTCTAAGCTTTGGTCAATGAGACAACATCAAATGTGAAGTAAGCAGAAATGGGAAATGCTTGCACATTGGGTATACCCTCTCTTGCTGCTTACTGGAACCCTGAAACCATCATGGGGAGAAGACGGGCTAGTCTGCTGGAGGATGAGAGACTGCAGAATAGTGACAAGCTCTTGGCCACCCGGCCTACAACGTGGATATGAGGCCATTCTGGATGGTCTAGTCCCAGGTGAACAGATGCCTGACTGCAAAGATTCATCTGGCCACCCCACTCCAGAAGAACCACTCTGACCCGCAGAATTATGAATAACAATAAATATTTTGCTTCAATTAAGCCAAGAAATTTGAGGGGGTTTGTTTTATAGCAAAAATTAACTGATACTGTATCATGACACTTAACAGATGCTTTACCTGGGTAGACGATTCTGCATCGAAAATCATTTTTTAAAGAAGTTTAAAGGCATTGCTCTATTGTCTTCCAAGGCTGCTGTTGGGAAGACTTAAACCATATAATTTCTTTTCTTTCTTTTTTTTTTTCTTCTCATGCGTTATTTTTTTTTTTTCTTTTTGAAAGCTTTAAGATGCTCTTTTCTCCTCTAGTGTTTTGAAATTTCACAATCATATTCTCGGTCTGGGTTTTTTTTTCTCCATCTATTGTGCTGGGTCCTTGATGAACATGGACACTTTCAATGTGAAATATGTGTCTTCTAGTTCTGGGGTTCGTTTGCTCATTTATTTACTCATTTCTGAGATTTATCTATTTATTTATTTCTGATTTATGCCGTCGATGACTTCTACCTGTCTATTTCCTATGTTCGCTCTGAACTTTCCCCCGTTTGGATATCGAGTTCCTTGGATCACACCTGAAATTTTCTCACGCGTTCTTTTCAGTTTTCCATGGCTTTGTCTTTTGCTCTATTTTCTGGAAGTTTTCTTGAAAATTTGTTTCCCACACTTTTGTTGAGTTTCTCATTTCTGTTGCCATATTTTTCACTTCTAAGAGCTTTTTTTTTTTTTTCCTCAGATGGTTCTGTTTTAAAGAACATTATTTTCGTTTCATGGGTGAAATGTCTTATTCTCTGCGAATAGTAATGAATTGGTTTTGGAGATTTTACTTCCCTGTATAATTCTATTTCCTTGCAATTGTTCTCTCCTGTCTTGTCTTGGTTATTGACTAGAATGAAGCTGTACAATTTATAGACGATTTGAAACTGGGAGAGATTTTGAATGCGTTGTTGGATCACAGGAGAAGATTCCGAATAATCTTTACCAGTTGAAGCAATATGCATCTGACAGTGAAATGGAACAAGTTTGAATATACGGTTGGGTTCGCCATATCAGGTATAAGATGGGAAAATTATGGCTTAGAAGTAAGATTTATAAAAATGACTTAGGAGTTTTAGCTGATAGTTGATTTAATTAATAGGAAGTGTATCGTACCTCCTGTAGTGTACCAGTGGACACTACAAATATGCTAATGAATTCTTAAGGTTTCATTAGTAAAAGCATAATGTTTAGAAGGAGGGAGGTGATGGGCTCACTCCACTTTGCGAAGCTGTAGTTTAGTAATAATAATAGTAGCTACGATTTGTTGAGCACTTTCATATAGTATTTGGCATTTTTAAGTGCATCACATATATTAACTCATTTAATCCACACTTTATGGTGAAAAAAAGAAGACACAGAAAAGTGTAAGTTCTTGTCCAAGGTCACACAAATAGTAACTTACCCAGGACTGTGCAAACTCTAGAGAGTTAGATTTTGAACCCACAGAGTGTGGCACCACAGTCTGTGCTCTTGACCGCCATGCCGTACGGCCTCTTCAACTATTGTATTCAGACACTTGAAAGTGATCTGGACAGAACAGAACTCTCCAGATGGGGAAAGAACTCAAAACCCAGCTAGATAGGGATTCTTTGAAGGAACTGTGAATGCGAGGAGACTCCCAGGAAACTGATAGATACCTTTAAATGTTTGAATAGCTACAAAGAAAAAGAAGAATTAGACTTCTTCTCTCTGACTTTCTGGGGTAAAACTAGGACCGATGATTGGCAGCTGCAAGGAGGTGGGTTTTAGCTTAGTATGCAGAAGACCTAACGACCAGGTTTTCAGACTGCTTGAATTGCTTTGAAAAGAACCAGTTTCGTGGCATTGGAAGTAGTTAAAAGGCACTGGGATGGTGGCAGGATTCAAACCACAGTCGGGGGCATTGGATGAGATGACTATGAAGGTTTAAAATCTTGAGATGTTAGGATTCTATTCATTAGGCAAACAGCCTATTTTGAGAAGCATCTGTAAATTCCGTAGATTTTGGGAGAGATTTTGGGACCGTCTAAAAAGGTCCTTTTAGTTATTTCCCTGCTTGCAAGTACATTTGCATCCAATCCAATGGAACCGGTTTAAAATATTCCTCCTCCCCACCCCACCTCTCTCATTGACAGGCCCTAAAGAGAAGCATCAGAGAATCTTAGGCTTATAAACATCTAGGGTCAAATGGACAGTTAGAGATTGTTTAGTGTGACACTCTCTTCGCGGCTAAGGGAACGGAGATCGGTATACGACCCTCCCAGGTCACACTGCTCATTTGTGGCAGGGCAGGAAGTAAAATCCAGCCCCCTGGATTCTAAGCTCAATTTTCTTTGCAACATACGATGATCATTCACACTCTTTTTGGAAATCCATCCCTTGAATCTAGCTTAAATTCTTCACCGTGCGCCTTAATCCGTTTCCTTCTGTTTCTGCTGAGAGATGAGGGTTGGCCATTTTTCCTGGCAGCAAACAGTCTTCTGTTTTGAATAAAGACATGCTCTCTGTTGGCTCTGTGTTGTATCCTCCTTGGCTGGGATGGGGCGGTGTCCATTTCGCCCTTTCACTCATCCGAAGTTAGCGAGAATTCTGAAGAAGAAAAGGCAAAACCAGTAGTTACTGCCGTTTGCAGTCATTTCTCAAATACTTGTTTGAGACCAAGGACCAGGTCTGGCTGTTGCATGCATGCCTGGAGGGTTCATGCACATGTCCTCTCTCCGGGGACAGGCTGTTGTTTATTTCATAAGCAGCTCAAGGCATTGTTCCTACCAGCGAAACTGTAGCTGGGCAGGCAAATAAGTCGAAGGGGTCCAAAACTTAAAATAGCTTGTCTAGGGCAATCTTTTTTTCCACTATTCTGTTCCTTAGTTTCCATGCTCTATGTTGATATTCTGCTCCCCTTGAGCTGGGCTTTGTAAATACGCACGCACTGCTCTTCGTGTATAAACACAGTGTGATGTACACCCACGCCTCCTCCCCTCTCTCCCCTCCCCGCCCCTCCTTATTAGATCCGTAGTCACTGGGGTGTATGAAGAAAGCCCGGTGGCTCTAACTCAAGATAACCACAGGAGGGCAGTAGAGTCCACAGAATGAACGAAGACCAGCCTGAAAACCAACTTGCCTTCTTTCTCACAGAAGCCAAGTCATCAAACGATCTGCATAAACCTGGGAACTGTTCAGAACAATAGAGGGACGTCACGCGTTAAGTGGCTGCATGGCCAGCTTGATCTTCCCTAGTAACGCAGAGGACATCTGAGCTCAAGATTTACACGCCGTGACCTTCGGCATGTCGGTTCCCCCTGTGAATCTGGTTTCTCTGTAAAAACGGGGCTGGGGTTGCCCACCACCCCGGCTTCCCGTGGCACTTGAGAAGCACCTGCCCTGGTTTCCTTCTAGCTTTCACAGTGGTTCCTCACGCCCAAGGCCACTCTTTCTTCAACGCCAGCTGTCGCTCCTTCGAGAAGCCTTCCAGATGTCCTGGTCCTGGTTCTCGACTCCTTCGTGCCTCGTTCTGATGGCCCTCACGTCGCGTCCTATTTATTTGTTTCCAAGTGTGTTCCCCTCTCTCCAGGGCAGCGACTGTGTATCTCTGCAGCTGCCTTTTAAGGAATGGAGGAATTTTAAGCATCTCTCTCCCTTTCTTCTTCCTCCATCTTTTTCTTTATTCATTCGTACAGCTTATTGGGCCAAGAACGGGGCTGGGGTCCCTGCCAACACGAGTTTACAGACCAGACAACGTTTTGGTTAAAACAACTAGCAGTGACAGGGTCTGTGTAACAGCCACACAGGTAAGAATTGCGCCCCCCAATCTAGGCCAACGTTAGCATGATATGGAAGTCCAGAGAAGGCGTGCCTCTACTGGCACGTGTTGGGGTTCAAACGACTCCTGGCGGTAAACGTTAAAAAGACTTTCTTAAAGAAATAGAGAAAAAACTAATCCGGGAGGCTTTTCATTTCATTAGGAATGACAGGTGAAAGAGATTTCAAAGTTATAATAAAGTTAAGAGAGGCCAGAAAAGAGTGAACTTGTATTGTGCTCTCGCAGTGAGCTGAGGGAAAGACGGTGTTACAGTCGAGCTTTGAGCTTTGGGGTCGGACCGAGCTGGCTTCTTTTTTTTTCTAGCTTTATCGCAATATAATAGACAATTAGTTGCTCATATTTACATTGTACAGTTCGACGTTGTGTATTCAGTTATAGTCGGCATACAATAATACGTTAGTTTCAGTTGTACGGCATCGTGATTAGAGATCTACGTAACCCACAGTGATCACCCCACTAAATCTAGTACCCCCTTTCCTCTTCCCTATCTGTTGCAATATTGTTAACTATTTTTTTACGCTATACTTTATATCTCTGTTTCATATCTATCCATTTGTACTTAATCCCTTTGCCCTTTTGCGCCATGCGCCCCCAAACCCCCTCCCATCTAGTAGCCCTCAAAATATTCTCTGTATCTATGAGTTTATTTCTGCTTTTGTTGTTGTTGTTGTTGTTTATTTTGTTCTTTAGATTCCGTATGCACGTGAAATCATGTGATATTTGTCTGTATCTGACCTATTTCATTCAGCACAATACCCTTTAGGTCCAGCAAGGCAATGTTTATTCCCATCCCCTTTTTTTAAATCTGTGTGTGTTTTTTAGTCTGAAGTGAGTCTCTTGTAGGCAGCATATGTAGGGGTCTTGTTTTCTTCTCCATTCAGCCATTCTATCTGTTAGTTGGAGCACTTAATTCTTTTCCATTTGAGGTACTTGTTGACAGGAATGTCGTTATTACCATTGTTTATTCTTGTTTTTGATACATGTTTTTTCTTCTTAAAGAAGTCCCTTCAACATTTCCTGTAATCCTGGCTCGGTGTCAATAAATTCCTTTAGCTTATTTTTGCCTGGGAAGCTCTTTATCTATCCTTTGACTCTAAATGATAGCTTTGCTGGATAAAGTATTCTTGGTTGTAGATCCTGGGTTTTCATCAGGTCGGATATTTTGTGCCAAGCCCTTCTGTTCTGCGTGGTTTCCTTTGAAAAATCGGCTGCCAGTCTCGTGGGTGTTCCCTTGTAGGTAACTAACTGCTTTTCTCTTGCTGTTTTTAAGACTCTCTCTTTGTATTTAACCTTTGGCATTTTAACTGTAATGTGTCTTGGTATTGGCCTCTTTGGGTTCATCTTTTTGGGGACTCTCTGAGCTTCCTGGGGTTGTATGTCTATTTCCTTCACCAGGTGAGGGAAGTTTTCCATCATTATTTCTTCAAATAGCTCTTCAACTTCTTATTCCCCCTATGACATGGATATTTTTAGATTTAATTTTGTCCCACAGGCTCCTTCAATTATCGTTACGGTCTTGGCTTCTTTTTTCTTGCCGTTCTGATTGAGTGTCCTTGGCTTCCTCGGCTTCTCTATTGGAGGTTCGATCCTCTTCCTCATCCACTCTGTTGGTTCCCTCTAATATACCCTTCATCTCAGATCATGTGTTCATTTCTCTGGTTCCCTTTTATAATTTCCATTTTCATTTTTATTTTATTTTTATCTCTTTGTTCATCTACTCTTCCCCTAAGTTCATCGAGCATCTTTATAACCAGTGTGTTGAACTCTGCATCTGTTAGTTTACTTGACTCCATTATATCTGGATCTCTGTTCTGTTCTCTCATACGGTTTCTGCTTCTTTATCTTCCCATTTTGGCTGCCTTTCCATGTCTGTTTCTATGTACTAAGCAAAGCTCCTAAGTCTCCCGGTCTTATTAGTGTGGATTTGCGAAGTAGGTGTCTGGTGGCACAGTCCTGAGAGGGGTTCGGCTGCAGGCTAAGTTTAGCCCCAGCCTGTGCCCCTCCGAGGCCACTTGTTAAGATTCAGCAGATGCTGCGCTTAGAGTTGCCTCAGGAAACCACACCAGAAACCGAGGCCAGCTGCCTCCAGTGTGGGTCTTGGCGCTGCTCAGCAAGGAGCACCTGACTCGCTGAGGACACACCTGGATGTGGCTTGGGGAGGTGGGGTTTCAGGGAATCTTCTGGGCGGAGCGACCTCTGTTATCCAGTTTGATGTCGTCTCAGCTGTGATGGTGCTGCATCCTCACAATGGGAAGTGGGGAGGGCTCAACAAGGAACAATGGATGCCGCCAGCACCTCTACCCAGGAGAGAGCCTCACCTTGGCCCTCACTGCGACAACTCAATGTCCTCCTGTAAGTTCCCTGTGTCCCCTGAGCAGCTGAGCCAGCGCTGGTGCTCAGAGCGAGCAGGTCTGTCACCGCGAAAGTCTACTCGTGGACTCGGCTCCTTTAAGAGGAGTCTGCAGCTACCGCAGCCTCTGTCCCCCTCAGCCCCCAGGGACTGGGCAGTGTCACGTCTTTGCCACCTCCTACCTCCTCCTGTTGCAGGGTGATTTCTTATTTCTCTCCCTAGCCGAAGGGCTTCTGTTCGCCTAGGTCCCAGTGACTTTGCTTGCTGTTTGTTCCATTGTTCCAAGTTTCTGCCCCAACTCTGATTTGGTCGCAAGAGGGATGAGCAAAGCCTCTATCATCTCTGCCATTTTTCCCCTCCTCTGACCTGGCTTTTTCCCTTGCCCACGTGGGAGGGCTGGCAAGGTGCTTCAGCTTTCTAAACTCTAGTGCCTTATTAGAGAAATGAAGCATTGCCGTAAATATTAAAGAGGAGACTTTGATCGGAGGTTAAGGTCAATGTCTAGCCCACGAGAAGGCTCAGGGAATGTGTGAACTTGATCTCGTTCAAGTTCAATAAATTCCCACAGTGAGGACGAGTCTTGGAGGGGGTGCCTGGAAATCCCTAGAATGGCAGCAGATTTCCAAGGTCACAGCCATGCTCGTTCAGCCTGAGCCCCTAACGGGGCAGCCCTGGGAGTTCAAGTCCAGCGCACCCTTGCCCTCCCGTGTCTGGGAGTGAGAATAAAGTGTCAGGGGGCAGGAGGGAAGGACGGCGGTCCGGTTGCCGCTGAGGTCTGGTGCTGCCCTTCCCACACACGAAATTTTGTTAAAAACTCATTGGGAGTTCATCATCCATCAATTTATCTGAGCAGATCAACTTTTATTTAAAACTTTATCTTGAGAGGTGGCAGGCAGAGCCCTATGATCTGTTTTACTGGTTCGCTGTTGGTCAACGGGGACAAGCATAACAGAGGAAGGAAAGAATTTCAGATTCGAGCACAGGTATTAATCACACTTCGCGTTATAGAAATGTGACAAATAAGCCAGCCTCTGGAAATAACCCTTATCACACATGTATGATGCGTAAGAGTCTTTGCAAGAGTTTTTGCTAAAATTACAGGAATCGGGTGGTGCCTCGAGGTCAAATACCCCCTAGGAGCACCAGTCCCAAGCTCCTTTGTGTGGCCCACATGTCCTTAGCGGCCTAGTGGTGCTCCTGGCAGGGGAGCGGACCTGGGAGAAATATTGGTGTTTTCTTGCCTACTGTAGGCTGCTTAGTGTGGGTGTGGGCCGTGCCAGGCTTATGCCTTCCAGGCTGAAATTTTTGGATGCTTGGAAGCTGTGTGGTGGTGGCCATTGGATATTCTGGGTTCTTGTGAGGAAGCAGAGAAGACATCATTTACCCTTTTACTGGATTTTCCGACATGTGGTGCAGCTGGCCAGAAGCTCTTGTGTGTAGGTGGCTGAAAGCCTTGTTTTCTTGGGGAACATTGATTTAGCTGCCAGGATGAGGAATCCAGCTAAGCCGGGGCAGGATGGGGTCTCCAGGGAGCAGAGGAAGGAGGTGGGGGGTGGTTAAAGAGAGAGACCTGGGCACAGGCAGAGTTAACACTTCATGTTTAATCAGGAGCCTTGAGTTTCAATGTGTCACTGAGTGATGTGTTTGCACCAAGTGGAGGCCGCAGGACATCCCAAGGCTGTGCAGAAGGCTTTATGGTAATCCGAACATAGAAAGGGATGGAAGGATTAAATGATCACACCACTCCCCGTGATACAATCTCGAGATATCAAAAGAACCTGAAGATTCATTCATGACTTTATTTCGGCCAAGTGGCATTGTTAGGCACATTAAATGAATACAACTGATTTGAATTTTATTGTGTTTTTTTTTTCCTTTGTTTAGTTTTTATTTAGATTTTAAATTTTGCCATTTTGTGAGTTTATCGCATTGCTTGCTGCCTGAACCAGGAAAGAAGGTGCTGACGATTAAGAAACTCACGGTGTGTGGGTCTCCAGAGGGGAAGAACCCTGGGGTGTAGAACTTTGCACAAAGACCCACCTGGAGGATGGTTAACAGGAAGGAGACGGACAGGGACAGAAAAGTGAGCTGGGTGGGAGCTCAGGGCCAGCTTTGCCTGCTTGGAATGGTGCCTCGGGCTGCTACTCTGACTAAGTGGAGTCTGGTTTGTCACTGGCCTCAGTTTTTCTGCAGAGTTAATTATGCCCTACAGCAAAACTCTTTGTCCCAGGCAAGTGGCAGTGTCGTCTTAGGTTCCCAGGCTCGCTGGGACACAGGCTCTCACCTTGAAAAGGCTTCCCTCTGCTTGGGCTCTGATTTCTTCAGACTGTCCCAGCTCTGCCAGGCCTTCTCTGGCACATATACTGTTTGTCTGGAGCTTGGCCCACGGCTCCAAGTTTTGAGGACTGGATGAAAACAGGGTGAGAAGGCCTTTATTACATTTTCTCATGCCCTTTCTTTAAGCAGCCATTCTTTTCTTTCTAAAGGTGTAATTTGTAGCCTTTGAGCACGAGACAAGAAAAATCTGTAGCTCAGGCCCTGGGAAATGATAAAAACCATGGTAAACCTGTTCCTTTTTTCGATAGAACAACCATTTTCCTGTGCGTACCCCTCCCTGGTCATACCCCAGCACCTTAGAGGTCTGAGGTCTCATTCAGGCTACGTTCTAATATAGCTAGAGCTTCAACTCAACCGTGGACTGTTGATGGGGTCTCTACTATGCTGTTTGGCTAACGCAGTGCTGGGGATTCTGAATAATGAATCATAATACTTTCAAAGAGCACATCATCTTCCTGGAAATAGAACAAATAGGATAGTCACGCACCGTGAATCTGCACAGCACATAGATTTGTAAAACTCTCTTTCTTGAAGCCCCACAACGATCGTAAGCCACCCGTTGGGTACCGCAGGGTCCTAAATGTCCACATACAGTCACGAGTCACAGAACGGGGATACGATCTGCCAGAAGCGCCTTTAGGCGTTTGTGGGACCATCGCAGCATGCACTGACACACACCTGGATGGCAAGGCCTGTGACACGCTGAGGCCACATGGTACGGCCTGTTGCTCCTGGGTACGGGGTTAAATCAAGCAGGAGAGAAAAGGATGAGACGCGTAAACAGCAGACGGGGCGGGGTGGGGGCTGCACCCCTGGAGCACGGCGCACTGTTTCATAGAGGTTTCTTTTTGTAAGTAGAAAGAGTACACTCTAAAATAGCACTAAGAAGCAGAGTACAGTACATACGTGAACCAGTAGCATAGTCGCTCATTATCATTATCAAGCGTCACGTACTGCATATGTTGTCCGCATCATCCGTTTGCACGCCCGGCTGTGCAGCAGGCTCGTTTACGGCAGCGTCACCGCCAGGAAAACGTGACGGCGCGTGAGCTGTGACGTTTCCACGGCTAGACGTTGCGTCGGCTGGGACGTTTTGGCGGCCACAGCTTCGTGACGGCCGCCGTGTGGCCAGGCAATAGGAACGTGCCAGCTCCCTCGTGACTGTATGGGACCAGCGTCGTGTAGGTGGTGCGTCGCTCGCCCCGAAACGCCGTTCGTGGCAGTGCGTGGCTGTTCCTGAACAATTAGGACGCCAAGGTACCCGACAGGTCACTCGTAATCACGGTGGGGCTTTGGGAAAGAGCTGCACGCATCCGTGTGATTCGCAGAAAACTTTTTGTGTGGGGGTTGGGCACAGAGTTGGGCTCTGAACAGTTGTCAGAAAACAGGAGGAACATTCGGAGATGGAGACGAGAGTGACACAGAAGTGACAGAAAGCGGGAAGGGACCGCGGGGAGGGCCAGAGGCACACGGGATGCGGGGCACAGTCGTGTATGGGGCGCGTCACTGACCTGACTTCTGTATGTTTTTGAACTCATCTTTCCTTGATATTTCTAGACCCTTCTGAATTTAACTCTGGTTTAAGAGTGACTCTACTAACCTAGATTTTTTATTTTTTATTTTTTTTGGTCCATCCGTATTGGCGCTGTCTTTGTTTGTCTCTTTAGTTTTTATCAGGGGACGTTAGCCTTACTGTTTGCCGGTTGATCATTGGAGAAAATGTGTTTTATTAATCAGAATCGTAGAATAGTTTTCTCCAAGGTTTTCCCAGAAGCTACAAACTTGAACTCTCTTCTGTCCAATCCTTTTCCGTGGCCCATCGTGAGACATCGTTTTTATTGAGGATTTTCTGAACGATACGGGCAGAGTTTCCACATGTAGCTTCACCTTTGAGTTAAGCCACCCCATCAGAAAGCTGTGTTTTCAGGATGTGTTTTGTCTTCTTGCACAGATGCTTTTACTGAATTTCGCCATGACTCTTTGGTGGGACGGTCTCAGCTGTGACAGATGGCAGGGTAGATAACTCTACGCCACTCCCAGTCAGGTGCATGCGATGACAAAAGCGAATAGTATCACACATTCCTGCTTGCCTCTTATTTTCTTGCAGCCAAAAATCTATGACCTTTTACCTTTCATTGGTGTTGAATTCTGGCTCAAAGGGATTAGAGGAGACTTTCGTTTTTTCTATATCAACGAGACATGGGCAGGCTCCAAAGGTAAAAATAAATGCAGTGTTATATTTCTGAGAAATCTGCCTGTTCAGTCTTAAGTTTGTTCAAATAATCTCTAGTGAAAGATAGTCTGTTATTGTTTCTGCTTCTGGTCTTGGCGGTCATTTTGATTGTGGAAAGGTCGTCAAAATTTTAGGAAAATGTACATATCTAAAAAACATTTTCGAGACTTTTGATTTTACTCTCTTTAAAGTAATAGTTTTCTCCTTGATGAACTTGACTGAGTAATTCATTGTCAGGACCGATTTCTTATTGATTGGTAGGTCCTAAATTGGGTGCCGGGGACACAACAATGACAAGACACAGCTCTCGCTTTCAAGGATGAGAAGTGGAGACAGACTTGTAGGCAGACCATATCGTGCTTGCAGTGTGTGAGACCCTCAGGGAGAACACGCAAAGGCCTGTGGGTTGACAAAAGAGGTGGACACGAGGTTACGGAGAGCTGTGTCCACCTCTTTTGTCAACCCACAGGCACTTCCCGGCACTGGTGACTTGGAGCTCGGAGAGCGCTACAGACTGCATGTTTGTGTCCCTCCAAATTCACACGCCGACGACCTAACTCCCGGTGGTATTAGGAGATGGGGACTTCGTGTAGGTGACTAGGGATTCGCGCCCTTGTAAAAGAGACCCTGGAGAGTTCCCTTACCCCTTCCACGTGTAAGGCGATGACAGGAAGTTGGCTGTCTGCAACCCGCAACGGGGCCCTCACCACAACTGGGCCACCATGGCACCCTGATCTTGAACTTCCCAACCTCCAGGACGCTGAGAAATAAACGTCCATTGTTTACAAACCCCCCAATCCGAGCCGAGACAGGGAGGACGAGGAGGAAGGGGCAAAACCCCCTACTGGATGTGAATGGATGGAAAGCGTCAGATCCCATTGGCGGCAATCTGTTATCTCTTCCTGGTCCCTTTGGTGACCGACAGCTCCTCGGGTTTTAGAACAAGGGTCAGCCCGCGTGTGTCATTACGGCCCGTTTCACATATTTTCTTCCCCGGCTGGAAGAAGCCAAGCAGGAACTGAGCCAGATGGCTCTTGGGTGGAGCGGCTGAAGCTGTCGCCTTCCTCCTCCGCTGACGGCCCCCGATGCCTGCACCTCCGCGCTCGTCCTCGGTCCGGCTCCGGGCGGCTGCGTCGTCTTGGGCCGTTTACTGAGTCTGCGGGATGACGCATTATTCCCGCAGCCTCTCCTTCCCCATTTGTCTCCCCTCGTTTCTGTTCTGTCGTTCAACCCGTCGCTGAGATTATTCCTACTTGTTCTAAGAAGTGCGGTAAAATGGTTAATTCAGACGTGTGTGCAAAGACTGGAACGGAATCGATGATTTCCGTCGTCCATTAGAGACTGGGGGGTCCCTGGAGAACCCGGGATCCATGACACATTCGGCAACTGACCCGTTCCCTGCTCTTGCTCCCCGATTTTAGTTTAGTTAATCGGACGGAATCCATGGTTGCTCGCCGCCGTGGTGGACCAGCGTCCACTCTGAGAATGCCAGCCCCACGCTTTGTCTCGTGATTAGAAGCTAAGGGCAGGTAGCAGCCATTTAGAAACTCCGAAATGGCAAAGTTAGACAACTGGGTTTCTCGAAAATGAGTCACCCAAACATTTTCTTTCCAAACATCTGCAGGTTGTTAGCCTGATTTATTTTGAATTAAAAAATCTTTTTGAGCTGGCTGACAGCTTCTTTTAATTCCCAGCTGTTAAAATGTTTCAGCAGTTGGAATTAGGGGCCGTGCCATCGCTTTTGATGTGGCGAGAAGCAGTTCAGTCCTCCGGTCCACCTGGGGGGACCTGTGCCCTCGCCTCGCGGCCCTTCCTGGTTTTATTTCCTTCTGTTTAAAGGCTTGGCGCTTTGAGCTCTTTGTTTACGATCCATTCACTTGGGTCTTATAGGACCGGTGGCCAAGAGAGTTTAGCTCAAATTCCAGGGCGTGGTGGCGTTTGTCCAGCATGTACCGCTTTGTGGCTGCCTTAGAGTCTTTCTGGGACAAGTTGGGGGGAATAAACAAATACACAAATAAGTTTATATTTAATTAATATTGCCTCTTCCTTTCCCAAAATATGCTGAAATAAATTTTCTACTGAAAGCTGTGCTTCTTATGAATGTTTTCGAGATTTCTCTGCAGATTGCTGGCTTGGCAAGGGCCTCCGACTTGTTCCTCACTTTTTCCTGGGGAAGGATGAGCACCCCTCCTTTTTGCTGTGATTTTGGATAAAGGACCTGGGGACTCAGTCTCCTCTCTCCTGATCCCCCCACCACAACCTGTAATACCACCTTCAAGAAGCCGTTCCTCGTCGCACTCGACTTCCTGAGCGTACCGTCTATTATTCTTATTGCTTTGATGGTGCTATTTCCCTAAAGAAGTATCTACACTACCTACTTTCCCGCTTCTGCTCCCCTATATGCCTTAGTTCCTTGGTGTACAGTGTGGCTCACCTCCCACCACTCCGTTGAGACTGGGCTCTCAAAAGCCATCCAGGGCTTTTGAATTGGTTCTCGGTCCTGTTGTGATCTGATGTCTTCCCTTGTTCCTTGACCTCCGAGTATCTGTATTAAGAGACTTTTTTAATTCAAAAACTAGAATGATAGATTGGGACATTAAATATGAGAGTCAGGATTTAAGGCTTCATTCAGTAGCCATTGGGGATCCGACGTGTTTTTTAATCTGTGTTAAACTAAGCAGTAAATAGATTAATCCAGACATGGAGAAGTGGATGGAAGATTGTCACGATAGTCTCGGTGGAGAAAGGTACTGAGGGTATGAATTACAATAATAATAATAATAATTATTAATTGGATCTAAAATAAAGATCAGAGAGATATTGAGTCTAACAAATAAGATGAGAATTGATAACAACTGTGGAGAGAAAGTGGCGAGAGAGCCACGTCGTTCTTTAATTTCGACCTTCGCTTTTGACCTTCATGGTTTTTTTGCTCACAGCTTTCTCATTCTGAAATGTCTTTTCTTGATCATCTGTCTTTTGAAGTCAACACTTCTTGTCAGGACTCTTTCAAAATAGCCTTTTCGTGAAATCTTTCTTGATCATCCCAGGTAGATGTTACCTGTGATTTCTAAGAATTTGGTGGTACTTCGTATATCTTAACTTTCATCTCACCGTTTTAGGTGGCCGATCTCTTCGGTGTGGTTTTAGGTAGATGGCGCGTGGTTCAGGGAGACTATGAAGATAGAGGGATAAGGAAAGTGAAGAAAGAGTGTTGGTCGGTATAAGGTTACATGGTCTTGTGACTGAGGTGAAATGACAAAATCCATTTCATGGGTGGTATGGATTTGGGTTTCCATTTATCGTGTTTTTACCCCTTTTATTTCAAAATATTTAAACCTGTGACAAAATTTTAAAGTTGGATTCTCGGGAGTTAGAATAGAAAGAATAGAAGGCACTTACCCTTTGGTAAATATTAGTCACGCTTTCCGCATCTCTCAATGAATTGGAAGAGGGTGCTGATTCTTCTTGCTGGAAATTTAAGAAAATTTTCTGTTAGTGATTTTAAGTTAAACAATTCTCTACTATTATCTCCTGAGAATCTTTTTGAAGTATTTATCCTTATGCGGCTGAATGCAACTTAATTTGTTTTCTAGAAAGACGCATTCAGTCCAAAAAAAGAATTCTTTTTCCAGTAGGCTTTTCTTTCTCTAAACAGCTTTGTTTTGACTCTTCAGAAAAATGTCATATTGAATGTTTGAGTACTATCTTAAGGCAAATGGATATCTTCTCCTTCTACTCTTCTCTTTCAAATGCGACTCAACTTTTGAGCACTGTTTTAGGAGCATGGCGTCATATTTCTAGTGAGATTCTCCCAGATGCAGTTGGGCTGGGAATGAGTTACATGGGTGCATTCTAAGTGATAAGTTCTGACACATCAGCACATTATTTCCCGTTTTTCCTCTTTCTCTCCATTAACGCCTCATGTACTTTGCCTCTTTTCAATGATGAGTACAACGCTTTGTGTTTTCACGTCCTTTCGGGTTACCATTATGGTTTCACATTCAGAATTTATTAAAAACGCACTTTTTTTTTGGTAGAAAATGCTTATTTCAGGACCATCTTCGAAGATTCTATTCAGAGGTTCAGGACTTTTCAACATTCACCACCACCAGCTCACCTTCCGTAGAAGAGTCAGGTCCAGTTGGGCTAAGTGCCATGCTTTGAAAAATAACAGACGAGAGAAGCTGGTGGAAAGGCGCTTTTCATTACATCGTCGGTCCCCAGTTGCCTTGGTCCACTAGGGAGCAACCGCTAGTTGTAGATTTCTAAGTTTCTTCTAATCCATCTCCTTCGAAGGGTCATCATAGGGCACAGACCCAGCTGTAGCTCAGTATTTATGAATGAGAGTGTTCTCGTCAGTTAACCACCCCTCGTCACTTCCAGCCTCTTATTCTGGACTTGTGACCATCGTGCTTCCCCCAGGGTGTACTCAGGTAGCCTTTTCCAAACGTACTCTGAAGGATAAATTAAAAGGAAAAAGCATGTTAAACAGCATCTGAGTATCGGATGAGGATTTGGACTTAAAGACCCTGAAATTCTATAATCAGTAAAATGTGTTTCTATAATATTATACACTCTGTTAAAAGGACATTATGGTACAGTAAAACCCCTTCCTCCGAGAGAATGTGCAGCTCAAGCTATGAATTTACTTCTCATCTCTTCCTGGTCTTTCCCGCTTTCGTGTAAATACTTGTCTTTATAATTTGATGTATTATCGTTTTGGTGTTTAGTGCTTAAACATTACAACTATTATGGGTACCTGGGCTGGCTATTGGCATCGCTTGCCAATTATTATAAATAAGGAAAACAAGACACATCAAAATGTCAGACCCAGTTATGACGGGTCCCAGTGGCTTTATGCACAGCAGGGCTGGAAGGGGCTAGAAGCTATTTTATGACACTGTACCGAGTGTGTTAAATGCCTCTGTCATTTTATTTTTTCCCATTTTATTCTTATGACTTGAGTCATATGAGATAAACGGTCATTCCAGTTTTACAGAGGAGAGAGAGAGGAACCTGCCTTGATCACACTGACAGAGGCGGCACACTGTGGACCCTGCCTTCCATCGCTCCAAAGTCTGTGCTTTTCCCAGTATCCGGTGCTGTTACGATGCTCAGTTCAGTTTGGTGGATGCCAACTGAATCCAAATAGGTTTTGTTTTGAATCTGACGGGGGGCGGACTCTTTGCTAAAGTTGCCAGCCGCTGGTGAGTGGCTAGGCATAGCTCACAGCTCCTAGAGTGGTGGGGGTGTGAAACTGGACGGGTGGACAAAATCAAGACCGAGCAGGAAGGCTATTCCAAGCGTTACCAAACCCTTGACTGACACTCGCCTCCCGGGACAGTCCTGAATTGGTCGCTCTGCTTTACCTCTTTCTTTTCAAGATCTCACTCACCCTTCTTGCTGGTGGGCACCCCATTCAAAAGAGGCCAGAGAACAGATGTGAGAAATGGACAAAACAGTTGTTCGGCGATCGTTCTTATGAGTTCTATACTCAGGCTCTTGGTCGGGGGGCTCGGATCTGAAAGCTTGGCTTCGAATCCACCGGAGAAAATCGTTTGATTTAAGCGGTGAGCTGGAGAAGGGAGTGGGCGTGGCCGACAGCGAGGACTAATTTGTTCTTTAAGTTTATCTAATGGCTCGCGAGGGTGGAAATATCTGCTGGGGAAGCATGCAGGATTCTCCTAGGAAACTGACTCCACCAGACAATCCTTTAGAAACTGCGTTCGGAACAGACACAAGTGACATGGACGTCATGACAAAGGGGGTCAGTCGGCTCCGAGTCTGCGGCTGGGTCAGGGACCTCAGAGGCGCGACTGCCGAGACACAACTGAGCCGTTTGTTGCGGGGCCGAGGGCTCACGCTGAGTGCTTTTCAAAGCTGTTCCAGGGCATTGGTCGGGCTTCGGATGCCAGGTGCTCTTTCCCACGGTGTGAAGACGCGGAGACGGGTGCCGGCCTCCTGGATTCTCCTCCCGGGCCCCAGGGTGGGAATTCGGGGAGCGGGGAAAAGGTCGCCTATTCTTATACCACAAGAGAAAACGTATTCATCAGTCGCCAAGCGAAGGAGCTTCAGAGTCTGCAAACAGGGGCGTTGCTAAGAGCTTATCAGCAGCACCCACCCCACGCGGCCCGCAGCCACATGGACAAGCAGTGTGGTGGGCGAGGGGCGTCGCTGCGGCCGAGAAGGGGGGCTCATGCGGAAGGACGCCTGCTGGTCAAACTCGTTCCAGTTCCAGCAAAAACATGCACTTCAAAACCATCGTCTATTTTACTTTACTGGGAGAATTCCGGGAGGCAGGGTCAGTGGAGGGAGAGGGAGGGGAGGTAGGAGGGAGTGAAGGGAAGAAGGAGGGAGGAGGAGGTGAGGGACGGAGGGAGTGAGGAGGAGGAGGAAGCTGAGGACTGGAGGAGGAGGAGTGGGAGGAGGAGGGGAGGGGGAAGGAGGAGGAGGAGGAGGGAGGAGAGGACGGAGGGGGTTAAACAGCCGTGGTGGATTTACAGTCATTTCTGCACTTGCTTTTCTTGCTGAATATTTTCACGACATAGATTTTTTATCTCCTCTGTGCTGCTGATACGCCCAAGATCTTAGTAACCTTTCGGCCACAGATTAAAGATGCAGGGTGGGGGGAAAGGAGGAGGCAGTTGTATTTTAAAGTTTTGTTCCATTTTGTATTACCGGCAATTAAGACTCCTCGCGGTCCCCGCCCTGTTACGGCAGCAGGCGCTGTGCGGCCGCCCTGCTGCACGTTCATTTTCAGTCCAGCCAGCGAGGACGGAGCTCATAGCAGTTAATGGGACCTGCTGGACCTCAGCTTCCCGTCCTCCCCGCCGAGCACGGCCGGGGCTGCTGTGGCCGCACGTGTGATCACGCTCACTCCCGCCCTGACCTCGGTGCATTCGGCAGCCGGGCTGCACCGGGAGCCTCGGGTGGGAGAACAGATCTAGCTGTGTACCTCGTCCGGGTGGCAGAGGACCTGAGGTGGCCCCTCCCTGCGCCCCAGTGAGGGTGTCTTCCTTCTGTCCCCACATTCCGAAGTGTTCGGTGCAGCTCGCATCCGGCGTCTCGGGAGAGGCGAAATCCGCTTCGCTTTGGAACGGCTGAGCTTTGCTCATGGCAGCAGAGGTGCCGGAGTCACAAGTCTCTGGTGTGGACGACGCCAGCATTTCTTAGTCATGAGCCTTGCAGACACGTCCCAGGAGAGCGAGTTAGGTTCAGGCGAAACGAGTGAATGAAATCGTTTAAAGGCTGGAAAGAGATTTCAAGACACATCGAATCGCTCTTTGTTTAGGGTTATGATGTCCTTTTGCATGGGGAACCCCACGGGTAATATGGGGTCAGGGCTCCCCAGCCTTGACCTGGAAGATTTCACGTCCAGGGAAATGAGGGTGGTGCCACGTACGTAGGAGGTGGACTGTGAGCCGGCATCGCCTCTCTCGATGAGCCTCCCGAGGCAAGCCTTTGTCACCTCCCTCGGTTGTGAATTAAGGTGTCTGAGGAGATGAGGCCTTTTGCATTCAGAGCCTCTGTACAACAGAGAGACAGCAGGGCTGGTGTTTTGTGTCTGAGGCAGGGGCAGGAACAGAAAAGTGCCTTGCACCTAGCGGTCCCTCAATAATTAATTAACGAGTGACTGAACGAAAGGTATTTTGTGAGAGACTTTGTTGGACAGGCTGTTGCCCCAGAACAGTTGAAAATGTGCTCATTTTTGAGGTTTACGCCTCCTTCCTGAGGTTCTTCTGCTCAGGTGTCACATGCTGTGTGCTGGGGGTGAGATGCAGTGACCACCGTAGGCAGCTTGCAAGGAGGGACCGGGGCACGGTGTTTTTGTTTCTACCTCTTACTTTAGTGTAAGGCAGATCTAGCTAATTTTTTTTGTTTTTGTTTTTTTTTTGTTTTTTTGTTTTTTTTTTAGAAAATAGGATATTTCCTGTGCAGATGGAGTGACATTGAACAGTAGAACCCTTTGGGGAAACAAAGTAAGATAATCCACTTGCGTGAGGGGCTTCGGATGATGGCTTAGATTTACAAAGGGAGGGGTAGGGTTTTTAAGACGCCCTGCTGCTTGAAAGGGACCCTGACCGGTCAGGCTGACATTGGGTGAGATGCACCAACAGCCCTTGGATGAGGCCCGCGACCCATCTCAGTATTGGGTGCGAGATCCCAGGTTGGTCGGATTTGGCGGTGTGACTTTTGAGAGCTCCCACATTTCCAAACGGTTTTGTAAAGTTGAAAGAAAAAGTGACCGAGAGAGAGAAACAACACTAAAGATTCATTTTCTCTGACTAATGAGACTCTTGGGGGAAGGCTAACTCATTCCATCACGGTTTCTCTCCATCCCGCACTCTGCCGCCCAGACCTCGGCAGGGGAGCTGCTTCATCTGGGGAGCAGGTTGGCGGTTCTGCTTTGGCCCCCAGATTCCTCTCCCGACGTGTGAACGAGATGTCGAACAAACTGGGAAACAGCCGGCGACCGACTCCCGCTTGAACGATGAGCTGCAGATCGCAGCTTGAGCAGAACACTAACGAGAGCTGGCGTGCGACTCCGACCTCACTGAATTTCCTTTTTCTCCTGCCAGTGGACATGACAGCCCAGGATAAGGTGACTGGGAGACCACAAGGGGAAATGTGACACAAGGCAGAAGGCTGTCTCGAGCCTGCCAGCTGGTTTGTATTTCCTCCTGGGACAGGAGCCTTCTCCTGGAGGGTGGAAAGGCAACGAGACCCGCCACACGATTTTAGGGATCGGTTTTCACTTTTCCAGATGCAGAGAGCGGAGCCATAATTACCTTGCCTACGTTTCGATAACATCCCTGGGGCATGAGAAAGGGGTAACTCACCGCAGATAAACTCTGCTTTCGATCCAGCATTGTCTTCTTTATCTGCAGCACGGGGGTGTTGAGTGATGCCACAGGCAGCTGGAAGGGCTCATTTATTTGACCTAATTATTCCCAGTGTAGACCTGACTCATCGTAACGGGCCCTTCTTCAAAGGAAATGAGAGCCAGATTGTCTCCTTGGCAGCGAGGAAAACAAATGCGATCCACGGAATGGCTGTTAGATTTAAAAAAGGTGAAACTCGCTTCTGGGGCCAGCCGGCGTTTCATGATGTTACCAAGAATAGAGGCCTGGAAAGAGAGTGGTGTCAACTTCTGACATTCTAGCTTTCTAAAAATGTCCTTAATAAAATTAACTTGCCCTTGGACGCCATGGACAAAAGTGACCGCGTACTCGGAATCTGGGGAAAAATGGAAGCTTTGGTTGGGGCGATTTCATCAGTCATGGACTCGATCCCAATGGGTACAACGGGGGACTTATCACATGGGGACCTTATTATGTGTCGGTCCTCGTAGAGGCTCTGTTGAGGAACTGGAATCGCCATCTTTTTAACAGATGGGGAAATGGAGAAGAGAGTCAAAACGACACTGCCGCCGCCGCTGGACCAATTAAACACAGAGAGGAAGCTGCATGTCACGGTCCCTCTGTAAGGGCCGCGTTCGCTCAATGATGCGTTGCTGAAGGTCGAACCTTCATCTCAGGCCACGGCAAATTGTCCGTACTGAAACGCAGGTGCGCCGAAAACAAGTGTTCACTCGTATAGATCCGAGGAGGGCGTGAATTTGGCCGGTCTCGTGGCACGGACGCCTCTGCCCTCGGTTGAGCAGACCCCAAAACCTTAGGCTGCGAAGGCGTCCTGTTGACGGCGTTGCTCGGAAGTTGGCCTGATGTCGTTGAGTAGAACCCTCCAGGACACGGTCTCTGACCTGAGCCTGACTCCTGTCTGTGATGAGGAGAAGCCACCCCACGGCTGTTTGTAGACCCTCCGACGCTCTAGGGCCCGTGGGTGCCGCCGCAGCTGGCGTTCCGACATGTGCACGGCGTTTTCATCTCTTTCCCGGAGCTGAGGCCAGAGCCTGAGGTTCCTTTGAACACAATTCTGAAAAAAGCCCCCGCTTTGCCCTCTCCTGAGCTCTGCGGCCTGGCCAGTGTTTACTTAATTGGTGGGGGGACTTTTTAATATCAAAAGGAAAACATTTCTTCTGCATTCCACATAGGTAAGGATTTGGGGTGGGGAGGGGATGAAGCAAAGAAAAACAATCCAGTGTCCTTTTTCCTTAGGGGTTAAAGGGTTGGGTGGGGGCTGGGTAGACCCGAAAAAGAATCGAGCACTGGGAGAAGATGAAAAGATCAACCGATATGGTTTTAAAGTCAGAACTCCGACCGAGCGGGTGCTTGGTTGGCAGTTTGTTCCAAAAATAGATGATTAGTAGCTAGAAGCAACGGTTTCTGTTACTAATGGTGATTACCATTTCCAACTGTTGGGGTAAGACGCAGAGTAAGCGATCTATCGAATGGAGAGAGGTTGCTAACCTTCCTGGGCATCGCATCAGACTTCCTGGCTGGACAGAGCTGTTAGCTAAGTAAGTAAAATAGGCCGGAGCTCCCACTGGTCATTTCGGATATTCTGTATTTTAAATAGTGCTCATGCACGGGCAGTTGACCAGCCATCAAGGCATGGGGGCCAGGAAGTGTAGGGCGGGCAGAGGGGACACACCGAAGACCAAATGGATGAAGGGGCAGGGTCCAATCAGGGCAGTTGGTGGCCTCCATGGTTCCTGGGTGGCCAATTCCAGGCCAGAGGTGTCCTGAACCTCTAATATTCCCTGGGGAAGATGCTGAGGGTACCCTGTGTTTAGGGGCCGGACAACTTTGCTCTAAGCTGCACTGCTTCATGGGAAATGCTTACACGTTTCTACAGCTTTAATTTATCCGGACTGTGGTCATTCATGAAGGAAGTGGTAGCTCTTCAGTTCATCAGTTTCCTCAAAGAGGAATCTGCCCAGGACTTTGCCCAGGGTCTGCTCATTGATTACGAAACCACGTGGCTTCCAGCAGGTGGAGGCGTCTGGATGGCTGAGAACAGCCCTGGTGGCGAGGACATGGCAATCAGAGACCCTAGGATGGGACGACTACACCGATTTGACTTTTTCTCTGGATGCACATAGAGCCTTTGCTTCTCTTTAAAATGGAGCCATGCTGGAGGCGTTGAAGTTTCTTGCTATGTTCTCAAGTCCTAGACGTGGATGGTGGGGACTCGACGTTCATCTCTGTAGACGGGACGTGCTTCAGCTGGGAGGTGGCCGACTGATCGTAAGTCCCCGGGGCTCACATTCCGCCCTGCAGGTTCTGCTATTCAGCTCGCAAGTTCAAGTTAAGCTCTGAACAGTGGGTAGGCCGCTGATGCTCCTGTTCCTCGAGCCCGATCTTTCAGCAGATCGCACACCGCATAGGGACGTGGGAAGTCGCAGGCCTGGTCTCCACTGCAGGCATTCGAAAGCCGACGTTTCGAATATATTCAAATCACTGCAACGCTGAATCGATGAGGATGAAGCCATGTAGGGATCTGGGCTCATCTGTTCCTTTTTCACGTGGATTTTCTTTTCAGGTCATGTGGAACAAGGTCGCGCACGGGTTAGTAGGTTCTACAGGCGTTTATTGGGTATCCGCGCTGTGTCGGGCTGAGTCGGAGTTTAATAAGACACAGGGCAGCCATCATAGCAAAGCCCCAGCTACACTCCCCTGGCCTCACTGGACTCAGCTTGTGAAGCAGAGTGTTTTTCTTATTTACCTTCTGATCTCTGCCGTCTAGCATAGAGCCTGGGCCGTAACGAGCATTCAACACGTTTCCTTTTCTCTGACACCTTGCCTTACGCGTGCCGGCGGACTGACTTCCTCCGACCGAAGCACCTTTGTGCCTCTTACAGCCACCACAGGCAGAAACGAACCTTGTCCCTTTATGGATAGGGTGGCTTCCCACTCGTGAGTCGTATGCCCCGTAAAGGCAGACATTTTTGGTCCTTTTGTTCACTGCTGTATCTCTGGCACCTTAAATATTGTCTGGGACATAGGAATTATATGTCGGATTACTTGTCATTCATTATTCGTTGAATGAATGCATAAAATCAAAATGAGGACCAGAGCGCCCAACTATATTAGCTAGGTGACGCTAGACAAGGCTGCAGTGACAAACGTGTTCAGTGGCTGGACACGTGCAGGTGGATCGCTCTTTCTCCCAAAGTCGGCTGTGGGTCCTGCAGCTTTCCAGATCAGCTCCCTTCCCAGTGGCAGCTCAAGGACCCGGTCCGGGTGCCTGCTGTAGCTAGCTCATCTGGAACGTGTAGCCTTTGGGTTGCTGCTGTAGATGAAGAGAGCGTGGACGGGCTGCAGGCTGACTCATCGATGCTTTTGCCTGGAAATGATGCGTGTCACTCCTTTTCACGGTCTTTCGGTTACACGGCCGGGAAATCTGGGGAAGCCCATGAGTCTTTGGTGAGCGCGCCACGCGAAATCCGTTAGTCAGCGCTTGCGAAACGGTGCTGTGATCCCGGGGTCCCTCCTCACCCTTACCACTTCCGTGCGTGCCGGCCACCTGCCAAGTGCCCACGTCTGCATGTCTCCGCCTGGAGTCTGTCTTGGGAAGCCGGAGCCTGTTTTGGCCTCTTGCTTTGCCTCCCGCCTAGAAGGTTCTCAGTGCCAGGGAACCACCCCGTGTCAGCATGAGATTCAAAGTTGAAGAAGATGTATAGCAGCTATCGAGGAGTTTATATTGTTTTAAACTTCTGTCTCCTCCACTAGACTAAGCTTGTCAGTGGCGACACCGAGTCAACCAACGATGGATGGGGGTTCGCGTGTAAATACCTCACTCAGATCCCTTACCGCACAGAGGTGGCCAATATCCCTGAGGAGCGTTTTATACACTGGCTCCCGGACCACCAGTAGGATTACGTTCCAATCATCCATGGCGGTGACTTGCTTGAAAACGAACGTATTACGGTCTGCCCTCCCTTCCCTCCCTCCTCACCACTCCCTGGTCAGTGTTTCTTGGGGTTCCCTCTCCCATAAGCTACACTCGAATCCGTGTCTTAGGATCTTCTTAAGGGGGGACCTCAAACTTAAAGAGAAAGTTACCTAAATTGTTCTCACCCTGTGTGCACGACAGAGAGAGGAGGAGAGAGAGGGAGAGAGAGAGAGGGAGGGAGAGAGAGAGAGAGAGAGACGGAGACAGAGAGACAGAAAGAGAGACAGTCAGAGAGAGATGCACAAAGACAGAGAGATAGAGAGAGAGATGGAGAGAGAGACAGAGACACAGGAGAGACAGAGAGACAGAGAGACAGAGAGACACAGACAGAGAGACAGAGAGAGAGATGAAGAGAGAGACAGAGACAGAGAGAGACAGAGAGAGGGAGGGAGGGGGAGGGAGAGAGAGAACAGGGGGCATGAGGGAGACTCGCCCTCCACCTCCATCCGTGGAGCCGTGCAGGTGGCCGGCGTGAAGGAAGCGGAAGGCATGGAAATGGGGGAAGGAGACCCGAGGCGTTAGGAGGACGCGCTCCTGTCCCGCGTCATTAGAGACATACGGCCAGGATCCTGCTGGGCAAGCATTTGCTGCCTGAAGTCCTGGGGAGACAAATTCCCAAACGTTGTCTCAGGTGGGCACCTCCCGGGCAGTCATCACAAAACTCGGGCTAACTGGAGCATTGTATTTCTACACACTTCTCGGTGAAATTCCAGAAGCGTATTGGGACAGATTGACAAACAGCTGTGGCTGCTCGTAACAGCAACGCGGGTCTCAGAGTCCAGGCTGGGCAAGCTGGTAGCGCTGGTCTTTGGTGGCTCTTCCCTTCTCCTTTTAATGTCCGTGGCTCGCTCACAGGGGACCCTAGGCAAGTCCTTTCGCTTCCCTGGGTCCAGCGTCAGTCAGTGTCTGGATAATAATAATGGTAATAGTACTAACAGCCCTACTTTCTTACATGCTATTAAGTAGATTAGTTTGTTAAGAATTTGGGCTCTGGAGCCAGAAGCTGGGGTCAAATCACAACCCTACCACTTACTAGTATGAGATCTAGGATCAGTTACTCATACCCCTGCCTCACTCTACAAGCAACCACCGATCTTTCTGTTACTATGGATTAGTTTGCATTTTCTAGAGATTTATGTAAACTTAATCAAGCAAGTAGGTGCTCTTTCTGGTTTGATTTCTCTCAGTCCGCATAATTATTTTGAGATTCATTTTGCGTTGTGTCAATAGTTCATCCATTTTCATTCCTTGTTATTGGTGAGTAGTATTCCATTGTATGGATATACCACAGCTTGTTTATCCATTTGCCTGTTGATGGCCATTTGGTTGTTTCCATATTTTTGGCTATCACACATAAAAGCACTATAAACATTTATGGATAATTCTTTGCATGGGGATATGCTTTCTTTCTTGGGTAAATACCCAGGAGTAGAAGATCTGGATCATATGGTCAATGTATGTTTAACATTTTTAGAAACGGGTAAATTATGTTCTAAAGCATTTTCACATTCTGAATTCTCAGTCCTAAAGTAAATCGTACATTTCCATCAACGGTGTACAAGGGAGTTCTAGTTCATCAACGTCCTCACCAACCCTTGGTATGGTGAGTGTTTTTAATTTTTTACATTTTAATTCGTGGGTAGTAGTATCTCATTGTGGTTTTAATTAAATTTTGCTCATGACTAATGACGAACGTCTTGTGCATACTTGCCATTATCTGTCTTCTTAGATGTAATATCTGTTAAAATCTTTTGCCCAATAAAAAAACAGATTTGTTATCTTCTATTTTGAGACTTCTTTGTATGTGCTAAGTAAGAAGTCCCTTATGAGATGCACGATTGTAAATAGTTTCTCTTTGGCTTATCGTTTCATTCTTTAACAGTGTCTTTTACAGAGCAAAAGTTTTCAGTTTTGATGATAAAATCTGATATTACCAATTTGTTCTTTTATGCCTACCATCAGGTCAGGTTTTCTCCTGTTTTCTTTTAGAAGTTGTGTTGTTTTCGGTTTACCAGTAAGTCTGTGACCCATTCTGAGTAAATTTTTATATATGGTATCGTGTGAGGTGTATATCAAAGTTCATTTTTTTTCTGTGAATAGTAACTGTTCCAGCACCATTGTTGAAAAGACTACTTTTTTCCTCCACTAGCTTGGTTTTGCACTTTTGTTTCTATATTTTTCCAATACGTGGGCCTGCTTCTGGACCTCCGATTCTGTTTCATTGATTTTTTTGTTGGTTTGTTTATATTTACATTGGTCTCGCATTACGCTGATGACTATAAGTTTATGATGCCTTGGACTAAGCTAGAGTTAAACCTCTAATATTTTTTTTTCAAAGTCTTCTTGGCTCTTCTAGTTTCTTTGTATTGCTGTGCAAATTTTAGAGTCAGTTTGACAGTTTCTACGAAAAAGCCTGCTGGGATTTTAATCACCATTTCACTGATTCTATAGATTGTTTTCAGGAGAATTGATATTTTAACAATATGAGTGTTTTGACCCATGATTATGCAAATCGGGAACCATTTGGGAGCGAAAGGGGACACGTGAATAATTCATGCTGGGATAACAGTGTGCACACACCAGGGCTGTTCTGGGCAGACCGGGAAGTGTGGTTATCCTACCCACTGCCCTCTCGTCCCCCATGCGATGACATCTCACTGTCAACCTCAAAACTAATCGCGCTTCCAGTAGTGTGAAGTACATCCCCGGCACAAACATGTCAACAAACAAAACCCTAAAGTCTCAGGATCCCATCGACCGTTTCTCCCGCGAGACAGCGGTGACAGTGGATTAGCCTGATAAATCAGTCCCCAGTAAGACGTGCGCAGCAAATGTGGTATTTTATTAACTTGCTCATTCTCCTCACTTACAGATGTATTTGACCCCTATACTCTTTAACTTTTAAGGACTAATTCTGAAGGTAGGTTAGAAGAAAGGTGTTTTTACAAGTTTTTAAACATCCGTCCCTCCGAATTAAATAACAGATGTGAAATGCCTAGTGTTATTTCTGGTGCGTCCGAAGATGTCTGTCGATCCCTGTCTGTTGGAACTCATCAGAGCCCTGGACGGCCCCGGCGTCCAGGCAGGAAGGGCTCACTTAGGGAGGGACAGGAGAACCTGAACCCTCATCCTCCTATATTCTTCTGGGTGGATCAAAAGCAAAGCTCAGATAAAGTTGGCAAAAGAAAACTCAAAGTATATCGTAGCAGAAAATCTGGACCAGCTTTTCTTGGTACCACTGCCAGCAATCTTGCAAGACACTAGAGGACGTGAACTCCATTTCGCTTTGCTGTCATACACTCAAGGGTCAGGGCTTAGGGTGGAGTAAGGAAAGAGGTGGTGTCTTTGAAGCCCTCTGCCATTATCATGAGCAGGAAGGGACGGATCAAGGATGTTATTCAAGAATTTTCTCTCTGCTTAGTTCTGTATGAGCACAGCTTCCTGTGTATGCCTTCTGTACTGTGTGCTCCCTCCCTGGGGGGCTCTGTGTCCATTCAGGTGGTCAGGATGATTAGCTCAGCCGATGAGGCTGTGGGGCTGAGGAAAGCAAAGTCATGGGTTCAGTCTCCACATGAGCCAATTAACTCTGTGCACCAAGAGACCCGTCCAAGTCCTTACGTTGCCTCGCTGACTTTCACCAGCTGGCTTACAGACATGTGCTGTGCAGGACCTGGAAGATGATGGCTACATCACAGGCCTAACCGCCCCGTCCCCCCACCATTCCTGGAGAATTCCCCCCAGAGGGGGCCCTCTCATTGGATTCTAGAATTGTTAATCTGGCAGCACTTCACATCCAGGCCTGGTGTTTGTCTTGAAGTAATTTATGAGTGACCGAGGATTTTACATTGTTGTAAAAATTGATTGTTGATACCGATCTGATGAACGATTCCTCTGTTTGGTACCCTGCAGTGCAGAGTCAGTGGGATGAGACGGGCCAGCACGTTGGGGCTTCGGAGGTTGAGTTATTATTCATCTAAAAACCTCTGCTGAGTGCCTCCCATGGGCCAGGCACGGTGTTTAATACTAAGGATACGAGTATTTATCATTTCTACGAATGTTTTAATGCCTGTTCCATGTTGGGCATCGTGCCGAACTCTCAGGGCACAGCACAGAGTGAGGCATGATCTAGACCCTCAAGATGAGCTGGGTGTAGGGCAGTCTGGCGAAGCCTATGGGAGCCCTCTCAGAATAATGATTTTAGAGGCATAAAGTCCAGCACACGAGACCACAAAGGAAGCCAGTTCGAATGCAATACAGTTGTCAAAATGTAAAACCTGTTCATCGGAGCTAAGTGATAAGTATGGAACGTGTGACCGTGGCCCACGCCTGCTCACAGGTGCTTTTCGGGGACACTGCTCCAGCCTCAGCTCCTGCTGCCGGGGTGGCCCCAGCGGGCCATGCTTTGAACCATGTGTCTCTATCCTCCCGGGCACAGGTGAGAAAAGATGGCATGAAAAGTTGACATAAGTGGAGCCATCCGAGGGGAATCGCTTGCACAGGTCTTATTCCCAAAGGAGTATGGAGGAATTGTCTTTACTCCTTGACCCTTTGGAATGTTTGAACTGGGCGAGATACCCTCTGGAGCGGGCCAGAGCAGCGTCGTCTTAGAGACAACTGTAAAGACAGTGGGAAGGCATGCCTCTTGAACACAGAGACTGACGATTCTGGTCCTTCCAAAGAGAGAATCAGCAACTAGCCGTGTAGCCCAAGAGTTAACACCAATAGAAATTTCTTTCTTCTGTTCATGTAATTTCTATCCCTGCCTTTTCTCATGAGATCCCCTTCTCTTAGCCCTGTAATGGGGACACAGTTTGGGCTTCTGCCTCAGACCGTGCCCCTGAATTGCAACTCCGCGATCTCAGATAAATGCCCGTTGCCTCTTACTTCGGCAACGGGCATTTTATTTCTAGGTTAACGATGGGAAGGCTGGTACCAACCTGAAGGCTGCTGCTCCATCTTGAACGACTAAGATATCCTGACCAAAAGAGCTGGCCCATCACTGTATCATTCTTAGGAATATGTAACTGAGAAGCAGGAAAACTTTTGGCAGTGGCTGGGGACCAAAGGTGAAGAGATGTCAAAGGCAGACTGTGCTCTAGGGCGGTAGTCACGAGACGTCCAGAGCAAGGTGTGGTAGGAGGAAGCTGAGTCAGTGAGTGGACAGGGCTGCCGAGGGAGAGAACAGAGTCAATAAGTCACTCGCAGTGGAGTCAACAAGTGTGCAGAGAATCAGGAAGAGCAGAGTAGCTGCGTGGGGTCAAGGGCAGGGCCTTAGCATCGAAACCCAGAACCCATTGCACCGAGATCCCTGGGACCGCTTTGGGTTGGGAGCGGTCCTTCAGTGTGTCTCTCCGTTTCGGCTTCCCCACGGGGCCTGCTCGGTCCTCTGTTCTTGAGCTGTAGGGAACGCCAGCTTCCTGGCTGACATTCCCTTTTCTTCTTTAGTACGCACATTCTTACAGCAAACCTTCACTTCCTGGGCCGACTCGGATGAATCTCTGTTCTTTGTGATCAGGAGGGCCGAACACGAGCTTGGGAGGGTGGGGGTCAGCCCCCAGGGGACAAGGGGACATCCGACTCCACCTCGGGCAGTGGGCGTGGTGGACAACGAGTGAGTCCTAGCTCCCTTCTGAACTGATTTTGGATTTGTCAAAAATGATCCAGTTAGTTCAGAATTTTGGCAGAAAATTTCGTGGTTCATTGAAATCTTTGGGGTTTTTTTTTGCATGTTGATGACATTTTAAGTCCATTACACTTATGCGGTGTTGGTAGTAAAAGCTTTGTTTGGTGCATCAGGAGAAGGGCTGGGTAAACGGTGTTAAAAGCAAGGCAATGGGCCCCAAATGGAGTCGCTCTTGCTAAGCCCCGCCTCACCAAACTGAGACGTAATTACAATTTTGGTTCTTCCTGAAATGGAATATTAAACCAGCTGATCAAGAACCACGTACGGTGATGAGCATTAGTTAGATAACCTGCCTAATAGACCCTTTGCCATCCTCTGAAGAAAAGTAGCTTTGCAAAACTCAACCTGCTTTTTAAATTTTTGTTGCCCAGCATTATTTCTTTGATCCCGCTCCCTTGTGCCTGTAAGTCTTCCATTATTGCATCCTGTCGAATGGCGCACAGTTTCCACTTGTCTTTTACTGATGACTGTCATTTAGATCACTTGATTAAGGCGATGTTGGTCAGACTCTGCCTCTGTAAGCATTTCTTTCCAATCGTTCTTTGCAATTCATAAGTATATTATAAGGAGTTACTTTAAACTATGGAAACATCCCATTCTTCATTAAACTTTATTTCTTCATTTGTTTATATCGGAATGGACTTATGGTTTCCTATTTGTCTAATGGGTTATCTTTGCTGCTATCGTTTATTTATTTTGATGCTCAGATTGTCCCAGATTCACCCGGCGGGCAGCTCTTCGATCTGGCTTCTGTGTCCGTTTGCCATGTTCCCGGCACCCCTTGAGTACTTCCTCGCCTCTGGCGCCAGGCCCACCTCATAATTCCCTTGCTCTGGCCACTTCTCCAAGGAGCCCTGGTTGTTTGTAGCGGAGAGTTTGAAAGATCAGAGTGCTTGCTGGGCCATTTGCTTGGAGATGTCACTGCTCTCAGGCCCTCTCCAAGGACAGAGCTACGGGACATATGTGTGCATGTGAACATACACAGACACACACGTACACGCATGCACACACATTTACAACTGTACCGTGTCTATACGTTTTATGTATGTTGAAAACTAGGAGTTTACTATGATAGCTCCAGTTCCAACTCAACACCAGAGTATGTTCCGGTTTCCTCTCTTTCCGTATTTATAAATCCACACTCTCGCAATGAGAGAATTGGTTCTCATATCCGAACGGATTTACTTATTTCGTCAGCCCGGTCTCGCCCAGCCCCGCTTCCCGCCTGGGTGCGCTCCCCGCCCTGCGTGGCCGGCAGCGCTCATGCCTCCTCTCCCTCCTCCCCTGCTTTGAGCTCTGATCTCCTACCATTATCAAAGTTCATGGAGACTTCGCAGGTTATCAGAGACGTGTGCATGGTGGTATTTCTATACCCCACGAGGTATCTGTTTTTGGGACCCGTTTTTTTTTCCCAGGGAATGTGTGATAATGAGAAGGGTCTGCAGCCAACTGCGAGTTAGAAACCCAAGTCTTCTGATTCCCCGTTTCTTTTTCTTTTTCTTTCTTTCTTTCTTTCTTTTTTTTCTCTAAAGCCCCTGGCATCAGAAGCAATTAATGGAATCCATGGAAGATTTCTCTGGCGCCTCTTACTAAATTTCATTCCCAAATGGTTTTATTTTGGAAAGTAAAGTCCATTTACCCATTTCGGAGTTATCGAAAGGTGAAAAAAAAATGCATTTTTTTCAGCAGTTCAGAAATTTTTCAAATACTTTTTTGTCTTCGGTTTACTCAAAAGCGGCTTTGTTTGAGGATTTCGAACTTGGCTTTCTGGGTACATAACCCCGAGTAAGGAATGCGTGCTTTGCCTTGTCTGAAGAAACTTAGTTCCAAAATAGTAAAGTTAGGGATGTTTAAAAACACTGCCCTGAGTGGACACAGCAAGGTTTTCCCTTGCTTTGCAAAGTGCTCGATCTTGCGAAGCTGGGCACTTTCGTGGGTGGGGGAGTTTAATAGCATATACTTCACTAAATGCAAATGTGAGATCATTTTATAAGCCATGTGGAAATCGACTTGTCTTTTCAATTTTTGCTCAGTAAATTCACATGATCTCTGAGTAACTTAGAATCTTTGGGCAGGGTGCCTGTGTACACAGCAGGTGCTCAGTAATTGCTGAGCTGGTGTGAACCGAACATGCTGATTCTTGTTTATTCTCTATAAATTTCCCTCCGTCTCCGAGTCCCCTGACTATGGTCTAGAACAGGGATCGGCAAATTATGGCCCACGGGCCAAATCCAGCCTGCCACAGGTGTTTTTAAATGGCCTGCAAGCTGAGAATGACTTCTACATTTTAAACCATTGAATAAAAGTCGAAAGAAGACTAACATTTCATGACATATGAAAATTATATGAAATTAAAAGTTCAGCATTCATAAAGTTTTATAGGAACACAGCCACACTCATTCATTTATAAAGTTTTTGATTTTTTTTGGATTATTTTTCTGCATTTCCATATCAAATGACTACTAAAAACAGTCATAAGTGAAGAGACTTAAACAATACCACCTATTTTATACATTGCTGGCTTTGTTCCTGGTTGTGATAAATTTGTTCTCTCGAATTCTTTATAAGCTCCATGAAGGGAAGGACCAGCTTTTTTTGCTTCTTTTGGATTTAATGCACATGGTGTGGGACCCAGAGCTTAGCATCACAATTGTCTAATGGCACTGCCCGGCATCTGAGCCCCAGAATGTTGCTGGAGAGAATCACATTATCTGTGATGATGACAGATCTCAAAAGGACATGCCTCTCTGCCTGATCATCCTACCAGACATCCCTAGTGGGGTCACATTGCCATTTCCCTCATGGTTAGCTCCGCTTCCACTCCAGAGAACGTAGAAGCAGCCAGAGAAGAATTACTCCAGTTCTGCCTCTGTTCTGCCTCAGTTCTGCGTGCCTGCCTCTGTCTCTATGTGGTGATACAGACCGTCATGTAGTAATGGCTCTACACAGGTATCATCTCCCCATTTCGCTCTGGATCCCATTGCCTCTTTCCTTCTAAAGGACTTGACTCTGCATTTACCCCTTCCCTGCCTCCAGCAGTTGTCGCTCTTTTCTGGATCATTCCAATCAGCACATAAATCGGTCTGAATCACATCCACCTTTTAAAAGCCCCTTCATTTCCCTGAACCCTCCTCAACAATTGCTTCGTGCCTTTGCTACTCTGAAGAGAGCCCCTTGAGACTGATCTATAATCGCTGTCTGTCCTTTTCTCGTTCGTCGTCTAGACTTGCCACCTGCCTATTCCCTCCTCTACCCATTGCGTACAGGCTCTATCTCCCAACACACATGATGCTATAACCATGAGACGCAGAGGATCAGTTGGGATTAACAGGTGAAGAAGGATGTGCTAACGTGGTCTCAACAGCCTGCCTGAGAGCTGCGTGAGTGCAGAGACGCGTGTGCCGTGAGCTGAGTCGGGGGGCACCTCGAAGGGGCATCTGGAGTTCAGGGGAGTGATGGACACAAATCAGCAGGAAGGAGAAGTAAAGCAGTCCAGGGATGAGTCAGTCTCCGGCTGGCTTCCTTGGTAAAGAGCTTTCTCGCAGGGAAGAGCCACGTCCCGTCCAATTATGCCCCTCTGTCGGAGCAGCGGTCAGCCACACTGTGCCTCTGTTTACGAGAATTACGTGGCTGTGGTTGCGGCCGAGTTTTAGTGAGGCAGAACCTCTCAGGGTCCAGGGCCCGGTCCCAATCGTAAAACGCAGGCAGGAAGTGGGAACGACCACCTCCCGGATCAGCTTATTTTGACGACTCTCCAATCTTCGTTTCCTTCTTTGTGCGGTGGGAATTTGGATATGTAAGACCTTATCAAACGTTTATTGAGCAAGTACTTTGGAGCAGGCACAGGGCCAGGGTCTGGGAAAGACGACAACCACGCCAGCAGCAAAACACAAATCTTCGTCCTTGAAGAGCTTGCGATCCAGCAGGGAGAAAAACAGCACCAGGACAGCACCAAACAAAATTAGGCGCGATAAAGCGTGAGACCTTGGCCCCCAAACCAGAGGACTCTGTGTTTGGATTCCATCGTCTGCTAGCTGTCTGACCTTGGAGAAAGAGCTTAACCTGTCTGTTTGTTCTTTTCTAATAATGGGAATCCTGTTACAACTCCCGCATAGTGTCATGGTGAGGATTAACTCTGGCGAGAAGTCAGGGCAGCGTGTGCACATAGCAGTCAGTAGATGCTGGTCCTTATTTATCGTTATGATTGTCCTAGAGACATGTTCAGTGTGCCTCGAGCACATACAGGAGCCGAATAGGGAGGCAAGGACTCGTGGAAGATCCCCTCTAAGTGGCAACACTGGGATTGAATCTGGAACAAAGAGCGATGATAAGGACTAAAGGTGTTGAGTGCTTCCGACAGGCCAGACGCTGCTCTGAGAACGGAATGTGGATGACGACTTTTGATTCTCACGACAGCCCCCTGACGTATGTGCTACTATTGTCTTCGCTATTCCAGATGGAAGACAAGTAGGACTTAATGAGGCAGAGAAGGGCGTGGTGGGGAAGCCATGTTGGGCAGTGGTGCAGATACAGTGGTCCAGGGAGACGGAAGAACAGCAGGTTAACGGAACTGAAATCACTCAGTATGGCTGGAACGAGAAGGGTTGTGTGGGCAAGTGGTGTGAGAGGAGGCTGGAAAAACGGGGGGTCAGACTGTCACTCTCACCCAGAAGATTTATTGGGTCCCCCACTGAAGACAGTCCAGCACCGTCTCCGACAAAGCTCTGATCATCCACTTCCTGTTGTGTCGATGAGAAGCAGATGTCATCAGACTCTTCTTCATTTATAAAAACACATCAGAAGGTGCTTGGGAATTAATTGAAGAAGCCATTCCAGAGAAGACTGGACCAAGAGACAGACACATGACTGCTAGCATCTCTCTTTTGACATTGTCCAGTTCAAGTGACTTTAAACCCCAAAGTTAGAGCCACATAGTGCTGAGCTTGACTCCGGGCTCAGAAGTCTATGCACAAAAGTGGTTCTGTCTCGACTCTGTGCTTTTCCCTGACTTCCTAGTTTTTGTTCTGGTCTTTTTTAAGTCACCTGACCCAAAGCAATGAAAGACTGATCTGACTTAAGTCTAACCCTCCTGGGAGATATAAAAAAGCACCAAGAGGCATTTTAAAGTAACACACATACAAAAACACACAAAAGGAAAAAACACATAAAAGCCACAAACCAATATAGAACTGTAACACAAAGCCCAACGCGTAAGTTGTGTCTCATGCTTGAAACACACATTGGACCCTTGAATTCTTAGGTACCCTAACGCCACCAGACCAGGTGGGTAACTCATTTGAAGACAGATCACTGGGCTGGCCATGTTCACACTGCAGCTCTGCTGTTCGTGGTCCAGACATGGCTGAGCTCATCGCTGCTTCTCCCCTCCCCTCTCCCCCACCCAGGGCTCCCGCTGGGAACTTGCATTCACAGCATCTGCTGTTCCAGTGACTTGTGACTTTGGATTAGACATCTTTTCCCCCTTTTCTCTCTCCTATCCTTTATTCTGCCATGCTACAAAGCATCTGAGGTCTCCCCATGGCCTTGAGAATGAAGTCAATCTATTTGGTATGACTCTTCCAATATGGCTCCAGGTTGACTGTCCAGATTGGTCTCCTGCTCTGTACCGACCCCCACGCCCACCCCGTCGGCACTGCCTTCCTCTTGGCACCAGCGTCCCCTCACACAGTGGGCTCCTCGTGATTCCCAGGGGTGAGCACCTGCCTTTGCCTGAGAGCTGCCCTCTACCCAGGATGCCTGTTGTCCAGTCCGATCATGCTTCCGTGCCTTTAGGGTCAAGTTTAAATGTTATCCTCTTTCTAAATCTGCTCTCCGTGTGCACAGAGTGCTTCATACATGCAATTGTAGCATTTCTAACATTTTATTATAGTAAATGGTTTGTGTCTGTGGCTCCTGTTAAGAAGAGGCGAACCTCATAAGATATTATAGATGTTCAACAAATGTTTGTTGAATGAATATACAGTCGTCCCCGCTTATCCGCGGCGGTACATTCCAAGACCCCCTGCTGGACGCCTGAAACCACACATACTACTGAACCCTATTTATACTGTTTTTTTTTAAATATACTATAAGTATGAACTATGATAAAGTTTAATTTAGAAATTAGGCGCAGTAAGAGATTAACAATAACTAATAATATAGTAGAACGATTATAACGATATACATAATAAAAGTTGTGTAAATGTGGTCTCTCTCTTCCTCCCTCCCTCTTTCTCTGTCTCTGTCTCTGCCTCTGTCTGTCTCTGCCTCTGTCTTTCTGTTTCTCACACACGCTCACACATGCACACACACACACAGACGCACACACAAGATCTCACCATACCGCACTTACCTTTTCCCTTAAAGTGCTTCGTGGCTTCTCTGTGGCACGCCTGAATTGCCAGCATCGCTACTCTTGAACACTGGGACCCTGATGACGTCAAATAAGGGTGACTTGAAACAAGTACTGAGATGCCGTGACAGTCAATCTGATGACAGAGGTGGCTACTGAGTGACCAATGGGTGGGGAGCATCTACAAGGTGGAGCCACTGGACAAAGGGGTGACTCACGTTGTGGGCAGGATGAAGAAGGACTTGAGTGGTTTCATCTCGCTACTCAGAATGGCGTACAATTTAAAACTTATGAATTGTTTATTTCTGGAATTTTCCATGTAATAATCTTGGACCCTTCTTGACCGCAAGTAACCGAAACCATGGAAAGCAAAACTGTGGCTAAAGGGGGACAATTCTACATATGATTGACTTTTGCTCTTCATACTTGGAACTGGGACCATTTTTCTTTAGCAGGTGCAGCTTGTAAGGTGGTCGCACATACTCTGCTGGTGTATTAGTTGTGTGGTGGGCATGGCCGTAAGCGGGGAAGGGTAGGTTGTCTCGTTATAGAGAATTCATCACCAATCTTACCGTTTTTAGCTAAATTATAATCTTTATAATTAAGTAAATGCTAGACACTGGCGTTTGGAAGAGGTGAATATTATTACTTCTTTAAATGGTGATAATGCAGAAGTTCAGGGAGGTTACAGGTTGGGAAAAAATCACACAGCGCATTTCGTATCAGCTGAGAATAAGAAGCAGACGTGGGAGAGCTGACTTGCCCGTGGCAGGTAGGAGAGAGGACAGTGACTCAGCTGCCTCGAATGACTCAACACGCGAAGCAGTCAGCCTAGGCCCCCTGCCAACATGAACAGTAGGTGACTTGAAGTTGCTAAGCCACCGGTGAAGATCGGCCAAGCCAAACAGATTCGTGGCGTGGGAGCCTCGAGGGGGTGCATACCAGGGCGGTTGCACTCTTAATTAAAGATGAGGCTGGCCAAAGTCCAGAGCTTAGCTCAGAGATAAGTCCAGCTCTTCCAAGAAGCATCCGCCTGAGAGAACCAGTAGGCAGAAGATGTGCTCGCGGTTTTAGTTTGTGGGACAAAATACATAGGACCATAGGCTAGATATGCTAGAAAGGGCTTCGCGTAAGTGTCTTCGAAGCTGCTAGGTTTGCTACTGTTTTTGCTTCGTCAACTCTCCAAGTGATTTTCAACTGTTCTCCTGTGAATTAGACAGAGAATGAGAAAGGTTCGCGAACTTTTATTTGACTGCCCATGCGTTAACTCAGCTCATCCAAGTCATGATCATCATGTTTCTCTGTGTGTGTTCTTATATCTTTTTTATTACGAATATCGAAAGCTCTCTGTGCATGGAGATGGCCTCTGGTCTTTTCTGCATCATCATTCTGCATCCGATGGCAAGAGAAGTCAGCACTAGGTGGGCCTGTCGAGCACAGAGTCCAGCATTGTAGGGGTCCAAGATGGCTGCAGAAGGGGATGGATGGTGACTCAGTGTGCTGGCGGGGGCGGCGGGGGCGGCGGAGGGAGCATACAGCACACAGCACTTTGTACAGCATACATGGTTTTTATTTGTCTTTCCATTTCTGTGTCTTATCTCCCTGAATCTGTTGTCAACTTTTCAGTGGCAAGGATCTTGCCTCTTATTTTTATCCCCAGTGCTGTGTCTCGTGGCTGCCATGTACCCAAGAATCAACAGTTGCCTAGGAAGGCCATGAAACAAGACCAGAAGTTGAGAAATATACAATTGATCATAACTGCCATTCTCTCCCCTAAATTTTGTGACTCATTTTCGAGTAAGGGAGACCCAAACCACTTTCTCTTGATAATGCCAGTTGTAAATATGAGAGCTACCAGGTATCATTGCATCCAATTCAGGACACTCTCCACTTCCGGATTATTCTGGGTCGAGGATTATGCAAAAATGGCTTTTAGATTGGACAGTTCCAGTTCAGGTTCAAGACAGTGAAAGGTCCACGAAGCGCTTTCTTCTCAGTGAATCACTTTGGTCTCTTTCTGACCTAAAGTGGGTTTCCACCCTCTACCTCCGCCACCAACCTGAGATCTGGTATTGGCTGGGGGCGGCATCTCCAGATCCGACCTTGACTGGAAAAATATGTTGGCATGGTCTTTTGGGAAGTAGCCTTCTGCTTTGCGTCCTTAACTTGACTGTTGGACTTTCTTAGTCATCAGGGAATTAACAGAAGTCCTTCTACAGCCCTCCCCTTTCTTTTCTAATAGGAACTTGGTCTGTCTGGCACGTACTAGGCACTCAATAAGTATATACTGTCGCAAAATATGTAATATAAATTTCGGAAACAGTAAAGACAAATAATGTTTACTGAATACCTAATTGGTGCTGAACATTGGGTTGGAGCTTTCCCACATTTTTCATTTACCCCTTGCTATAAATATATGAGAATAATTTTAATGTGCAGTGGAAGCCAAGGATCAGAGAATCTGATAAATTTACCTAAAATGATTGATAGTACACGGCCATGTTTTAAGCGAAGGTTTGTGTCTGGGTGGGCTTTCAAAATCCGTGGTCTTAGGCTGTACCAACCAAGTCGATAAGCTTATGTTTACATAATTTTTGCATTACTGGTTGGTGAACATTTTAACCCGTACGTATCATGAGTACCAGAAACACAAAGCGTGTAAAGCAAGGCTTACCATATTCTTAAAAAAACTGCTTCTTAATTTCCCTCATTTGGTCAGCTGTCCCTCCCATCACTCTAATGCAGTGTTTATCAGCCTTGACATGTCCCCTTTGGGGCTGGCATTTCTTTGTCGCAGGGGGCTTTTGTTCTTGTGCATTGTTTGATGTAGATTTAGGTTTCCATCACAGAAACACCTTTTGAATAAATGTTCCACAAGGAGAAATAGAACGTCCCACTGCATGTGAGAATTATGACCCCAAACAGTTGGAGTGAAGAGCTAGAGAAGAGAAATGTGCGTAGGGTTGGAACGAAGCACAGAAGGTGGAAAAAATCCAAACAAAAACACCCAGACCCAGTAGACTTGCCATTTCGGTCTGAGCCAAAAGAGCAAGCTTGAGATCAATCAGCCTGAAATCCCCACATTCTGAAGGCAGGAGAAATGCTAAAGTTAGCATGTGTGGCTTCCTATAAAATAGGAGTAATCCGAAACAGATATCCTCCAGAGGACCCTTGCAGCCTCCCCGGCCCTGGGCCAGACACTTCAAAGTCCCGTTATCAGTGAGTTGTGGTCCCCGTGTTGGGCGATGCGATGAGGAAATGTCAGCCCCGGGTCACAGCTTCCTCTCTTTTCAGCGCGAGGAGGTCAAGGTCGCCGAGGGCTGCCCACACTCTGCTGGCCGGCCACGTGACTGAGTCTGTGCGCTTTAGAGCTCACCTTCCATTTCGCTGTAGATTAGGAAGCTATCGGACAGGAAGCAGGATTCGAAATGGGAGACTGATGACTCCTCTCCAGAAATTCGACTCTGCCAGAAACCCCTCACCTTTGCCAGAAACCCCTCACCTTTGCAATGAAAAGGGTGCAGAGATATTCAGTGTCCCTTCCTTCCTCGCGCAGTGTGGCTTTGAGAATGCCCCCAGCTGAATGGGTCAGTGCCAGCACTGGGCGCCCGTGCGGTGGTGAGCGTCGTCTGTTAGCTAGCCCATGCGATCTCGAGAAGGCGATTTTGAAAATATGAGACATTACACATTTTTATTTCTTCAGTCTCTTATTTTCTCTTCACGTCCGAGCTCTCGAACTTGCTCCAGTCGATCTGAACTGTGGGGCTGAACTTCCTCAAGTTCAAGAATGCCTTCATTGGGGACCAGGTGTCCCCTTCGGAGTTCGGTGAGCTGAGGGTGGCGTGACGATGAAGCCACATCCGCACAGCAGGCTGGGGTCTGACTCTGGGGCCAGGCACAACACTGTTTACAAAGGGGGGCAGGACTTCCTGGTTCCCAATCCTGACCTTGAGGACGTGTCATCCAAGAGATGAAGGTGACCGATTAATTGAGATCCAGGAGATTAATTGAGATCCAGGAGATTGTCCTCTTTTTTTCGAGAATTGGTTGATTCTTGCTTTGGGGACCTGGGTGAAGAGAGGAGAGAAATAACAGGATAAGGGGCACAAATAGTGAGAAAAATTCCCCCAGGCCGGGTAGTACTCAGCCTTATAGTCCAAACAGGCTCCAGTGCCACCTTTGGGGAAAAGAGAAATGTCCCTAAGTGGACTCAGTATTATGTGCCACTGAAGAACTTCCATCAGAGTTTTGGGTGTCTAGTAAGTCTGTCCTTAGGGTAAGTTCTTGGAAAAATTATGAGGTTTGTCCTAAATAATCACTTCTCATTCTCTTTCGCCAGTAAGGTGTTGGCTAATAAGGCTTTAAATGTGACCTCCCTTGAGGATATTTTTAGGACATTCTTTAAAAAAAAAAAAATTGTTTGAAATGAACAAAAAAACCCTCAGCCATATTGAGGTATATGATTTATATACTGCAAATTACACACATTTCAAGTATACAATTTAATTAATTTTGACATGTATATATAACTATGAGACCATTACCCCAATAAAAATAATGAATAGATCCACATCTCCCAGAGTTTCCTCCCGCCCTTTAGTAATTTCTCCCTCCCACCCCCTCTAACCTCCCCCATTATTACACAATCACGGATCTGCTTTCTGTCACTGTAGATTAGTTTGCGTGTTCTAGAATTTTGTACAAACACAATACAGACTCATTTTTGGTCTGGCTTCTCTCACTCAAAATGATGATTTTGAGGTCCATTCGTGTTATGCATATATCAATACTTCATTTGTTTTTACTGTATTGGTATGTCCCAGTGTGTTTCTCCATTCACCTGTTGAGAGGTGTTTGGGCTGTTTCCAGCTTTTGGTCATTATATTCTGCTACGAACATACCAGCTGCTATGAATGTTCCTTTCCAAGTTTTTGAATGGACATGTGGTTTTACTTCTCTTACGCTGGTACCTAGAAGCGGAATGGCTGGATTATAGAACGCTTAACTTTTTAAGAAACTGCCGAAGAGTTTTTCACAGTGGTTGAACTGTTTTTTTAGTCCTACCAGTTCCTCCCCATCCTCCCCGACACTTGATATAGTTAGTCTTTTTAATTTTAGCCATTTAATTGTGCATGTAGTGCTATCTTATTGTGGTTTTAATTCATGTTTATCTAGTGACTGATAATGTTGAACACGTTCATGTGTTTATTTGTCATCTGTACGTCTTCTTTGGTAAAGTGTCTGTTAAGATCTTTTGCCCGTTTAAAAAAATTCAGGTGTTGCTTTTCTTATTGAATTTTGAATGTTCTTTATATATTTTGGATACAAGTCCTTTATCAGACTTGTGATTTGAAAATATTTCAAATCCAACTATGTGGCTTGTTTTTTCATTTTACAGTCTTTCAAAAAGTAGAAGTTTTAAATTTTGATAAAATCCAAATTGTCATTTTTTTCTTTTATGGATCATGCTTTTGGTATTGTAGCTAAGAAATCTTTGTCTAACTTAAGGTCACAAAGATTTTTCTCTATACTTTTTCTATATGTTTTATATTTTTAGGTTTGACATTTGGGGTTATGATCCAGTTAATTTTGAATATAGTATAAAGTATGGATCAAAGTCAATGTTTTTGCACATGAATGGTCAATTGTCTCAGCACCATTTGTTGAAACGTGCATCATTTGTCCACTGAATTATTTTTTTGTATTTTTGTAAAAAATAAGTTGTCTCACACTCCCTGATTTCAAACTATATTACGAAGCTATAGTAATAAAAATAGTATGATATTGGCATAAAAACCGACACATAGATTGATGGCACAGAATAAAGAACCCAGAAATAAACCCATACATATACTGTCCATTAATTTATGACCAAGAAGCCAAAAATATATGATGGGGAAAGGACAGTCTCTTCAATAAATGGTATTGGGAAAACTGGACAGCCACATGCAAAAGAATGGAACTGGACCACAATCTTACACTATATTTAACTCAAAATGAATGAAAGACTAGAACATAAGATCTCAAACCATAAAACCCTTTGAAGAACACATAGGCAGTAAGCTCCTCGACATCGGTCTTGGTGATGACTTTTTGGATTTGAAACCAAAACCAAAGGCAACAAAAGCAAAAATAAATAAGTGGGCTGCATCAAACTAACAAACTTCTGTACATCAAAGGGAAAGATCAATAAAACGAAAAGGCAACTTACCAAATAGGAGAAAATATTTGCAAATCATATCTCTGAAAAGGAATAATATCCAAAATATATAAAGAACTCATAAAACTCAATAGCAAAAACCAAACCATCTGATTAAAAAATGGGCAGAAGATCTGAATAGATAACTTTCCAAAGAAGGCATACGAGTGGCCAACAGGTACACGTAAAGGTGCTCAACATCACTCATATTTATTCTTAAGTATTTTATATGGTTTGCTGCTATTGTAAGTAGTATTTAAATTTTTCAATTTCCAGTTATTGCTAGTATGTAGAACTATCATCGAGTTTTGTACATTGATCTTGTATCTTGAAACCTGGGTAAACTCACTCTCTCTAGCAGCCTTTTGGTAGAACCCATGGATTTTCTAAATAGATAATCACGCTGTTAGAACACCCTTTCAGACTGAAAAAAAGTCAAGACTAAGACAATTTTCAAAGCAGCATTTTCGGTACATGTGTATGTGAACTTAGCGCTTCTCATGTGGAAAGGTGAGCGTTTTAACAACCGACTTCTGACGGTCGTTTTGAAGGATGCCAGGTGCTGAGTGGAACGGAAGTTCCTCAGCAGACGTGTGGATCCTATGGCTTTGGTCTCTTTGACCAGTGGTGGACGGTCTCACTGTCACCTGCTGCAGCCCAGTTTTAGATTTCATTTTACAGTCATATTTCACGCTCATTTAGAATAACTCTACAAACCACACAGGAAAACTCCGTGTGGATGGCTAGATGCTAGCACACATTTCAAATTATGACTTTCCATTCATTGATGGTGAGTTATGATCTTTTCAACATTTTAAACTGTTTTATAAAAAGGAAGAGACAATTAAAAAAAAATAAAAACCCACCTCTAACAACAGTATTTTTTCATCTGTATCCTTTTTTGCAGTTCTAAAGATTTAAAATAAAAATGAAAGTTTGCTTCTTTTTTTTTTTCCCTTTGGGGGAATGATTGTAGAGGGAGCTAAACCACATGGTGAAAACTCATGTGAAGACTAAGCTTTCTGTGTGTTTATTTTCACTGGCGCAGGGCTGCCGGGAACTGACAGGTGGAATTGTTCGCCTTCCAGATGGTGCAGGAGTGAGGGTCGCTGAACGAGCCCTCGACTCACTCCCTCACACTCGTGCGCGTGCACCGCGTGACCTGCAGGATCTCTGTGACCTGCACGTGCACCCCGCTTCCTCCCCCACCTTCCTCTCTCCCATCTCCCCTGGCTCAGTGCAGCTCAGTGTGTTCATTGACGACACTGTGGAGAGTAGGTGTCCCTCACGTGTGTGCTTCTGGAAGAAAAGGCAAGATTAGAAAAACCCTAGACGTGTCTTCTTGGAGGCACCTTACTTTTGCTGCTCGCCATCTCCAAGACAGTGGAAACGTGACAGGATTCTGAGTGGTCAAGACCTCATGACAGTCACTGAGCCTGTTATCTGGGGAGCGGGTGGCAGTTAGGGCGAGAAGGTCTCTGCTAGCATTTGCTTTTTCAACAAATGTTTTAGTGCCGACTAGCAGCTGGCTTCTCTTTTAAGCACTTTGTACATTCAGTTAACAAAGGAGACACAAATCCATGCCTTCTGGAAGCTTATCTTCCAAGAGCGGAAAGGGAGAGAGAGAGAATAAATATAAATTCTACCGTATAATTAATAAAGGATATAGTGTATTAGAAGGTGATAATTATACAGACAACAGAAAGAGAGCAGCTTTGGGGTCAGGTCTCTGGCACCTCAGTTCGCCCGGAGGCAGAGAACAGTGTCTCCGCTGCTGTGTGTGTACATTTCTCATTCTTAGAATGCCGTGGCTGTCGTATATTTTGATGAAAACGTCACGAGTCTGTAGGGAGATGTGGCTGTGCCCTCACAGGGACTGAAGCCTCTTCCAGCGTGAGGAAGAGCTGTGGTTCTGGCGGGAGGACGACGTGAGGAGGGAGAGCAGGAGTGATCTCAGGCGGGAATCAGTGCTGTTAGTCTGATGCTTGGTCTTAAGCACGGATGAAGATGTCGAGATGTTTCGACAGGGCTGCCAGGCAGTAGGACCCACGCGGTGGTGTCTTTGTGGAAATAGGCCAGAAGTTAGAAGTGGGGAGCAAGTAGCGGGGTGTCCAGTTGTCTCAGCCCTTGGGGACTTGAGTATAGGTATCTCCGACAAAGTATACAGTACGACAGGCTCAAAGGTAGGACCGAAACCCAGATTCTTTGTGTTTCTTGCTTTCTCCGTTAGATGAAAGGCTTTTGAAAATTTGAAGTATGCCAAAGGGAACCGACAGCGTTGGAAGGAAAGCTGCTCACCATAGCGGCCAGTAACGAGGTGGGAGAGGGATTAGACAGGGAGTTCGAAGGGAAAGGACGAAAGCAAAGGCAGACGAATCAAGGCTGGGTTCTCATCCACCTCTGCTCGCCTGGAGACTGGCTTCCTCGAGCTAAAAAGTCTCAAGTTGGCAGTCTGCCTTTATTTACATTAGGAAAGCTGAGGTTCCTTTATAAGTTCTCATGTCTTCCGTTGAAAGTCAGACCGATTTTGTTTTCAATACTTAGCCTGATGATTGCCATGCCCAGAACTTCTATCATTTACATGGAGTTCTCTGTCATTGATGCGTTTCTTCCCAAGATACATCATCAGAAGGGTTTTCGATGAATTCAGTTTGGCAGCCGTGGGCGGTAGTGACTGTCCCAGCTTGTGCCGGCTCAGGAGAGCTGACGGTGCACCTCGCTTCCGATCTCTTCCTTCAGTGACACCATAGTGGCAGCTGCAGCTGACTGCGGTGGGAGTATTTACACCAGAGAAATTGTCAGATTGTGCCAATCAGAGCTTTCCTCCCTGATGACCTGCATGCTAAACATTTGCTGGCATGACACTTGTCCTAATGCTTTTTTCACTTTTAATACCAGAAAAAATAAAATCAAATCCATTTTTTCTCATGGGTCCACAAGGGATAAAATACAAAAGCTATCGAAAGCTTTGGTTATTTGCATGGTCGCTCAGTTTTAGTCCACAGAACAGGAGAGGCATTGATAGAAGGGACTGAGAGCTATTTCCGAGTTTTCTAGGTGTCTATGTGTCATGTTTCCTTGAATAGCACGATGACATGTTTGGAGCATTTTTCCAAAGTCAAAGAACTGTGGCCTTGAACCTTAACCTCCTATCTTTAAAACGGGTGACAATAGATAATTTACTTAAATTCTCCAAGCTTCAGTTTCGTCACCTATAAAATTGGGATAAACATCATTTCACATGTAAGCAGCTCTGTAATTTGTAAAATTCTGGAAGTGGGACCTGCTATCGTTACCCACACACTCTCAGTAGGTGGTAGTATTGCTATTTGATCTGCGTGACAAAAATATTAAGGACCACTTTACTTTTTCCTAGGATAAACAAATGGGCTTCTTTTTTTTTAAGATTAAAAAAAAGTGATAACGAGATTACACAATAGCTAAATATTTGGTTGACCAAGCCCTTCCCTTTTTGAATGGCTTCAGAGAAGGCCTTTTATGTCTCAAATGAAAAACTGTCCAGCATGAGTACTAAGCAGTGGAACCCCAGCAAGAGCGTGCGCTCACCCCATCGCCGACTGTCCCCCGCGCGTTGGGAGATAGCGAACTATAAATACTTGTGGTTTAAGGGCAGCAGGAACAAAGAACAGACACTTTTCCAGACTCATTTCCCTCTCTCCCCACCCTCTTCTCAGATGGAGCTTCCTCCTTCAGCCTCTCTGGAGCGTAAGTGCTGATAACGGCCTTGATACAGAATGCACTTTAGTGGGAATGTCTGCTGTCGGTCACAGCTGTGGCATCCAGACCTCCAGTTCAAAGATTTCCGACTTCCTTCCTTATCTTTGGAACTTCTCTCCGCTCTCTGGTACCCACGCCCATCTCCAGTCGGGAGTACCTACTTTCTGTCATAATCCCGCTTCATCCTTCTCTGTCCTCTGGCTTTACAGGCTGTTGATCCACATTTCACGTTCTCCTTCTAAACATCACGACGTTTGCTTTTCATTCGCTTTGTATTCAGGATGGACAATAGGTTTTGCTGTGGCCTTACAGTCATTTCATTTGTATTTATTTTGTATTGCAGACTGGCCGTAAACTCTTCTGTGTCTTTCTGCAACCTTTTCAAGCCTTTGTTTCCTCATTTGTAAAAAAAAAAGAAAGAATTGTGTGGATTCAATAAGATAATGTATGATGTACGCAGGAGCCCTTAACATGGTGGTCAACGAATGTTAGCTTCTTCCCCTTCCTTTGCTGTTCTTAATGCCTACGGCAAAATTTGTTGCCAAGTTTGAAGCACTCAGTAGATTCTTTTGTGGTGAATGATGATAACCCCCATATGGCTAGGAACTATTCTTCTCCAGTATTGACGTTCCTTTCTGCGTTGAGGGATTTCTATTAGCAGAACACCCTGGTCTCACTCACACCTTCCTTAGGAAGGAGAGTCTTATTGGAGAATGAGTTTGGGGTGAGAAAGTTTGGAATAAGGAAGTGGAGAAATTTGGGATGAGGAAGAGGATGATGAAGGAGGTCAGCCTCTTTTTGCCTTGTGTATGTGTGGAGGGTGTGGGGAGAGATGGTGAGTCAAGAGGAGAGTTGGCTGCCTATAAACACCTTCTGACCTGCTCCTTTGTGCTGAAAGTTTTACAGGGGCAAGCTGTGTTTTCTCAGCCTTACATGTGCCTGCTTCTGGGACTCAGTCATAAAGAGCTCATTGTTGCTGGACAAGTAAGGCACGTTCTTCAATATGAGATCAATCAAAAATAAAGCTGTAATTTTATATTCATGTATTCTTCTTGATCGATTCTGATCTTGGACATGGAAAACAGAGTTTTTAAAAAAATTTATTTTTTATTTTTTTTTTACTGTGTTCTTCTACTATTCGTAGCAATCTGTTCTTCTAGTTCGTGTAATAGAAAATCACATCAGTGCGACAGTATCCCGTTTCTGCTATCTTATTTTTAAAAGTTTCTTTTATGTGGCTTCACAGGTGTTTCAGAGCCAGTGGAAGCATAATTAAATGGCCTTTCTAATCCAAAGTCCCCTTGGTTATTTGGACTCCTTGAAGATGAATCTTTCTCATTCGGTGTCTTTCTAAAAAAATTTGGTGTATGTCTACCAAACTGGCCCGTGCGAGCCACGATTGCTGTTTACTCATTTAATCTTTATTTTACTTAAAAATTCTTCTTCCTCATTCTCATCCCTCTCCAGATGACGAGATTTCACTATTGTCAATTCTTGAGTGATTACGAAAATGTTTGGGTGCATGCTCTTGTTCATTTCCCGCGGTTCTGACTGAACCTCTGTGTAGGGTCACAGAGAAGAGATGATGGGAAGGAGGTGATGAGTAAAAGGCAGAAGAGATAGGCGAGACAGCCAAGCAGGCTTGTGATGGCATTGGAAGAGCAGGATTTGTCCCCACGCCACGCTGCTGCTTCATAGCGCGGTGAGCCTCAGACGATCGGTCGTCTTCATGTGACACTAGTAGGGAATGGGTGGACATCAGTAGTTGGAAGGAGGGGAGTTTGTTAAACACAGGGACGTGTCAGTTCCGAGAGACAGGCCATGCTCTGTGGGATTTCAATGGCGAGAAAGATGAGCGATGAGCCTCTGGCTAAAGGGCCCTGCACTATGCTGAAGGAGACATGCAGGGGACTTCGCTCTCTTTGAAGTCCTAGTGGATTTTGCCCAGGGGGCTCGCCCCAGAGCCCAGGCCGGGGTATGTGGATGCCAGTGGCGCCGTAGAGGGTTGCATTGCTAACGATGTTTCTCTCAGAACCACAGTTCTGTCATTGCTCAGAGGATCCAGCCACATGGTTAACAGCAGATAAACACCGATGACATGAACTCTTGGTCTAGCCTGTTTAGTCCATTTTTAGATTTTCTTTGCCCTGGCCCTGTCCATAGATAACTGACCGGAGCGTGTCCTCGAGCTCATATTAAATAAGTAGTTAACTAATAGCTTATTCATTTGACATTTTTTGGACTCCTGGCATTGTGCTTGATGATTAGAATATCAGGAATCATGGCCGCCTTTGAGGGAACACAGAGGGCGTGGGGGAAGAAGACATGCAAACAGATAAACCACAAGCTTATGCAAATTAAGGACGCAATTCTGTGGGCAGCACAGAAGACGGGGCAACTAATTTCTCGCACGGCATGAGAATGCGTGGGGTATGGCTTTTCCAGGGGAAAGGCTGAACAGAGATGCATGCCTTTCCGGAAAACTGCCTGTGAGCTGAGCATCGTTGCAATGTGTCCCACCTGCTTCACTGAGTCGTCTGGCCCCGATGGACTGCATGGGATGTATCAGTGTGAAGATGGTCTGTTGTGAGCACAAACGGTTTTATTATCTCAGGAATCACTATAAAACCTAAAGCGTGGCATAGGAAGAGAGATGCCTCTGAAGGCATCCCTTGAAAGCAAGCATGACAGAGCCACGGTTGCTGGCTGAATTTCATCTTTCAAATATGTTTATAAACCAGGCACAGGCTTATCTGAGTGATCATCTTGCAAGTAGCAAAGGCTAACGCTGATTCTGGGGTGTCGGGGAGTGGCAAGGTTTGGGTCGTGTAGGCTCAGGAGGAGAAAGAGGAGTTTTATTCTCCAGATACTTCTCGTCAGATGCAGAGTTGGAAAGATCCCGATGAATCTGGCACTAGTTAAACATCCGCTGAATTATATGCTCCCATGGGAAAGTCTTGCCCTTGAGAACTCGGTCTTTTTATTTGCTTTGAGAACCTCAACTGCTGAATTGTACAATTCCTGGAAGCATCTTGACAGCATGAATTGATTATGAAGATGGTGTAAGCATCACTGAAGTTCCGCTGCATTAGATCATTAGACTTCTTCATCGTGAGAGGGGTGGCGGGGACGTTTGTTGAAAGGATGATGACATGAAAAAAAGCACCATTTCCCCCCGAATCTACCAAGTTTACCACAGTGTCACCTCCAAGCGGCTTGCACAACAGAGATGACTTTCTGCAGATCTTATTGTAGTCAGTGTTTCCATAAGTGGTCACTGAGAAAGAAGGCGACCTTTCCAAAGGCCGTTTTATTTTTGTGGTTGTAAAATGTTATAAACATGTGGTTATAAACATGGCAGCGAGGGCTCTGTGATGGGTCGAGGGGAGGAAAGTAACTTTCCTGAGCACCTAACAGCCAGTTACTTATCATTGCTCCCAACTTACTGCCAAGGAGGCCGAGGCATCCATAAATGAATTAATTGAGTCACAGCAAGAAGTGGAAAGAACACTAGACTATGACCTAGAGCTTGGAATATGAACCCAACTCTCATTTCTTTGCAGTATAATCTTGGGAAAGTTATTGGACCTCTAACCTCTGGGTCGAATATCTCACCTGAATAATTGGAATAATAATACCAGTAATAATATATTACATGTATACTAGTTTATACTTTATGAAAGGCTTTCATATTCATGGTCTTATTTGTTCCCCACCGTATGCCCCGTAACTAGAGAGAAGGCATTAGTGAGAGGTGCTTGAGCTGTAGAGTGAGAGAGTCCTGAGTTCAAATCCTGACTCTGCCTTCGATCTGTCTTTTTGAGATTCAATCTCATTTGTAGTTAAATGAGGCTAAGAAGACATACTTTGCAGTGCTTTTGTGATATCTGAAAGAGAGATAAAGTACGCTTAACAAATGGTAGTTTCTATTAAGGTCTCACGTGAGGAATGAGGAAAATGACGTTCCAGGAGTTCTTCAAGGTCGTGCACACTTACCACACGAGGCAGGAAGGTCAGGAGATAGGCACATGGGCTTTGGAGTTAGGTGGACTTGGGGTTCAGTTCTGGCTCCATTTCTTATCAGCTGTATGACGCTGGGCAAGTGATTCAATCTCTCTGAGCTTTAGTTTCCTCATATATAAAGTTATCTATAAAATAATTATAACCTCATAAGTAGGTGGATGAGGGGGATAATAAAATTATAAAAAGTAGTCTGCCAAGGG
>NW_024349796.1:14314176-14315776 GCF_902729225.1 Pteropus medius | reverse complement strand
CCTCTGGCTTCCTTTGTCCTTTCCCAGGGGTCAGGCTGCCTTTGTGCTTAGCGAGCTCTCTGTTTGAAAACTATCCTCTTCCCTGGAGTCCTCGGTCTCATAGGCTTTTTCCCTCCAGGATGATGATATCACTTGAGAAACTGATATCCTTAAAAATGCCATCTCTTCCAAAACAGGAAATGAGCTGCTCCTGGTTAGGCTGTCTACCTGCGGCAGAATCTCGATGATCCCCTGTCCTCCCCGCCCTTTCTGTCTTTACTATTACGGGGAAGAAGGAAAGCAACAGCCGGAAATGATCCACATGAAACATCTCGGAAGTTTTCAACACTTAACTTAGTTATTATCACCTCTCATGGAACAGAGCCTGAGGCAAAATGTGGGGAAATGGCCCCTTAAGTGGAAAAAATGAAGAAAGGGGAAAAATGAGATCAGTGAAAATGAATATAGTAGAGCAAAGCTCCAAAGTGATTCAACTTTCTAAAAAGTGAAGTGATGATAGATACAGGGAGTGCTGTGTTCTGGGCTATGTTGAAAGGCAAATCTGTCTCTGAAGCTTCCCCGGAGACCTTGCAGGGAGAGCTAATATCTGTAACTATTTTGAGAAGGTCACCTATTAAATAAGAACCTTGTGCATTCATGTGGGGCTAGCATGCAAGGTCGTGGACATCCAGGAGTCAGAATGTTCCCGAATGCGGAGGTGTCTACAGCCAGTTGGACCCCGGCTAAATGTCTTCGGGAGCTGGAACGTAGGCCTCATCTCTGCACCTCCGCAGATGTAACCAAACCTCACACAGGAGCTCTCGTGCGGCTCTAGAATTATTCCATGCATCTGAATGGCAGATGCATGTTGTCCCAAGGGATGTTCTCAGAAGTAGAGATGTGTTGCCTGGACGCCCACGTACTCTCTTCTGGGTCACTGGTTGTGAAGGGTACAGGGGGCGATGGTGAAGGTCCGAGAGCCTGGTGCTTCTTGAATTTCGAGTTGGGCACGTGGTCTAGGAGTCCAAGGCCAGTGGTGGGTGACCCTGGGTTCTGGGAGCAGGAGACTGGAACTTTGCTGGAATGTAGCATGTGTGTGGCTTTAGAATCAGCTGTCTCCCCCGCAGCCACTTACTGGTTACATCGCAGAGGACAAATTAAGTATTTTGGAGCCTATTGCCTTGTTTAAGGAAGACGGTGATGATAATATTGATGTCACAGGGTTTCGAGGCATTAAATTGAATGATGCCTGCAGAAAGTATTGTGAACTGAACTTGACCAGCATTAAGTCATAGACGTTGTGATCATTATTCTCCAATGAGAGAGCCATGGAGATGGTCAGGTGTGTAGAGCATATGTGGGAGATGACCAGGACCATCGAAGCATACTTACAAGTTCAGGCCCATTCCAGCTCCCGAGCTCTTCGTAACATTGGCTGAGGCCTTTATTGTACCTGCATTACAGCCCAGGTTCTCCCACTGCCCAGTCGACGTCCAGTAGGCATGCATCCTGAGCATTCTGACCAATCAGCTTCCTGGACACAAATCTCGGAGTTGGAGTGATTCTGACCAATCATCTTCCTGGACACAAATCTCGGCGTTGGAGTGATTCTGACCAATCA
>NW_024349796.1:14141978-14312850 GCF_902729225.1 Pteropus medius | reverse complement strand
TTTTTTTACCATATTGCTTTTTACCATATTGCTTCCTATTTGGAAATTTTAAATCCTTGTTTAAATATTTTTGTTAATGACAAACAGCATTTATTTACACTCATAATTATATAATGATCTATTTGATGTTTCTCTGTCGTACTAGACTGTAAACTCCAACGATTGATTTGGTCTCAGCTAGTAATGTAGTAGCAGCCCATAATACTTTTTGAACGAAAGAAAGAATTTACATAATGCTTCCTAATTTACGACATGTTTTCACATATATTTTCTTATTTTGGTTTTCATAACCTACTCTTTTCAATAGTTTCAATAGATACTATTTCCGTCTGAATTTTACAAGTGAGGACATGGAAACTCGAGAGGTAAATGGTGGACTTATGTCTGTGAGGTACTAAAACAATGGTTCTCAAAGTGTGGCCCCCGGACAGCAGGATCGGTCACCTGGGAACGTGTTAAAAACGGGAATTCTCAGTTGACTCTCTGGGTGGGATCCAGACATTTGTGTTTTAACAGTTGCTCCAGGTGACTGTGATGCATGTTGAGTTTGGGCGTGTTGAGTGTGGGCGTGTCCCTTAGAGCCATCTTGTCTTGGATGGGGCACCCATGAGTGAGCTTTACGGCGTTCCCTGGCTTCTCAGTGAGAACATGACAGCTTTCCGGTGAAGGGAGACTTCTGGCCATGCGAACTCTTTGATCGCGTCCATCTGAGAAATCGGATTGTTCTCCCTTTGCTGCTCTTCGCATTTTCAAATATGAGGCTATACTCATTCTGGTCATAGCTTGAACCGAAAATGTTGACATTTTTCGATGCATTTATAAGAGCTTCACCTTGCGAAATCTCTCTCTTGCTGATGAAAAACATCCGATTTTGGAAACATTAATTGACAGAAAATGCTCTGGCAACAAAAAAGCACAATAGCCTGTTGGGTGCTTAGGATGCAATTTCAGAGTAGCCATAATTTGCTTTTTGAAACAGTTATCATTGGAAATGCCAGCACTTCACTTAGTCATAGTCGTAGTTTGGAAGCTTAACTCTTACAGACTCTAAAGAGGGCTTGGGGGGAAGAGAAAGGTATCACTTTAGTTTTTAAAAATAATCCACATATATTAAAGTGATGATTGAAAGAAATTAAACTAATGGACATCCAAGATATTTGGACTAAGGACTCTCGAATCTTTCTAGCCCCTTTTCTGTTCGTTACCCATTCATTTTGGCACCGTCATTGTTTTCTGAGAATTCATTGACGGTTAAGATATATATGTTCTCTGTTCCAGAAAGATTTTCAGTCTCATAGAGTAGGCAAAAATGTAAACAGAATAAGTATTCAGAGTACCATTAAAAATCATGCCGGGCCATAGGAGAGTCACGAAAGTGAGAGAAAAGATTTTATAGAGGAAGCCACTCTTCGGCAAGACTTGGATGTCGAACTGACATTTCCTAAACAGATCCCCATCTGGGTGACAGGGCACACGGGTCATTGCTGTGTTAAGCTGTCAAATTCCTCAGCCATTGGGCTCTTGGAACTTCCTCTGTAGACTCCAGCATGTTGTATAAACATTGCCATTTTTAAATGTGTTCCGTGGCATGAAAAATGTTGGGGCTCGCTGCCGAGCTGACGGGAAGCAGAAAGAGCAGGGGGAGGTGTCGGATCAAAGAGTCTGAGGTGGGAATCAGCACCGTTTTTTTTAAAAAAAAAACACCCAAAGGATTTCGAACAGGGGAGAGCCATGCTCAGATTCGTATTTTAGGAAGTTCACTCTTCTCAAAACATATAGGTTGGCTTAGAATGCTATAAAATTGGAAGCATGAAAAACTTTAGGGGACTTCTGTCACAGATTAAGTGAGAGGTTGGTAAGCTCTGAATGAATAGCATTGGGAAGGAGGGGCAGACATGAAGCTGAGAGGTGCCGGAAGAAGAACTAGAAAAACTATTGTTTGGGGGAGGACTAGATCATTCATTCATTCATTCATTCAATCACTCACGTACCACATTTATTGATTACTTATACTGTACTAGGCACTGTACTAGGCTCTGGAGAAATAAGATATAGTCCCTGTCCATGGATATTATGTTTTGATAGAGAGCTTAGTGATCAAGTAATCACAAGTAAATATAAAATCATAAGTGGTCTGCAGCACAGGAGCAGGGTGGTCTGGATGGTGTGTGTACAATAGAGAGCCTGACACAACCTATAGCTGAGGAAGGGAGGTTCGAATTGGGATCCGAAGAATGAGTAGAGATCAGCTCGATGCTGGAGGGGACGCAGTGGTGGATAAGGGAGTTCCTGGCAGGCTACCAGGTGCAAAGGCCCCGTGGCCGTGAGGAGGCTGAGTGTCAGAGGTGCTGGCAGGTGCCCAGTGCAGCTGGAATGCAAGGCGGGACTGGAAGTAGCATGAGACGAGGCCGGAGAGGAGGTCGGGACGGCCACGCGGGGCCTCGAGGCTGTGTGAAGGGTCTTGGTATTTAACCTCAGAGCAAGGGGCGATGAGAGAAGAGTTTTAGGCAAAGTGGTGTGTGTGTGTGTGAGAGAGTATATATATATATATATATATATTTTATATATCGTTATATATATTAATATGAGCATTGAGATATCATGATCTGATCACATTTGAATTTTATAAATTTTATAAAGACCGTGTTGGTTGCAACGTGGAGAATAATCTGGAAAGGAGCAAGAGTGGAGATGTGGGAGGGCAATCAAGCGTATGCAATAGGCAGGGTGAGACTTGGAGGTAGCTAGAGCTAGCATGGCGGCCTTAAAGATGGAGGGAAATGGGTCGTTCAGAGATGCATTTACCCGTTCGAGTCAACAAGACTCGGTAACGTCTCGAGAATGGGCAGCGAGAGAGAGAAGGGCAGGCCCAAAGGCTCCGCTGGGGTGAAGGTACGTGATTCTTTCATATTCTCTGAACTGGAAGCACAGAGAAGGGAGTGGGGAAGGGAGGGGCGTTAGTGGTTTCCAGTTAGACATGTGCCTGTGAGACTCTCAGGTGGCCATGTCCAGTAAGCACTTAGAATTCAAGAAGATCTAAGCGAAGCCATAACTTGGGAGTCATCGGCCTATCAGTGACGGTCCACATGTGGGAGTGGAACAGGTGTATCTGATAAGGAAGGAGGAGCGTGCAGGGCGAGGGAGGCAGAGGGCGGAGGCGGAAGCCCAGGCAGGGCCGGTGCAGGAGGGAAGGGCCGAGGAAGGCCGGGGAGAAGGATGCTCTTCAGCCACAGCCACTGAGGACATTAGAAGGGACGTACTTGTCAGCCTCCAGGAGAAATGACAGAGCACCAGCGAGTGTCCAGTCTTCAGGCAACGCTTCTCTCTCTCTACAAATCCAAGTGCTGGGTCTACGAAGTAGCAGGATAACGTGTTAAAAAGGGACCCAGTAGATGTCGAAGTAACAGCCCAAATCCAGCAGGACTCACATTTGTCTAACCAGACAGACGAGCTTGTCTCACTTTTTCTCTCTTTTCCCCTAATATTTTGGCCGTGATTACTGAGGCTAACCACCCCCGTCCCCCAGAGATAGATTGGACTGCAATCAGAAGCAAAAAAATAAATGAGAAAACGCCAATAAACCTAATGAATTTAAACAACCGATTCTTAAGTCTTCCCCTCCCTGTTCCATCTTATATAAAAGAAGATTTTCGACTTTGGATGTGTAGACTGATTTGGACAAAAATCCCAGTTAGACCTTGCTGGGGATGCTGATTCTGCCAGGTGCCTCCCCAGCAGGTCGCTAGATGCTCAGGAAGGCACTTTTTTTTTCCTCACTGGGGTCACATGGGGTTCTGAAACCTTGGGATGATGTTTAGTCAAAAGCTTGGAGATGTTGCTGTTGGTGCTGTTGATGATTTATGGAGAAGTTTATTAGTCCTCATTGGCCCTTTCTCAATCAACACATAGTTATTACGTATCCATTATTTGTAAGACACTGGTAAACACTGGGGTGGCTACAAAGGAATAGCAAGTCTTGCTTCCTTCCAGCCTGGCCCGCATCCTCTCTCCTTCATGGAACCTCTGATGCTTCCAGCTCCTAGTGATGTCACCCTCCTTCGAACACTTGCTTCTAAGATCCACTTTTAGCAAGATGATGGCCCAGAGATGCTTGGACTCTGCTGTTCTTCTGAGATTGTACTTGGCAGGTTAATCGCAGATTAATGAGAGCCAGATGGATTTAATCTAATTTACAGAAAGATTTTAGAAGGCTCCGGACTTCCATGAGCCTGGGCACACTCCGATACAGAACATGAAGGTCTATAACAGTCGGGAGAAGTCTATATATATTTCAGCTAGGACCCAAAGCTTTTGGATGTCATTGAGTATGAACATTGACCTTCCCAGTGGAATAGGGTGCTCTTAGACCATGCGTGGGGTCATATCTCTTCCTTGCTGTGGGATCTGAACTTAGCTTTCACGGCCGCCTGTGTTCACCTGTCTTGTGCAGATGGGGCTCTCACAGAGTTACAGGGAGTCTGCCTTCAATACCTTCTTCTTCATGCTGCAATGCCCTCCCTCTTCCCCAGGTGTTAACGCCTCCTGCGGTTTCTGGGCTACTGAGGTTCTTCCTCTGTAGCCATGCTCTTGGTGTGCATTCACTCAGGGCTCTGTCCGCTGCTCTTCAAGGTGACTTCTAGCTAGTTGTCGTAATAGCTTATGTTTAGTCTTGAACGGCTGAGGATGGTTTAATGCCTTGTTCCTCCTTGGGACATATACGTCTGGGATGACAAGGCTCTAAACCGAACGAGTAAACCAAATAAACAGCATTTCGAAAGCCTGATGGAGAGATACTGCGGGATTTTATGCTGGGCTTGTTTCCTTCGGCCGACGCCCCCAGAACAATGAATAATATGTTTTTCTCAGACTCGGAATGTCAAAAATTAGAGAACGAATTTTGAAATAAATTTGGTGACACGAGATTTCAAGTACTGCAGTGATGCCGACTTAACTTTTAGGGACACTCTGTCTCGCTTGCTGACTTTCTGCTCTTGTTGGCCACTTGAGATGAGATCGTGGCCCCACGGACTTTGCATGGCACCGTAACTGAATTAACATGCATCGGTTAGAGTTAAGTGTTCATTCGTATTAATTATACCAGTTAAATTTAGTTTGTCTAGGTTTCAGCTTCCTTCTCCTTCTAAGCATGAGCACCTAATAATATCTCTGACATCATGTAGTTTCTCCCTGCACCCCCTTTTCATCTGTGACCCCCTTCCTTTCTTTGCTAGGTCTGTCCCTTCCCGTTAGAAGTACTCTAACCATAGGATGTGGGTGACGCAGCTGCCGTATTGAAATTTGGCAAAACTGGGCCACGTTAGGGAGCGGCGGCCTGAGCTCGGAGAAGGTTCCTTTCGGCAGTGTGGCTGGGATGGAGCACGTGCGGGTCACGCCCTGAGCCCTCCTGCGGGGTGGCCCTGCTCACGCTCCTCCCCTTTCTCCTTCTGCCCTCATCCCAGGCAAAACATTCACCAACTTCGCCCCCTGTGGCTTCTCCAGAATCTGTTCCCCTCGTGTGAGTCATCCTTCCCTTGGTTTGTCCTTGCCCGATGTTCATCGATGACCTCGGCTACGTGGACCGCGTTCCGTGGCTGAGGACACACATCCTGCACTTACCCAGCTCTGCGCAGACATGTACCACTAATTATGCAGTAGGCACTGGGCCGAGTGTTTGCCTGCATGTTCTCATTTGCCCTAAACCTGTCGTCTGTTTGATGGGTAAAGAAACTGAGGCTGAGGGACACGTGGTGACTTACCTGGTGCAGTGTCCCTCTGCTTCGACACCGTCTGTGCTCCTAAGCGCTGTCCCCAGTTATATGCTGTGACAAGGTGCACTCAGCAGTTTCAAGCCGTGATGTTTAGATGCGACACCGTATTGCAGTCTGTCATGAGGCTCGTTCCATAACTTGTCGTTACAAAGGTTTTCTAATGGCTTATTTTAATACAATGGAGTTTATAGCCCAATTCAGGGCTACCACTGACAATGTGTTAAACTTTCTCGAATGGGAGAAAAAAAGGGAAAAGGTTAAACCAGAATCTCTGAGTTCGCCACACTATTTGTTTTATTCCTCTGCCAGTTCAATGGGCGGTTTTTCCTTAAAATCGGGCCGTGCTCATGAGATTAAGCATCTTTGTGCAGAGTCAATATAATCACGCTCGGCGCGTTCCCCAGACTGCGAACCGTATTTCGCAGCCCAGCTGGATCTAGGTAGGTTCACGTGACTGATCTTGCCCGTGAAACGTGCTTTGCTCCTGGGAGATGCCGAAGTGGCCAGTGTACCTTCCTGATTCCCTCTTCCCCTTCCTCTCTGCTTGGCAGAAAAATGGGAGAGCTGACAAATGCCGAGATGATGGAGCGGCGTGATGGAAAGAGCCTGGATCGCAGAGGGACCGCTCGGGGGAGAGCTGGGAGCTCGGAGCGTGCTGCGATGTGAGTGTAAAATGAGCCGTCATTCTGTCGAACCCCTGAGTCTGTTAGTAGCGTCACTTACCATGACTAACGTTACGTTTTCTAGGTCAGGGCAGAAAGGGCAAGGACCACCCGTATGTATTTCAGCTCTCAGTTTACCCTAAAAACGCATTTCCCGACTCTGACATTTGGCAGTTTATTCGACTTCCTTTCTGTTCCCAAAGCATCATTGTCGTCGTCACCGTCACCATCATCACCCTACCTTCAGGTATCGAGTACTTACTGCGGGTCAGGTGGCAGCCGGGGCTTTTATGCGTAGTTCGTGAGGACGTCCCATCTGCCCGTCCAGCCACGCAGGCCAGGATCTCTGACCCTTGGAAAAGCCACGTGTCACTACAAGCTTAGGGCTTCGTCATCCGTTTCGTCTGCTGGAAATGTTTGTCTTCAGATCTTTGCCGTTTGGCTCATCCGAATCGTTCAGATCACGAGTCAGTTGTGACTTCCTCGGGGAAGTGTTCTCGGTCATCCGAATGGAAGTATCCATCCATCCTCTCTCTCCGTAGCCCTGTTTTAGTCTCTGCATGTTCCCTATCGCTGTCTGACATTTTCTTGTTCCCTTCTGCAGGATCTGTCCCTTCCCACCTCACCCCTGTAGGCTTAGCCCCAGAACCATGTACCTGCTCAGCAAACACCTGTCGAATGAATGAGCGAATAAATCTTATGTGGCACAAACTCCTCTAACCCTACATTTCAGACGAGGAAGCGAAGGCTCGAGCATATCCCCTCCCTCACCCGTCTTTCTTTTTACAAACAGTACATATTATATAGATTTGTCTGCAACTGAAGTGAAAAATTTAGCTCATCGTCTCAGCTTTTTTTTTTTTTTAATTTAAACAATGGCAAATATCCAGACATCTGAGAACGTTAAACGTTTAGAATAGTGTGGACTCAGCTGTTTTGACAGAATTATTCAAACCGTTCAGATGGGCTTATACCTAAAACCATTAAAACAAATTCTTTGATGCGCGTTTGAACCGTGTACATCATTTTTCATATCTAGGTCCCAAGAATTAGATTTTTTTCCCTCACAGATATAAACTTTTCCTCTCTGAGGAAAAGTGTTTCTTAGTTAAGTAAGTTTTAGAAATGTGCACACTATAATTCCCTCTCTGAGACTCATCATGATCATAAGCATATTTAAGGTTTCGGGAAGTCCCATAGTTAAGAAACCTGTTTACTTTTATTTAATCCGGTATTTCCCAATTTAGTTGACCACGGGGTCCTTTTTTACACATGGTGACTATTTCAAAAGAAACTCATTGGGAAATCCTGTTCCAGGATATGATAAAAATTCATAGTGATTTTAACGATGGCGATGAAGACTTTTTTTCTAAATTGACACCTTTTTCCATGTACCAAAATTATGCCATTTTATTTCACAAGCTTCTGGAACAGGAATAGAAATAAACTATGCATTGGTATATATTTACGGTTTCTGTTTTATTGAAAGAGCCTTTAATAATAATTACTATTGCTTATTATTATTATTGCTTGCCAAATAGGTCATTGATATGGTCCAATCAACCCCTAGTCATGGATAGAGAGTTCCACATCTGTTTGATTACTGTATTTTCTTTTAAAACGTTACGCTCAGCAACTGTTTTCTCTCATCTTAATCCAGTTCCACAAATGTGGAAAGATTTTTTTCATAAATTTAGAGATGAAGTGTTGACTGAAGAAGGGGAATATAACCCAGATATAAGACCATCCTGATGAAATATATATATATATATATATTTTGTCTTTAGGAATGTTATAAATCTGAGGTTTTCCATTAACTAAGAAATTATCAATATTTATTAATACATTTAAAATAAAGTTTTATTTTTGTTGCTGGGACATGAGATGAAAGATGAGACACTGCGTTGTCCCATTGGAGGTTCTAGTCTTGTTGGAGAGAAACCATGAATATTCATGATACAATTAGCATAAAAATCAACCTCTAAATCTTAGGGTTTGGAATTTATAGCAAAGCAAAATCTCTAGATTTAATTAGCAAAAATAATCACATATTTCAAGCCTATTGGTGAGATGATCTCTTTACTGAACTCTCAATTACTCACTTGCCTATAGGAATTCTCTGGTGTTATAATTTATAATTATACATGAATCTGTTAAAGTGAAATTAGGACATTTTCATTCATAAACATTGGTTGAGTCAATTTTTGGTCCATTTTTCGTTGTTAATATGTAAAGCGAATTCTCATTTTTAAAGATTTTCTCGTATATGAATAGATTAGAATTATTTTTATGCCGGAATCAATAAATATAGCAATAATTTTCCTCTGAATTTCACTTCTCTCAGACTGCATAAACATATAAATGTGGTTTCAAAACTCAGTTTAAAGTTAAAAATTTTAAACTTGTCCTCACACAAAAACCAGCTGTGCCACGGGGGATTGGAACGGGGGTGGACAGAGATGCTCATGAAGATGGGAAGCTTGATGGAGATGGTGGGACAGGGTGGTGAGGGGCTGGGCTGGTGGATAACTTGAGGTCCTCACATGGTTGGCCAAAGTCCATGAGATTCCTCTGGCTCCAGAATATAAAGAAAGGACGTTAGCTTGAACATGACCCTAGAGCTGACTTGGCAAATCGATCACAGGAGACTCTCACTGGGGGTGAGGCAGCCTCCATGGGGTCACTCAGGCCAGGGGTCTGCACAGGGACCCAGCTGGGTGGCACGGGACCATCAGAAATGCTACCTGACCACGTCTGTGTCAGGCACTTACCCTTCTGTATGGAGCCAAATGCTTAAGTCTGAGAATACGAGGAGTAAACCATACCAAGAAGAGGCCCATACTACCCCTCTTCCTCCTTTCCCCCGTGCTTTCCACGGGGAGTGATGTGAGCGAGAGTTCAGAAGCAGTGGAACAACTCCTTTAAGAACATAACTGAGTTTGAATTGAGTTTCGAGTTAGGTCACGTTGGACTGAACTAGATTTTCCGTTGCTGAGCCGAAGCGGAGGATCCAGATTTGAGATCAGTAACAGAAAATAGAGCTTTACTTTTGCAGCGTTGTTGCAACCAAGAAACACGTCCGCTATGTGTACCACGAGCTCATATAGTCTGTTCCGAGTGTCACCTCAGCAGAACAAAAGGGTCTGGTCCACCTCGTCCACACATTCCTGTGCTAGGTTACATGCTGCTCTTTGCGACTTTTGTTTTCTTTAAAGATGGACCCTGGTATCCATCTGTATGGAAAGAGGAACGCAGAGAGGGAAAAGTGGAGGGAAGAAAGAGTAGAGATCCTCTAGACTTATTTACTCCAGGGTACAGACCCTCTAGAAGTGTCCATCAGCAAATTTCCTGAGTTGCTTCATACATAATTCATTTATTCATGGAATTTGTATCCACCACGTTACCATTTGGAGCCCAAACTTAGGGATGATTTTCCTAGAATAGCATAAAGTGTTAGAAATGAATTCTGGCTTCCATAGATATTCTAATAAATCACAGTAGACAGCTGTAATTTTAAATCCCTTCAAGCATTTTCAAAGGCTAATGTCAATAGCGAAAGAATCAAGATGAACAAATATCCACACGTGACATGGCTCGCTAGTCTTCTCATCTCTTTGACCTTTCCCTGTGGTAGTGTTGCCATCATTTCTATTAAGGAGACAATACATGGCATTTTGATACTAAATAGAGTTAAATGGATTTGGGGAGATTTCATCTGGGAGGTTAGATCAAAGTGTTCTTTAAACGCTTCTCTGAATTTCTTTGAGTGCAATGTCTTGGGCCAATGTTATTAAAATATAAAATGCAATTAAGGGCAAAGTGGAGGAGGGAGATACAGGGATCCAAGAAAAATAGTTCTTAATTATGTGGTAAACCTGTTATGTAACGTCCCTCTTCCAAGAACAAACAACTGGTAGGTGGTTAATGTGCACATGTGCGAGTGGCTGGGATCCAGCTACACCTGGGGAGCAGACGTTTGGCCCCGTCATACATGGCTATGGTAACTACATTTTAGGGGGTGGTTTTCTCATTCTCAGACATAGGAAGAGGCAATGCATTTTCAAAGAGCTGTGATCTAAGTGGTGGGAATGTCAGCTGGAGAGCACAAGCTATCCTTAGGTCCGGGCATTCCTTAGAATATCCAGTGGGCTAACCTGTATTTTATCTGTGAAAGGGATTGTGAGAGATCAATTACAAAAATGGCTCATATTTTCCATCTGTCCCTTCAGTATGTCCTTTGCAATGCGAATGCGCGGCTTCTTCCATCAAGGGATAGAATCTAGCTCTGCCCCTCTGGAATCTGGGCTGTCCTATGACCTGCTTTGGGTGATAGAATGTAGGGGAAATGAAATTATATCGGCGCTAAGTATCAGGAGACTGTGAGCACTTCCGTTCTCTCTTTTGGAAACTCATCATCACTATGTGAACCAGCCTGGGCTAGCCTACTGGATGATGTGAACAACACATGGCCCAGTCACCCTTGTCACCACAGCCGACAGTCAACCACCAGACATGGGGAACATCCTAGACCAGCCAGGCTCCATCCAGGTGACCCCAGCTGCATGATTAAGCCCAGCCGGAGGTTAACTAAGTCAGCCCACATCGGCAGAATGATCTATCTGAACAATAGACTCATTGCCAATAATTAATTTTTATTTTTCAAACTACTAAATTTTGGGATGGTTTGCCATGTGGCAATACCTAATTGATATAGAGACCAAGGTGTCTCCTGGGAAAGCAAGTGTATTCTAAAGCTAAGGGGCACAGACATGTTGCAAGTGACAAGAGTCACTCTTTTTTGTTGCAGAGTAATATTCCATTGTAGATATACCACAACCACTTTATCCATTCATCTTTCAGGGACACGATCAGCTTTTATGACCCACCATGAGCAGACTCCAACACGACATTGAGGGGAGATGGGCATAGTAATATGTTAGAATTTATCTTCAAAGTCAGGATTTTCAGAGAAGTACCATTTTGTCACTTTCACATGTAACCAAAATAGGCATTGTTTTTAGCTTAAATTTCAGCCCTGAATTTACGGAGAAAAAAATCAGCTACTTTCATAAACCTTTGAGAGAGATTCGTGTTATGGAGGCAGCTGAGTGGCACCTCAGAAAAACATTTTGTTTACCCCCCAGAGGATGCTTTTTTAGGGCAAACGTCTTATCTTTTTGAAGAAGCGTAGTCACAGAGGCTTTACTCCATTTCTCAGTTCATATTCTAGACAAGTGCTTTGTCATCCTCGGGCAGATTCTTTCCTCGGTGGATAGGGAAGCTTTCCAACTATAATTTAAACCTATTTCCTTTGTTTTATATTTATAGACATGAAAAGAAATTGATTGTCAATCGCCTCTTAGAGACTCTTCTGCTTTGACGAAAATGTAAGAAAGGTTCCTTTAGTATCTAAGTCCAGTTTCTTTAAAAGCAACCTTTCATTTCACATGGAGAGGAAGATCTCCAGTCAAGCAGGCTGTCATCATCGGTCTCCTAAAAGTATAGTCTTAAGACCTCCCTATTTTCTAGATAAGAATGTCCTGACAAGTTTTGACAACTTCTCTTCTTGATGTCATCCAGTGTTAGATTTTTTTTTTATTGCGTTAAAAACATTTAAAATGAGATCAACGCTCTTAACAAATTTTTTTTAGGTGTACAATACAGTATTAACTACAGCCGTGATGATGTAGAGCAGATTTCTAGAACTCATTTATCTTGCACAATTGAAACTTTATGTTGGATTTTTAAAGAGCAAGGTTCCTCAGGCATACATTTCCAGTGATGTAAATGGCTCTTCATTTATCTTTCACTGGATTCAGGCTGTCAGAGCTGGACCATTTAGAATATCTTGGCTGCAACGCTTTGAGTTAAATAGCAAAAGTATTTAATGCACATGGTTAAACTGTGTCTTCAACAAAGATGATTCTTCTACGACACATTTGATGGTATATGGAGAGGCATAAGATGCACTGTCATGGCTTAATTATTCTTTTTTTATCCTCACTTTTCAAGGAAGAGCCAGTCTTTGAATGTACCTAGGAAACCTTTCCTTCATTAAAGCGTATAGAAAGAAGATATCAAAAAGGTGTCCATTCGCTCTCTCTGAGCATCCTCTTCCCGCTCTTTCTCACTGCATATTTGTTTTGCTTTGTCCTTTTTGTTATAACGGGGAGATTAGATGCTGGATTTTCAGCCTCAGTTTGACAAGAAGCAAAAGGTCCTCTGAAATGGCTCTTGCCTCTGACTTTTACGTCCCCAGGAGTTACACACTAAAGATAGGGAACGGTCGGGGAAGTGGGGCTGGTGTATGAGATTGCCAACTATATCAGAAGGTGGGAGAATAGGAGGCATGGGAGAGAAGGAAAAACAAAGTCTAGAGTTAAACCCTCCGGGGCTGAAATGGCGCTTCCTTTATTTATTTAAATGGTGCTTCCTTTCCTTAGCTATGAGCTTAGGGAATTTTTTTTTAACTTTTCCGTGTTTGTATCTAAAAAAAAAAATTAGGTCATTATTGTACACTGGAAAGGGATTAAATGAGTTAACATATACATGACCATCTAGTTTAATGTCTGTACATTACAGGTGCTCAAAAATGCTCTTGGGCTATCTGTGTTCAGGATGCTCAGAGTTCCCAGAATTTATGTGACTGATGGCCATGTGTTGTCCTTTGTTGTGTCGAACAGATGACTTCATTGAATGCATGGGTCTCTCTGCCTTCTCTACTGGCTGTTGACCTTTCCTGGTATTGCCAACGTATTGAGTTGCCATGTCAGGTAAGTAAGATACAGAAAACTTCTATCCAGCATAGGAATGGAACTTTCCAAGTAAGTTTTTTTTTTCTTATGTAAGCTGTTCTGACTCCATCCTGACAGCTGAGTAGAATTTTAGTATCCTAGATTGCTAGGTGGGTTTTTTGGAAGTTAGTTCACTGTTACTTCTGTCCCCTGAAACCTTGAAATGTAATGCATATCTAAAGAAGCCGGATCAGCTCACAAAGCATCATTTCAGGATCAGAATAGCTCTCTCAGACAGCAAAACCGTGGTCTCCCAAAATTCCAGAAAGACAAAACCGGTCCTGTACTGCCTGAAATGTAAACACTACCTGGATGATATACTCACTAAGCCGCTTCAGTGATTTATACCACAACGTGAATAAATTTGTAAACTTTAAGTATCTTTTCCTGGGAACTAACATGGATGAGTAGAAAAGGCCTAACAGTATCTGGGGGAAGGGAAAGTAGCAGGCAGGATGTGTAGGACTCTGTTCTTGGATTAACTTCAGGACAAAGGCAGACATGGGAGGTGGCTCGCCATTTGGGGAACAAGATAAAGATTCAATAATTATTTGCTGACAGCATGAAAAAGAAAAATGTTGACCTACAGCACAACTTTGCTTGTAACTGACAATAGATCCATTCTTTCTTTCTCTGAGATTTATAGGTGTTCTTATTTTCTGAATATTTGTCAACAGATTCTAAACAATTATGAAGTTGTAGGAGCAGAATTTGCACAACATAAAAACATTTATAAACAAACTATGATAACTGTTTGTCAAAACCTCATCTTATTGCTTCTTGACTCACAGCTAGAACTACATTTACCAGCATCCCTTGCATTTAGGAGTGACCACGTGACAGAGTTTTGGTCAATAGAATTTGGGTAGAAATGATGTGTACCACATCCAGGTCTTATACATAAAAAAACCTTCTTCCACAGAGAATTTTCTCTCTCTTCCATCACTGGCTAGTCGGCTGTTGAAGCCCAGAGAAACTTATGAAGCCACTGAGGTTTGGGGTTCATCTGTCACGGAAGCTACTGTTTCCTTAACTGACATAGAAATCGTTATGGGAAACGGTGTGGTATTATCAAAATCAAAATTTGTGACACCCACTTAGCATTTTGTTTCCTGGCAATGGGTGTCGGCAAAATTGATGCTGTTATCTGGAAAGATAGAGACCCATGCAATTCAGTGGCAAAACATTTGGTGAAGCCATTGTTACCCTTGAAGAGCTTGGAAAGCAGACTAACCGAAGACAGAGTGTGTAGCCCTAGGTTGGAAAACAGAATGTTACTTGTGTGTTGATCGTTATTGGCTTTGCTCGGCTTGTTCTTCAAAGAAAGATGAGTGTCAGCAAGAACTGGCTGGTTTGCCAGCAGAAATGAAAAAGCACAGAGAACAGAAATCTGGGGCCTTAAGTATCGCAAAAGCCAGTTGCTTCTAGACTCCACACAATAGGAAGAATGAAAGAGCTGGAGTGAGGAAGGCCTATTACAATTCAGCTCTGTTGCAAAGATCTAAAGAAATCAGAGGCTTTCCACCCAGATCCGATGGCCTCAAGAGAACTGCCATTACATTCAGAACAATAGGCATGGTGGGGAGAGGGAGGGTAGCAATGAATCATGGAGATAAAACAGGCTTGCGAATTCTACCTAGTGAAAGAAATTTGGGTGTGTTTACTGGCACATGACACTGACTGGAAGCAGATAGAAACTTACCACGATTTGAGGGAATCCTACTGCTAAAGATGCCATGAGTCTAGACTCAAAAGCCTGTGGATTTAAGTCTTAGAGCTCTTGGGTCGCCACCGAATGGGCCGGACGTGGAGTGTGAGAACTGTACTGTTCTTCAGGAGACTGTCCTCTCCCACTTTTGTGTATTTCTTTGTATGATTACATATAGGGAAGTCTCTCTCTCTCTTTCTCTCTCTCTCTCTCTCTGAGAGCAGAGCCAAGGGCAACGAGAACAACAGATGAGGGAGTTCTCTTGCAGCTGGGGATGGCTGAGTTCCAGCAAATCGAAAGAGGGTGGATCTGATGTGCACCCATTTCCAGATGTGGCTCAGAAAAACCACCCATGTGCAATTCTCTTTTTCGTTCTTAATCTGCCTGTTGGTGCAACTGCCAAGATCATTGTGGAAGCCAATGAAATAACAGAGTTTTTCTGTGACAGCAGTTATTAACACCTTAACTGGTACAGAAACTAAACACATCAGATCAGCCCCAATTCAAACATCCTTCCTTTAAATGTCAGTATCTAGCGTGATTCTTAGAGCCAACTTATTTGTCAGTTAGTGTTTTGCTGACTGTAAGATGTTATAAACTGGAGAGCGATTGCAAAGGTGAATGTAAAATCTTGGAAAAGATGGAAGCCTTAATGAAGCCAATGAAAATAATATTGAATGGCTGCTTGAATCACCTGCGAAGCCATTGACAAATGAGGATCTGGTAGGGTTCAAATAATGAACAACCAGAGAAGGGAAAGCCGGCAAGGCAAATGACAGCATGTGCACTTCTAAAAACATGGCCTGACGATCAAAGGATTAGGAGCCATCTTTAGGAGAACTAAAAGAGCTCCTGAATTTTCTTTATAAAAACGATCCCATTACAATTATGTAGTGAATGTCAAATGCAGAGCTAAATTGTCCTAGCATGCTGTCATGCCGTGCGAAAGGAATAATTCTATTCCAGAAGTCAGTGCTTGGTTTGTTCTTTGGTTCAAGAAATGGCAGAGAAACGAACTTATAACCTAAGATATTAATGAATTTGTAGTCTTAATTTTTAAGATTATTTTGAGAAATTACATTTTCCCAGATAAAGTTTTTTTTTCCCCCTGCTATTTACTTTCAAGTTTTGGTGCTGTTTTAAGTGGAGGAGGACAGATGCGTCTTAAGATAATGGTCTATTAGAACTAGACAGAGTCAAAAAATGGAGAAACCAAGCTAATGATGCTTGGCAAGGAGTGAAAGTCATGGGAAGAAGCTAGGGAAAGGGGGAAGACAAGGGAGATGACACATGACTAATCTGGTGCTTCGATTCAATGGATTATTTTTATGGGTGTTTTCGTTTCATTGCATGGAAGTAGTCAGTTAAAGTAAATGAGCATTGTAAAACTTGTCTCTAGGTTGGCTGCATCATATTCCATGTCGAGTGGTCCAAATGTTTCTGCGAACTATTACTTTTGTTACTGCTCTACAATCTCGATATTTATTGGCTTACTTTCCGAGACATGTTTTCTGAATATATCTTTCAATCGTTTTATTTTAATAGGACAATGAAACTCATCATTTGGCCTTCATTAGAATTCTAAGAGATAACAGGACTTTGCAATAAGACTATTTTATAAAAGAGTTTCACTGAATAAAATAGACTACCTTTTTTGGTATAAAGCTTCTCACCTCCTCTCTCTTCTTGGTTTATCAAAAATGTTTCATCATTTTAAACCATGAGCTTTCCTTTGAAGGTGAGCCACTAAGCAAGAACCACTAAACTCTGCATGTAAGTCTAGGATGTAGGGAATTTGTGAAACAATCAGTGAGCATATCAGTCAATTAAATTACAGACTCACTTGCTGCAAGTGAAGACTTGTGAGTTGTGAAATTTGGCATTTGAACTCGGAGACACAGGTAGAGTTTTCAAGGGTTTGGTTATGTGTCTTCTATGTGGCAATTTGAGAAAGTAACTATGTACAGAAATGAATCCTGTTGTTAGTTATTATTCATTATGCATTATTCAGGTGTTATTTATTATTATGTATTAATGCATATTCTGGGTGTTACCTTAAAGGAGTTTTGGAAACACATCTTGGTAATCTCTCTCTCTTAATAAAACTTCGTATCTATTGAAGACAGAAAGAACTGTACTGTTCTTTCTGTCTTCAAAGAGGCAAGTCCTAAACAGATGCATATTATTTAGGGTTTTGCAGGCATTGGAAAACTACTCCCGATAGCTTAAGCCAAAAGGGATTCTTGTAAGAAGGATAATGAGATGTCTCAAAGAACCTGGTAAAAATCGAGCAGCGAGGACCAGAAGGACAGGAACCTGGCCACCTTTTTTACAAATCCACATGGCCCTGTGAATAGCTCCATAGGATGTGACATAGTCTAGCCAGTCTCTCCTGTGATGACAGATGCACAGAGACTGCAGAGAGCCTGTTAGTGTCTAGATCGATTCATTATCTTTCGGCACCAAAAGGACAAATGGACAAGCAAAAACATTGAACAACCAACCAGTTGTTCCAGCTGAATGATGCAAAAACAACCAACTTCAGAATAGTTTCCTTCTTTAGCTAAAGAGTCCTCGAAACTTAGCCCCAAGGTCAAGAGATTCATGCCAAGATTTCATGGTAGGAATCTTTTATTCTTGTTAATATAAACCTGTTTACGTGCATTAAGGGGTAACTGCTGAATGGAATTCCTCAGATCTGTGAGGACTCAAATTATTTTCAAGTCCAGTTAAATTGGTTATTTTTGTTGCTTTCAGCAGGGAATAGGAGGTCGCTGGAGCTTGCAACTCGATTGATCCTCACTATTTAGTGTTCTCCCTGTTAGTGTGTGATCCAGGTGGCATTACCTCACGTAAAACAGGAGACCACTGTGTCCTTTAGTCATTTGTGGGGCACAAACGTGCCCTGTGCTCAGTGGGAGATATTATCTCATATTCCAAAGATATCTGCTATATAAATTTTTGAAATGATAGTAAAAAGGGGGTATCTTTTCTTGTAAGATGTGCAGAAATCCAAGAGATTCATGAACAATTTCCAATCCGACTCTCCAGATATTTAGTTCAGTGGTTCCTAATGTGTTAAGAAGCAGGTCCACGTATTTATTAAATTTAAGAAATTTCACTTTACTACAGTACTCATTCTGCCAATTTGTCCGCTGCCTGTATGCAGAAATGTCTTTTTTTTTTTTCCTTCCTGAACGTACTTTTCTTCCTGTCGTATGGCAACTGTGGAAGTAATTATACGAATTTTTTTTTTTTTTTGATTTTGGGGTAGGAAGAATAATTTCAATTGTGTGGTATCTGAAAACTTTTCTCAAATATGTAGAAATTACCAAATTTATCTTAGTTATTATTGTTGCCACCGCTGTGCTTTCAAATGTCACTTCTGTTTGGGCCGGGGGAAATTTAACCGTTTAACCATTTTATGTCTATTATGTGTATGAGAGTTTTTGTTTTTCTTGAGGGTTTAGTTTTCATGTTGTTAGGTTTGTGGAGACTATGTTAAACCTAAATATATTGTTATCTGGAAAAGAATTCGTCAAGTAGAAAAATATCCTAACGGTGTATTTTTTAACAGAAAATCTTTAAACACAGGCTTATTAGTACATATACGTACATACACTTTTAAAAAGTGATAATATGCAATAATATAAAAATGGCCAACAGGCACATGAAAAGATGCTCAACATCGCTAATTATCAGGGAAATGCAAATCGAAACCACAATAAGATGTCACCTCACATCTGTCAGAATGGCTATTATCAAAGAGACAAGAAATGACAAGTGCTGGCGAGGATGTGGATAAAAGGGAACCCTTGTGCATTATTGCTGGGAATGTAAATTTGTATAGCCCCTGTGGAAAACAGTATGGAGCGTCCTCAAAAATTAAAGGGAGCTACCCTATGATCCAAAAATCTCACTTCTAGGTGAGTTTTCAAAGGAAAAACAGTATTTTGCTAGAAGATTGTGAAGGAATTTTTCCAGTTAGCTCTTGTGATTTATATTTCCCAGTATTTCCAACAGATAATACCTGGTAATCAATAGCTTCTTCGACGAGGGGATGAAAACTTGAGAACCGTTTTTTTTTTTTTTTTTTTACACTTTCGTATAAAGGCCTAAATTGTGGGGATTCCATTTCCAGGTGGAGCTGGTGAACTGAAACGAGGCAACATTAGAACTCTAAAAATTAATTCTTAACACTCGTAAGGAACTCGTAGTTTTCGAATGCATTTTTAAATTGTGGTACACGTAACGTAAAATAGATGATTTCACCCATTGTCAAGTGTACAATTCGGTAGCATTAAGTACCTTCACAATGTCATGTGACCATCACCGCCATCTATTTCCACTACTTAGCACCCCAGAAACCCTGTACCCACTGGACGATAACTCCCCACCCCCCTCCCCAGCTCCAGTAACCTCTATTCGACTTTCATTCTCTCCGAATCTGCCTATTCTCTGTGCCTTATGTAAATGGAATCACACGATATTTGTTCTTTTGCGTCCGGCTCTTTCACTTAGCATAATGTTTTTAATGTTCATCTGTACCATAGTATGCATCAGCATTTCCTTGAAAGCTGAATTAACATTTCATTGTGTGAAGATACCACATGTTGTGTGTCCATTCTTCTTTTGATACACGTTTGGGTTGTATTCACTTTTTGGCAGTTGTGAATAAGGCTGGCACGAACATTAGTGTGCGAGTACCTGTTTCGGTCCGTGCTTTAATTTCTTCTGGGCGTAGACCTGTATAGCATGTTGATTAGTATGGTAGCTTTTGTAGAATTTTTAAGGAGCTGCATCCCACATCCTGGCGAAGGACCATCCTATCCAGCTGCATATTGCTCTGTATTCTGGGCATCCAGGCCACTCTAAGAGCTTCTGTTTTTTGTTTGCTTTTAGATGCTTCTCGGTGTTTCGAGATGCATCTTACGCCATAAAGACTGTTGCAAGGAAACTCCTTTTACCCCACATGCATCACTGAGTTTCCGGATGGACAGCTTTTCTCTTCATGATCAGAAGACAGTCAGTCGAATCACTCAATCCAGAGCAAGAGCCACTCAAATCGATTGTTCTGGAAGCTCATAGATCAAATAAGTATTGATGAGCAGCTCTTGTGTTCACACAGAACCTAAAACTTCCGGTCACCGCTCTTGGAAATTTGATGGAGAAAAGATACTGATTTTTAGAATTATGTGGATGAACTGTCTGTCTGTCCCGGTTTTGTGTAGGAGCCACTTTTACTTTACATTTGTTTTGGTGGCAGGAAGTAAAATTCTTAAGACTCGGGCTGGGCTTCCCATTCACCCGACCTGGGGCCAGCATTCCATGAGAGGGAACGCAGGAGCTTCTCCCCACATCTCCTTGCTGCGTTTGCGGGTCTGTGCCCTCTGGGCTTCGGGCCTTGAGTGGGGACTCTGTTTGTCCAAAGAGCATACCCTCCCCCTCTCCTGTAGGAGTTTGGTTTTCATCTACGGCTGGATCACGTTGGGAGTTATCTTTCAAATTCTGGCTATTGCAGCCAGCAAACTCTGTTAGCTAATTACATTATTATTATTTTTTTTTTTGTCTAACTGCTCACCCAGAGGCACTCCACGAAGTTCAGATCTGACACACCAAGGGAAGAAAGGAGAAGAATAAACAAGCACGCGGTGAGGTTTCTACTGTGTGCGGGTTCAGAGGCACCAGAGTTCTCAGCATCCTTTGCACACCATGACTGTCGTTGGAGAGGCAGCTGACTCTGACCGGGCGTTAGGCTTCAGAAGTCCCGTGCCTCGCTCAAGAGCATTGGCACTGATCTATGACGTGGAGTGAATCGGAATCAAGTTCTCTTTGTTATGTTTCTAAATTCAAAGCAGGGAGGGAGATAATCCCTGTATCCACCTCCCAGGCATCCTTCCCCTGAAACGATGGGCTTTGTTCTGGGGCGTGCGTTTCTCAGCCTTGCTCTGAGGCTTGGGTAGCTTGGCAGGCTTTGTGATGCTTTGGGGCAATCTGAATCACACCTGAAGCTGATGGGTTGCTGACATATGGAGCTTTAATTAAACCAGGCTGAGAAGGGGAGCATCTGGAAACCAGGGCTGGGCCTTGGAAGGGCCTGGCTGGTGCTTTTCTGATTATGTTTTTTTTTTTCCAGAGACCATGTTTATCTTTTCTCCCAAAAAAAGTTGGAATAACATGAATAACCAGATTGAACTTGGTCAAAATGTTGTGTCAAGAAAGATTTGTTTTCTTTTGTGAGTGTTATAGGCAATACTTGAAAGAGCGAAGTGTGATCTGGCCGCGAAAACAGCTGTTTGAAGAGCACGTTCCTCCTCTCAACAGACCGTCTCCCAAGGTTGATTTTCATCAGCTTTGAGGGAACGAGGTGGGGGACCATGAGGTCAAAGGTGACCCAGAAGTTCATACCAGGAAAATTAGAACCTTCAGCACATGATCGCTGTAAGGGTTCGGTGATGCAAAAGATTCTTTCCTACTCCTAAAAGTGAACTATTGATAAAATTCAGTCTATTATGGCCTTTGACTAGATAAAAATTGTAGACTCTGTATGGGTCAAAATCGAGTTGTTACTAAATTGTAAGAAGGAACTAGAGTGTATTTCCATTTATTAAGGATATATTCTGATCAGAGCACTTAATCCTAGGGATAAAAGTATTACACGCATTCATTCATTCATTCATCCATCCATTCAGAAAATACAAATGTGCCAGGCACTGTTTTATACACCAGAAATAAAATGGTGACCCTTGGAAAGTGTCTGTTCTCATGGAGTTTACTTTCTAGTGGGAGAGTCAAACAATAAAAAAAAGTAAGCAAAAGAAAAACAGTAGTATAATTTTAGGGCACGCTAAGAGATTTGAGGAAAAGCAAATGAAGATAACATGCCACACACACCTCTGTTCATTTGCTCATCGGCCCAGAATTTTACTCCTCAATACCTTCCGTGTGCTGGGAACTGTACCTCATCCATGGTGTTTTTATTGTCCTTCTAACTGGATCAAGGAGGATGGGCCAGCTATTCCAGAGCCCTGCCTGCGGGCCATCGGCAGCCTGGATTATCGTGAAACCTGTGGAGTTTGAGGTATTTGGAAAGACAGCTCTCATTTTAAACTTAATTTTATTCAGAATGTTTCCTAAGAAGCTTAATTCCTCCTTTCGAGCGGAGTCGGACACTAAAAACCGCCACAATCACCACCATTACCAAAGTCTGCTACCGCTTCATGTGTCAATCAGAGTGTGAGTTTAAAAGTAAGGACTGCACGGTACTGATTGGAGATAATATCACAGCTTAAACGTTTCCCCACCAGCTCAGTCCGCAGGATCGCACACTCGGAACTAGGCGAATCGCGCAGATAATTTTCAGATCGAACTCGCCACCTCCGCCTCGGGGGCACGAGTTAGGGTGGCGGTGACAGGGAAAGAAGGTGCATCTTAGAGACGAAGGAACTTGACTGCGTTTGAATCTCAGTCACACTGCTCGACATTGCGGCGTGTGGCGGGTCACCGGCGTTCCTGAGCGTGAGCTGCTTCAGAAGGCGGGATGATGCGGGCCCGGGGATGGGTACGTCATCAGTATCTGGAGGGCGGCCCCCTTGCTTTCTTCCTGGCTCCCTTCCCCGCTTTTCTAAATGCCATCTCCTTGCCCCGGCTGTGACACACACCTAAAGATGTTCAGCTAACTATTCTTCCATCAGCCCAGAAATCGGAAGAGGATAAACGAGACTCCTCCCCTCCCCTCTCATTCCTGTCTCCTCTCCCTCCTTCTCCCTGCCCCTCTTTCTGCCTTCATCTCCTCCTCCTCCTCCTCCCTTTTAGGTAGGACTGGCGCATGTCAACCATTAAGCTCGGTACCCGGCCTATGCCAGTTACTTTCCCGGCGTTAATTCAATTCTAATCTTCACAATAATTCCAAGAGGGAGGTGCTACTATTATCCCCATTTTATAGATGAAGAGGCTGTGGCTTCGAGAGGTTTAATGGGTAACCCGATATCGCATCTGGAGCCCAGGCGTCTGACTGCAGAGCCCGCCTGGGGCACTTTTGGGGTTTGCTACGTTTCTGCCTCCCTTTCGACAGTCGCACTGGGTGTGAGGCACGGGGACTCGGTGCTGCCGAGGGCCTCGGAGGAGCGGTGGCGAGTCCCGCGGGCAAGTGAGTGGGATCTGCTGTTTGTGCGAGCTCATGGATGTGTGTGCCCGATCCATGAAAACTTGTTTTTCCCCGTTCATTGTCCACCATCTGTGTCACACCTGGAGGCGCTGAGTATTTTCCAGAAATATAGATGATTCATACAATTATTTTCTTATAATGTCTAACCTCCCAGAGGGGGGCACGAGAGGGGAGAGAGTCCATTTACAAAGATCTATTATGCTTTTAAAGGCATCTGAACCTGGCGAGCTGGAGAAGGCCAGGCTGCTAATTGATGAGCTTGTTTCTTGACCCGCTAATTGAGCCTTGGTCCTTATTCACAGTGCCCCTGGCGATTTTGGCTCTGGTTGTGTGTCCTGATCGAAACCTGCCAAAATCAGATGCTTTGGGGTGTAGAGTTAACAATCTGGCAGAGCATCTGGACATGTAATGTAGATGCCGTTATGGAAAAATGAGGAACTTCCCTCTTAATTAGAGAAGATTGTTGTCTTGCTCACTCCGTTGTTACGAGCTTGTTCTCTGACATACTTCCACTGTTGCGATTCCAAAATAGAAGACGCTTTTTTTTTTTTTTTTGGAAAGGGGAACCTGTGTTATTTCTATTCCGAACAAATGCTGTCAAGTAAGTGCTTGGCAGTGATGCGCTGATTCAGTTTAAATAGTCCATCTAGAGGACTAGGTGTGGCGGGAGAGAGCTTCGTGTTGGTTTTAACTCCCCTTTTGGGAAAGGTGAGCTCGGCAGGACAGCCTGCAGAGGGGGGAGCAGGGTACGTGATGGGGCTTCCGTCAGGTTATCTGCGGCTTTTGTTGAAATCATGGGGCTCCCTTTGTGCTCCGATCAATTTCCTTGGTCAATTTCCTCCAAGTGCTTGGTGATCAGCTGCCCCGCTAAGTGCTTTTATGCACGACCATAAGGCAGTAAACATTTGTTTTTCATTTTCAAAGCAATCTTTCCACATTACTAAAAGAGAAAAAAGTCACTCAACCTTCTGAAGTAATTAACCAACCATCAAGTTTTTTTTTTTTTTTTCCAAATGGAATAATCACTACCTTTTTTTTCTGAGGACTAGTGCATGAGTCCATATTCAAGTGTGAGGTGGGCCTAGACTGTAATATGCAATTGCTCGGTAATTCGTAGTGTTTTTCCGTGTTCGTGCATGTTCACCTGTCCCCTCCCACCCCCCCTCTCCTCCTCCCTTTACCAGTTCTGGTCTCCTCCCCTTCCTTCCTTCTCTCCTTCCTTGTTTCCAGCATGTACAATACAGACCACATTCTGTTTTGTCCAGAATGTTTAAACCAAGGACCCCTTATTAAGAAAGCAGGGCCCCAGGCCCCGTTCCCCATTCACTAATTATTTTGACACTGCTTATTCATCGTCGTGGTTCTCTCTGTAGAGTTGGATCTGGCAAGCTGCCCGCCCTCAGTCCTCCCTCCCATCCTCGCCCCGTCCTGGCTTTCCAAATGGCTCAGGACTGGAAGGGGCCAAGTTCAGGAACATACATGCTAATTTCAAAACATGTGTTTGAGAAGCACTTACCAAGGCAAAACAGTCCTCACATTATACAGGCTAAAGCTCGCTCACAAGGTGCCGAGTGCTCAGGAAAATAAAAAGTCACCGAAATCGGGTCACGCTCTCGCTTCTGACTCTCCATTTCCGCTTCTGATCTTTTCTTCTTCGGTTAAGCCATTGAGTCACAACTTGAACTTGGGGTTCATTTTGCTTAGAATCCTTTTGCCTCTGAAATGAATGTGATAGACATCGGGTGGGGGCAAGATGACTTCTGATGTCTCTCCCAACCCTGTGACTCTGTGGTTTTTGTGAACCAGAGGGTAACAACGGCACCATCAAATGGCATTTACTCTTTTGACGTTTTTGCGAGAACCACACACTTGAAGTCGGCAAGTCTGTTTATTCAATCCTTCTGAACGTTGGATGGTCTTTAAACATGTGTCAGGATGGCCTAGCTTAACGCCTGTATATTTTACTAAGAGGTTGGTGGGCTTATTTGATTTAGCTCATGTTAGAAGTATAATTGTTTTTTCTTCTTCTTCTTCTTCTTTTTGCTGGCAGTGATTATATCTAATAGAATCAAGCTCTGTCCAGACACCCCCTCTCATCCCTTACACGTAGACTATGGGACCTGGGGATGGCTGGTGTTTTTTTGAGGTTCCCAATGGACCATGTGTTTCACATCAAGTGAGCAAATACCTTGTTTCAGCTGAAAACCTTTCAACAGCCTCAAGTTTCCAGACCAGACTGTACCTCTGGGCTCTGAACAGATCCAGCCTTACTTCACGTTGGTTCACCCTTCACATTGGCATAATAGATGCTGATTCGTGAGAGGAAGTTCCAAAGACCTGCTTGAGATTATGCCTTGTCTCACACTCATTATTTCCCCTGACTCCTTGGAGAGCTCTATGCTATTGATGGCACAGTAATCATTATACCCCTGGTTCTTCTTAAGAACCCTACGAACCAGGAATGGTCACAATCCATATTTTACAGATGAGGAAAGAGGCTCGGGGAGATACAGTCACCTGCTCGAGGTAGAAGGGTTAGCATGCAGGGTCATGGTTAGGGTGTAGATTTGCGATGCCAGCGTTCAGGCTCTTCACCAAAGTGCTGCTAAGGCAGGAAGTGTGAGTGCTAAGCCCCAAGAGAGACCATTTTCCTACTCCTGTTTCGATCAAATTAATTTAGGGCAAAAGAGATCTGTGAGATTATCTTACCCCGCCTCCTGTAGATGTCGAGGCTTGCCACGGCTGCTGCCGGTGCCAGGACAAATGCGACCTGTGCTCTTTTTCAGGTCACTGTGCTGGGCAGGACGAGGGTCTGAAATTACAGAGGAGTGAGCAGGTGCTGGCCGAGAATGAAGAGAACTATGTTTTCTTTGGTCCTCGGTTAAAAACGAATTTACATTTCTTTGAAACAAAAATATATATTAAAGAATGCAACATATGGAGGCATCTGGAAAGCTTCCTGGTCGAGTCTTTCGGTAAAATCCGGAGTCCTTCCAGGATCTCCAAAGCGACGTATGACCTGTCCCCAGCCGTCCACCTCAAGCTTCCCCAGCGTCAGTCTCTTCCGAGTCCTTGGAGCCACGCGGCCTTCTGCCGTGAGCATCTTGCTGTGCTTTGACCTGCTCCCCAGCCTGTCCTTGTCCGTGGGTGTGGCTCCCAAAGGAGCCAAGTTTTTTAATCCAAGTATAATTGACGTATAGTGTGATAGTACTTTTAGGTGCACAACGCGATGACTCGATATTTTTATCTATTGCGGAACGGTCGAGGAGGGTTTACGTCTCAGTTTAAATGTCCATCCACAGACTTCACCTGAGTAAAGAGAAGGCTTTCCTGCCATCGCATGCATGCCCTCGGCCCCGTCCTTGATCATTTTTACCTTTAGTTTTTACCGTGATTTGGAATTATTTCTTTGCTAATCCACTTGCGTACGGCTTGTCACCCCTGCTAGATTGTAAGTCTGGGGTGGCCGGGGCCATTGTGTGTGCAGCATCTGTGACCTGGCACGTTTTTTGAACAAATGGCTGGCTGGCTGAATAAATGAGTGAATGAACGTCCACCTGCCGAATCCCAGAGAGGTATTCCTTAGGATGGCACTCCCTGAAACTACTAACACAGAGAGCTTTCGATATTGCAATCAAATGCAAATTTATTTTCTAAGAAGAGTAACTTAAATTACTAATACTTCAGTGTGCCTTTCCCCGCCCCGCTTCAAACTAAAAAGCTAGTCACTTAGCAAAAGCCCAATAGAATGGGACCAAAGTAAGGCGTTATTTTGGGGGAAAAAAATCAAGAACTGCCTGGGCTTGGAGGTACTGCGTGTGGGTAGTGTGCCTGCATAAAACTGACTTTTCCAAATTTTGAAAAATTAAAAAACCTCTCCGTTCTAACTGATGCCACCTTCCTCTTCCCTGCTGTAGTGGAGTGTTTTTTTTTTCTCTCCTGAAGAGACTGTCCCCAACGCCTCTGCCTGCCCCTGGGGCCTCGCCTGGAGCCAGGGCCTCTGCTAATGCTTGTCAGACTCTCTTCATGTGGGAAAGACAGGAAAGGAGGACAAACGTTTTGGAACAAGATTAGCCTCTAAGTATTTCATAAATATAAAATTCACGATGACAGCAATATTAACAGTGTTTACTGAGCACTTATCATATGCCAGGCAACGTGGGGCTTTGCTTTCGGTATTATTTAATTCGTGTAATGACTCTTTGAAGTGGGCACTTTGTATTTCTGTGTCACAGAGGAGCAAAACGAAGCTAAGGTAATTAAAAGACAAAACAAAACAAAACGAAATAAAACAAAAACCCCCCAAACAAAAAAAGACAGAACTTCTCAAGGTCATACAGACCAGAGGTGCAGAGCTAGCATTCCAAGATGGTCTCTGATTCTAGAGCTTATGCACTAAACACTCTGCCATGGACATGAGTCTTTTCTCACCTTTCTCCTGCTGAGGAGGATTAGACACTTAAAAACTCAGAATGACCTACCTGGTGGCAGATTCTAAAGGAGCTTCAGCCAGGAGGCCCAGCCACCTTTGGATAAGCAGGTGATAGCAGGGAACCTCTCTTTTCTGTACCCCCCTGGCCATATGCTTCCCAAAGAACTCTGTGGCACTCTTGGGAACATAGGACTCTTCCAAGGAAGGTGCCAGGACCCACTTAATCATTAATGGTCACAGCTGAGGGGTAGTGGGTTCGACCAGGCCCAAGTGTGGCTCCGAACCTAGTGGCTTTGTGATTGGGGCACAGCGTTTAACTCTTCTGAGACAGAGAGGAGTTCTCTCTCGTTATTTGTCACCAAGGACAAGGGTGACAAAAGCTACCGGATGAGGCTTTGTCAGGACCGGAAGAGCATAGTACACTTGGAAGTGTTTCGTGTGCTGCCCTGTTTCATAAATGCAAAGCGATCGTCAGTGTCGGCTCTTCCAACTGACAGATTTGGTGCCGTTTGGTCCAGGCATAAGTGATCAATAAATATTTGCTGAACGAATGGCACGATATCTAGGGCTCAAGAGTCCTGGCTTCCACTGGCTGCTGTCCAGACTCTAGCAGGTGGCGGATCCAGGCTCTTGAAGCTTTGGCCCTTGCAGTTGGCTTCCCGTGTGGGGAAAGCTGAATGAGGCCAGGCCAGCGGTGCCCAAACATCTGAAGCGCTGGCCCATCACAGCTTATTGCTGTGGAACGGAAATCGTGTCCTTTAGCTGTTTTCACCGGCACATTGGGATGCACGAAAAGCAGTTGCCCCAAATGCAAAAGTAAGAATGTCGGTAGCCAAAGAGTCTGTCCTTTACTTGTCTAGTGATCACATGGGAAAATCACGACGGAGCAGCAGGTCTGCTGGGGGAGGCCAGGAAACACTTCTGGTCACTTCTGAGTCAGCCTTCTGATGTCTTGGTTTTGCTCCTTCCCACGTGAAGCATTTGTAGAAATGCGTTTGGCTCTGAGAAAGCGGCTTACCTGGACACAGAGATGTGTGCCTCCGGTAGGGGTGTCAAGTGGCTCAGGCAAGATCCTCAATGGAGAGGTGAATGGTTTCATCTTTCATGGTCCTGAGGATTGGGGCTTCCTCAGGGGGAGGGTTCAGCGAACCCATCAGATGGGGCACAGGAGGCTTCCCCTTAGAACGTCCAAACCAAACCCCTCTGACTTCAACTGGAAAGTCCTCATGCCACTGTTTATAGAGCTGTTTCATTTCTTGGCAGGAGAATACATCGGCAAATCACAATAGGAAATGGAAACCATATAAAAATCTCACTTTCAGTGGTGAGATCTTTGATTTTTGTTGGAGGCCCTGGAAACGTTGACGGTGGCCACATCCTTCATCATCATGTTCAGTGGTGCTCTCGGAAATGGACGGGAAGGAAACGGTCCACCACTAAAAGAAACGGGGATGCTGACAACTCCGTTTCTCCGTTCCCCTGGCTGAGAATGTGGTCTTAGCGCCACAGGACGGCGATGCCGGAGCATCCCGGGGTCCTAGCACAGGACACCAGCTGTCGGTAACGTGCTGCTGCCGCGTGTCTGCTAACAGCTGCTCTGCAAATGTGACATTCGTTCTGAGTGTTTGCTCTGGACTTCTAAGTTGCCATCGGCAAACTGTCACTTACACTTGAACAGTTTAGGTGATATATACTCTTCCGGGCCAGTGTGTGTGTGTGTGTGTGTGTGTGTGTGTGTGTGTGTGTATATATATATTTTTAAGAGAAATGTTTTCACGGCAAATCTGGAAGCAGAAAGGGAGTTTATTTCTGGGGCCCAGCGTTTTCTTTTGATGGGGTTTCCAGATTGACTTAGATGTGAGACCCACTGAAACGCCTCTAAAAATACCATCACGATCAGTATCCTGTGGGATGTGTATACATACACAATATCAAAACAAAAAAAGAGACTAAAATCTCATTTTTATTCACGTGTATAATGCTATATAATGCTAAGTGTTTGGCTGGCCGGTTAATTGCTTTTTCCGTTTTCACTGGATTTTTAGGCTAACATACACACAGCGCGTGCGTTCTGATTCTCTTGTGTAAATAACGTGCCCCTTCTAAGTGGTTCAGAGTCCAGGTCTTTTTGCTTCTTCGGAAGCGGCTGGTAACGTCGTCGGCATTTCTAATGCGCTTGGGCCCACCTGTCGACGTCCCACACGGTGGAAGTGATGACTGAATATGGCTTGACTTTTAGGGAAGGGGGACAAACTTGAGCGGTGCTGTCACACCTGCAGGACTGGATCTGCCTTCAAAGATGATGAAAAATTGACTCATTCAGGCTGTTTGGCTGAAGTTTCTAGGTATTTGATAAAGAAGAAGCGCACTACGTGCCCTTTCTCAAAATAAAGCAGCTGCGTAATCTGTATTTCTCAGTGTTTGAAGTTAAACCTAGACAAAGGGATGTGAAAATATGGTTTGGGGAGTCACTAATAATTGCTTGGGGACCGCTTTGTTGTCTCAAGGCCTGCTTTCTGTGGTATTATAGTTCACAGCGTGACATACTGTGGAATCTTTGGTTTCTGGTATGAGTTAATTTATGCATATTTAATGTATTATATTATTATTCTGTAATATATGATATATTAATATATCATTAGTTATAGTATTACATATTATCACGTATTTAGTTCTAGTATATGCCATATTAACATATCGTATATATTTATATATTACTTATGACTTTTAATGATTTTACCAATCACTGCCACATTTACTTATTTATTGTGGTCCATGAGGGTTTTTTTTTTTTCTCTTACCTCACCGATTTTATTATCCATAGACAAAAACATGGTTTTTGGTTTACTCTGCATTTTAAACAGTTTGACAAGCTGTTATCGAGTAAATGAAGGTTCCCGGGCCTTCACCTCAGCGTGTACTTGGAGGAGCATTGGGGTTGCCGGGGGCGGAAGCAGCGCTGAGGAGGAGCGAGGAGCGCTTGTTGAGGGGAGGACTCAGGAGAGGCTTCGCAGTAAACTTCATGGAATGGGCTCTGGGTTTCGAAGGATGCGTAGGAGTTCAGCGGGCAGCAAGAGCGATAGCATGTGTACAGACAGAGTTATAGATGGCTGTGATATGTTTGGAGGTGGTTAGAGGTCGGGTGGTCGGAGGAAAGCTGTGGGTGATAAAGTTAGAGAGAGAACGGTAACACCTGGAGAACACCTGGCCATAGTTGAAACATTTCAGTGAATCGATGGGTCAGATTGCTTTCCGATATCATTCGGATGAAGATGGGGATTGCTTGGAAGACTAATTTTGCAAATTAGTCATAGGGGTGATAAATAGAAATAGTCATCACCGGGCTCGTTAGTGATGATGTCAAATTCTGCTCCCATAACCAGGGCTGAGCAGTGTTGAAAATAATTCAGCTTAGACTCTGGTGGCTGGAGACATTTAGACTTAGCACTGACTTAAAATAAGAACGTGAGGCCTCTCCCTCCTCTTCTTGTGGATATCTTCCGAATAAAGTAGGCTTTCACTTATCTGAGGTTTTTTTTTTTTTAATTTTTGATATTTTGAATATTTTAAATACTGTATATTTGGATATTTAAGTGTCTGGGGAGTAATTGGGTAATACATCAAAACTCCTTCTAAGTTTTAAAATGAGAAGAGATCTTGGGGGAAATCAAGCGCTCTTGCTTTCCCCTTTTCCAGCCCAAATAAAATTATGCAAATGGTAGAGGAGATAGTGGTCCTCTATTAAATATTAATGCTTCTATTAAAGGCAAATAAATAAATTTCAAGTTGAATAAGCGATTTGCTTTTGCATTGTGTTACATCAAGAGGCTTACTCAAGTGAAACTGAGCAGGAAGACGGTCCCACGTGAAATCTGGCTCCACATTGCTTTATGGTAGAATGAAGTTGTATGGCGGCTGGTGCAGTCCATGAATCACCTGAGGCAGTGAGGGAAAGAATTCTTTGGGAAAACTTGCTGGCAACATGAGGTCGTTGGTGAGGCAAGGGGAAGGGATAATGTAGCTGGAATCTGACTAGTTGGCATGAATATTTAAGAGTCAGCTTTCTTTTTTCCTTCTTTTTAAAATCGTCATTCGGAAGTTTCATTAGATATTGCTTATTTATTGTGGTATTAGCAGAAACTATTTCTGCTAATTAGAAACTGCTGTCAAAAAGAGTTACGTAGTCAAACCAAATTCTCATCAGATACACTGCAATGGGAAGACTCGATTAGTATTGAATCAGCTTTTAGCAATAATCTCTGTCCACGTGCTATAAAAATGGATACTTGGCAAAGGAGAAGAAAGCCTGTTCTTTTGTGCTTGTGACAAGTGGATGGGAACTTGCTTAAACACCCTTTGAGGGACACATTGGAATATCTCTCAGTGACATTTGCCCCCTTCACTACAGTAACCAGAAAGTAGTATCAAAACATATCGAAGATGGTCGGGCATCTGGGTACATCTTCAAGAGCCTGTGTTTGGATGAATAGATGACAGAGAGAGAGAGAGGAGGTCATGCTGGGTGGCCAAATCCTTTGAAACACAGTAGCCCTATTGTATATCTAAGAGCTATTGTATATCTAAATTCAAAGCGATCCAGGGCTTGAATGCTTCTGTAAATATACATTAGCCTTTAAGCAAGCAAGAAATCACACCAGCTTTTATTTATTTTTTCTTAAGGAAAGAGAAAAAAAGAGATAAAGCAAACAGACAAAAAGCACCCGAAAACTTTCTTTTGCAACTCCAGCTTCTTTTCCTTTTGACATCGTTTTATAAAGTTGCAGCGGGTGAATGAATGTGGGTTTTTTACCCCTGAACAGAGGCCCGCTGTCTGACACAGGCTGCTCTTTCCTGTTTGATTGGCAAGTCTTTCTGTCTCACTCCCGTTAGAGAAGAAATGCTGTTCAGATTTCAACACAAGATATTACCCGTGGAATAAACAGGGTCGTTTTCATGATCAGAGTTGATGCTTAAGATTAAGGTTTTATTTAAGCCCACCGGAGAGCGACGTCCCACTTGAAATAGGCGGTGCACAGGACACAATTTTTATCAACTGAATTTTGCTGTTTTCCAAGCTTTTCCTAGCGAGCACACAGAAGCACAGTGTCCGCAGAGATAGTGCTGTGACCCTTTGTTATTAGCCTAATTCAGCACCCCAAGTGGCAACCTCTTTCAGAAGCTGGGGTGTAAGGCAGACCTGGAGGGGTTGTGTGAAGCAAAGCGCTGGAACAGCAGGGGGCGCTCTAAGACAGGCTGCGGCGCAGCAAAGAGGCTGCACCCTGCTGCTTCCCTTTTTTAACTGTAAGGAAGGAGAAAAAGACTCCTCAGCCAGAAAAAAAGGGCTTGAGGGAGCCAACTATATACAGCTGAAGCACTTAAAAATTCAGGGGACCCCAGTGAGGAACCTCGGTGTCACCTCGTCCCATTCGGATGTCAGTCACTTTGCAGCTGTTCTGGCCTGGGGTCTCCTGCAGCCGCATCCCACCTTCCCCGCTGAATCCCCGCTTTGGGCCTCCGAGCTCTGGCGGGATTTGACGACACCCCAGACTTTCTTTAGGAAGACCTCTGGCCCACACTGACGTCACTCTGGCCCACACTGACGTCACACTCAGCAGGTATAGCGCTACATCTCTCTCCAGCGCCTCGGGGGCGCAGCGCGAGCTTCAGCACTGCCCCGCTTCCGTGTTTGCAAAGGGTGCACCGAGGGACTCGGGCTCAATGGTCTCTAAGCGCTAAGGTTCTATCTGTTCATAAAGAGAGGCCAAGGCAATGAACCAAAGACGTCAATCCCGAAGCAAGATTTTTAGTGCAAAATTTTGAGGAATCGAGGCAATAAAAGTGTTTTTTCTGTTTCTTCTGGAGCCTGGCTGGCCCGATTATAGGTCTTCTGTGCTTCACTTCTATCTCTATGGTAGACCGATCAACAGATTTATTGAACTTTTACTCTGCGATCAAAACAGAAGTGAGTAGATTAGGAGGTTACATCTTAATTGGCAGTTTTCCTTTGGCTAAGGGCTTATTTATGACTTAACAGCAATTTCTCCAGTTAAGTCACCCCCACAAAGTGTTGCCTGGTAAACTGGCAGATTATGCTGGCATTTGCTCTTTTGTTGTCGGAGCAAACATTAAATATGCCTGTTTTATTTAGGGGGAAAGGGGCGGGGTCATTTAATTGGTCCTAATGAGAAAAGAAATGTTAATCTATGTCTCATTAACTGGCCTCCGGGATGGGCAGGATAGGACTTTGGCTGGAATAAGAGGATAGAAGTGGTGACCGAGAGCAGTTCTGTTAAGGCAGAGATTCGAATGCGGATAGTACATTGATCTAAAATGACATGTGTGTGTACGTTGTGTTCGAAGCAAGGACAGCAAGTCGGGAGAGACTTAGCAGTGATTCTCTCCGCCAGCACCTGTAGGATAGAGCCTCTCAGCTCTTACTAGAGATTCCACACCCAGCAGGCACGATGGAGTAGGAGCCAATGTGCCAGATAAAAAGAAATTATATTGTGCATCAGGAGAAGACCAAGACATTCTTTCAATATGGAGACGAGTTTTCTCTTTCCCTTGGGAGGTGGAGTGTTCCACAGTTTCATGCCAGAGAGTCAGTGAGACTCATTTCCCCTTAAATATTTGTGCCAATGATTAGGTAAGTTCCTTGAAGGCACGTTTCAAAACCTATCTGTCCCCTAAGTGCCTATTTTGCATGGGGACGTTTGCAGTAAGAGGTACTCAAAGGCAGTTGTTGGACTGAAAGTTCACATGAAAATTTTCCTCTTTAATGCATCATTACAGCTACAGAAACAAACAAACCAAAAAAAAAAAAAAGAAAAGAAAAAAGGCCCTCACATGAAGTCATAAGTTGGCTCATACTAGGTGCTGAGCCCGTTGCCAGCTCCGATGACTGGATACTCACCACCGGCTTGACCTGGGCTGCTGGGAATGGCTGCGCCCACTGGGAGCAGATACCGTGGGTCGCTTAGATCATTCAGCATGAATGTGCTGAGCACCGAGACTCAGAGTGAGCGTAGACCTTGGGCTGTTCCTTAGGTCTGGCTTTCTGAGTTTCAGAAAATATTTATTTGTGTTAATGTTTTTGCCACTTTCTCTTCGAGTCTCTGCTGAAGAAGAGTTCTGTGCTCGGGCAGTAGATAACTTCATGGCATTTCTGAGTCAGGACCAGCTGCCCTACGGCAATGCTTTTGGGTGGATCAGAAGCATCGTCCTATTTACAATCCTAGAGGCAGTGTTGTGTTTGAGAGGGCTTGCTTGCTGGGGGTGTTGGAGTAGGTGATTCGGTATGTGATGTGGTTGAAATGTCTATTTTTCCAATTATTGTTCAATCTCTCTAAGCCTTTGATTCTTCACCTGTAACATGGGAGGTCTTGACATTGACTTGTTTGAGAGTCTCTAGAACACAGTAGACATTCAATAGTGGGCTATTTTTGGTATCTAAGATACGCTCTGGAAAGCTCTCTTCTTCCCAAATATATTTCTAAAGAGTTCTCTAAAAGGGACTTTGTTTTAGATGAAGATTGAGGCTCTTTAGAATTACTGGGACAGAAATATTACCCATTTAAAAAATGAATGAAATTCCTTTGTGCCTTCAAATTTTCATTTTTTGGCCACTTCTCTTTTTATTGTACTTCTCAGAAATCCAGTTTCCAGGTTCTGTTCCCACCACACCAACTTTCTTCAAGATTCTTCATTCATGTTTTTAGAAGTGATAATAATTAAATATCTTTCTGAGAATATTTAATGATTAACACATAACAGATTTATCCACAAAGAAATGCAAGGTAAATGGGAATTTCAAGACGTGGCCAACACGTGGAAATGTATTTTTTCAGGGTTCTAGGATCTTTAACATTTTCGTGAAACTAAATCGATTGATGGTTGGTAATGCATGAGACATATCATCTATCGAATGATCAGAACCTTAAGATTAAATAATTTATCACACTAGTTACTGATCTAGAAAGGCCATACGGAAAGAAACACGTAATTTTTCAATAGTATCGAGTGATGGATTGTAATAGGCCAAGAACCATTGGCTAGAGAGTCCAAAAGGCTTGAGGCACAGTCCTTGAGCAGTGAGTTCACAGATTAGAGTTAGCCAGAGCGACAGGGGGTCACAAACGCATTAATAACCTGGAGGCAAAGTGGACATGACCGAGGGGCCAGCACTGACAGCTGAGGTCTTCAGAAAGCACCCTGCCTTCCCTTGGGATGAGAAGGTGACCCAGGCCATGCCTGTATAGCCTGGACGGCTGAGCATTTCCTCCAGGGCTGTGTATTTGTCTGTGGACGGTGGACTGGGTCTATGTCTTTACGATGATGGGAGCATCCCCTCTGAATAATTTTACAAGCAGGAAATTCTCTCAGAGCACGAGTACAATGATGGAGTCAGCGGGAAAAAAATCTATGCGACCTCTGTTTAACCTTGGGACTATTTATGATTTTAAACTTTTTCATTGCCTAGGTGAATAGGGGAAAAGTCTTCTATTTCCACTCTTATATCCTGCATTATACTAATTGCAGGAAGAAGGCTTCTACAGTCCGCCATTAAAAGCAGTACAGAAACACTATCCGTGACATGAAATACTACACCCGGCCTATGTAAAATTGAGTTACAGGCTCCCAGGATTGTGGCCTTTATTTGAAGTTGTCAGCTGTGCTATTGTGGGTTAACTGTTCTGAAAGCATACATTTTTTCCCCCTAAGCAGTAAAGCTGTTTCTGTAGTCTTATTTTATTTAATAACTATGTCGTGTTTAAATATAGTTTGTGGGCGAAATTGTTATAAGTTGGCATTAGTACTTTATATGGTTTTGTGCTAGGAAACCTCAGTTAAAGAAAAATACTCACAGGGAACTCCAGCAAATATCCCTTCCTCCAAGCATGTACCGTGGGCCCTCACTGTGCTACTTTCTGATAAACCCTAAGACGCAAAGAAAGGGAAAAAGTTGAGCGGGGTAAACCGAAAGAACTCAAAGAACCGTGGGATCCGACTGGCTCCGGGTCTTTGAGAAAAGTGAATTTCAAAGTCATGTACCTCTCTGTAAAGTCCTGTGAAAAATATTCATCTATTTTGACCAGGCAGATATTAAGCCGAACTGTCTAAACATGAGGGGAAGTTATCACTCAAGTGACCCTTATGTAGGTGGGGACCTCTCAGAATTTTATATTGTCGTCACGGTCAAATTTTTCTCGCTTTGCGTGTGTTAGTTAATAACACGTTAAATATTGCACTTAAACTTCGTGTATAAGTACACGATTGTGAGATGCACAGTCCAGACTGGAGATGCTACGGTTGGAGAGAGGCGTAGAGGCCGAATTGAAGGGAAACACACCTGCACCCTTGGTTACAGACTTACAGCGCCCCGTGTTGGTGGCTGCGTGGACCTGCTGAGTCGGTGGCCTTCTAATCAGATGGTCGAATAAGGAGACCATGGCAGTAACATCTGTAGCTGGACGACTTTTTCATCGCCTTCAGATAGAGCGCAAGGCCGTGAGTGAAGAGACACTAAGTCTTTCACATTCTGAAAAGAGAAATCGGCAGCGGGGACCGGAAACCTCCTTTAGGGCTGCGAGATGCTGCTACTTTAATCTTGTGGCTCTACCGTCTTGTGTTTTCAAGGTCATCCTGGCAACACAAGTCGCTTTCATTCATATCTCACCAGTCAGAGTTAGTCGCGTGGTCAGCCTGACTGCAAGGAGTCTGCGAAATTTGTGAGCATCGATAGTCATTGCAGTAGAATTTTCGGTATATGTGAAAGTCATTGGCTTCCCTCATTTTTGTAAAACTAAGTGCGTGAGGACTCTTAGGATTCATCAGTAGAGACGGAGGGTGACTGAACGAAGGGAAGACTGTCCCTGGTAAGTCACCTGCTTAGATAATTACTTATTGATGTACTCCTTGTACATATCTAAGCATAGAAAAGACAATTATTGAGGAGCAATAATTGAGCAGGGCAAGGTGACGGCGCTGAAGTCCACACTCACATTGACTGGAATGCCAAAGACGCAGGAAAACAGAAGACGTGAGATCTTCCCGTCGGTCAGATGGACTCTGAAAAAAAATTGTACCGATGTCACTTAACAGATCCTCGTTCACAAGGGTAGGCTGCAAGGTGAAGGTGTCTGGCATCGAGAGGCTATGGGAAGCTTTGCCAGGGCCAAGAGCTGTGAGGAACTGGAGGGTATGGAGCCAGAGCCAGAGATCCCACTTCAGAGCACTTTGCAGGGTGCATGGCCCTGCAGAATGCTCTAAAGAACTTTCACGTGTCCTATAAAAGAGCCAATGCTGGATGTGTGGTCACTCGAAGGGCTTTGACGCTGGTCAGATATACGCGCACGTATGTAGCAGAACCTGATAGAAAAAAGATTGCAGCAGAGAGAAGACTGAAATGAAGTAAGAGGTGTGTGGTTCTTTCTTATCTGTTTATCCTTTCAACCTTCGACAACAGGAGAGTGGAAGCTTAGGAAGGCAGAGGGAGGAGAGATGTCAAAACCCAGAGTCCACTTCCATCCACTCCAAGGAGAAGGGGTAGGGACGAGGAGAAGAGAGGATAATGCCTTCTCCAGCCCAAGCTATAATGAGAGAGGAGTTTCGAGTTTGAAATTCAACTGGATCAAACTATAGGAAGATAATAGAATCTTCTGAAGACATCGTTTGAGGACTAGAAACAGAGCTTCCACAGAGTAGACTTGAATGCAGTAATTGTCAAATAAAGGGAAACAATGACAGGTTGGAACTCCCACTGAGATGAGCCTGTTGAACGAACTGATTATACGTTGACAAGAGCCTCTGATTTGATGATTCGATGATTAATGTTGCTCCTGTTTCTGATGGGTGAGACCAAAGGCTTGAATCTGACTTAAAAACCCGAGAGGCTGATGTTGCAGAGTCAGAGTGAGATGGGGTTAGACTCGTGACATCAAGGGACATGAGAGCTGTGGCGGGGGTGGGGGGGCAGACAGGGAGGGACTGTGTGCTCCCTAGCCCATCCCCTTCACATTTCACACGAACAAATTTGGAACGAGAGTCGGCACATGGTTGGTTTAAGATCGGATTGCTGCTTAATAATGGAGATTGGTATCTTGATGATCTTTGAAGTATTATTAAAAATAAATGCTCCAATTCTTGTTTGAAATCTATACCACTTTGTCAGTTAATTTCAGAATAATGAGATTCGAAGGCGAGATCATCCTTTTTATATAGGTCTTCTGCAGTGTTAGGACTAGCTGAGAAGTAGTGACTTTGGTTTTTTTCCAGATCATTTTTAACTCAGAGTATACAATGCTAAGAACTCTCTCTGTGATCAGCATCCCCTATGATCATGACTAAAGAATAAAGGAGCTTTGTTATAAATTCCAAATGTGACTTTGCTTTCAGGATTAGCTTAACTCATTGCCCCTTTCCCTCTCTTTGAAGGAAGACTCGTCACTTTGTCAAAGCTCCAGAAGTCAATCCATTGCTACCGAGCTCTAGAGAATAATGTAACTCTTAAGTGAGGAGATGATACCATATGACAAAACTTAATAATCATCTCAATCAAACAACCTCCCCCCCGCCAGTGCCTCCTTAGTCATCAGCTGCTAATCTTTATTCTTACATGCCTCCAACCTGCAGCCTCTATGGCCTCACTGAATCCACCTTTGCTTGCCATCCAGAACTTCCATGACCCCTCCCCTATGTAAAGCAATCGAATCTTCTCTTAGCTTCTCCCATCTTCACCTTCAATTGTCATCTCCTTAGGAAGGTCACACTTCAGGGGTAATCTCCTCAGGAAGGAGAGAGCAAGAGAGCGAGAGAGAGAGAAAGAGAGAGATAGAGAAAGAATCTAATAAATCATTTTTTTTCCCTGTGAAATACAGCATTTCCCAGTCATCTTCGTAGCATCTTTTGGCAGTAGAGTACTCTTCATCTACTTCAGTTCAACAAGAGCTACTGATATTTGTAGATCCATCTTATAGAATGTCAATTTCTATCCTCCAGGAGAGTCACTCCTCACTGTCAGAAGTGGCTTGGAGAGGACTAAGCCTTTAAACTTGGTGTGGGTCTCTTTCTAGGCTGACCTGATGTTTGAGCTAGTCTCTTCTATCTCCTTCTCCACGAACACAGATTTGAACACTAGCTACCATGCTGCGCCGATATGAGACCCTAGCCCTGGCCCACCCACCTTCCTACTGAGTTCTCGTTCCATGAACTAGATTTTTTCGCCCTTTCCTATTTCCCCCCAGCAGTCAGCATTTGTCCTTCCCTATTTCCAGACACATGACTTCAGTGTAAGCTTTGACAGCTGACCTCAATTATGAGGTTGAAGATGCAACTCCCAGCTCTAACAGAGGGAAGGTGACAAGTTTTGGGGCATTGTTGATGACCTCAGATGATAGTGTGACAAGCAAGTTTCACATACTGACATATCCTTCTGTGCCCCGCCAGAAGGGAGATCTGGTTTACCCTGTAAGGAATGTTTTCAGCAAGAATTTGTATGTCCATCTAAGGTACAATACACATTCAGGCCAATCCGCCTTGACTTTTGATTGAATTTTTCCAACAGTATAAGTAGGTTCTTGTATTTATAGAAAGACTATTCTTTGCTCATTGCCATGGGGACTTTTTCCGAGGTCAATTATTTGCTATTCTTGACTTTGGGGATGCTTGAAGATCTTGGGTATTTGTGTAGATTCTCAAGCTCTTACTGCATGTTTTAGTCATTACCAGTCCAGGCTCCTGTTTGTCACATGTTACAAAGGAGATATCTCCTCTGCCTGTCTTGACCAGACTTATTTGTCTCTGCAGCCTCTCCCCAAGTCTGTAATTAGCTCCTTCTGGAGAGCAGGGAAAACAGAACCCGAGGAGAGGAAACCAGCTGTGAGCCTTGGCTCCCCAACTTCCCCGCTCTGTGAGCTTGGGAAAGGCGTGTCTCTTCTCACAATCTAAATGTCCTTAAACAGTACAGTGAGCATAATAATACTTTCTTCTTGGAGTTGCTCAAAAGCCTAACTGAGATAAGATATAAGAAAGTGCTTTCTGAACTATGAAATTACGAATGCAATGTGACATTATTATTTGGTAATCAATTTATAAGACTGAGAATATAGAATTTGCCTATCTATAGCCTCTTTGAAGCAAAGTAGAGAAAATAGAAATTGGTTAGTTTAGCCTAAAGCTTTCTCGTAACTTTCATATCCTAAATGGGAATTCAGCTCTCTTTTTATTGGGGAATTTTGTCAATCTTTCAAAATATCATCTCGAACATTAAAAGTCATTAATCTTCATTATGATAACCAAAACACAAATTATATCTTAGGACATCGATACGACATTACATTCGTTTAGTTATTCATTCACACAACACGCTACTGGAATCATGGCAGGTGTTGTAGAGTATACGAGAAGAAACGAGATGATTTTCTTTAGATCTTACTGCTTTCTGTGCAAGGCCAGGACACGTGAAACAATTAGGAGCAAGAGATGGTGACCAAGTATTCAAAGATCGACATAGCAGATAAAGAGAACTTCAGAGAACTCCTCGACTCAGAAGTCTATGCAACCATTAGGCACCATTCACAATTTATTCCACATCCTCTGGGGTTTCTGATTCTGCTTCCCCACAGAGCATGCCAGTGTGAATAAACAGCGAATGTTTGTGTCCATGACTTAAATTCAGTTTTTAAATCTCTCCTCTTTATTTTTGAATTTTAGGATTGAAGCTCAAATCCTACATTTTGTGTGCAAAAGTCACACCGTAGTCAAAGAGGAAAGAGCACGGCTCTAAATTTCAAGTCTTCTTGGGTTGAAAATTCTCTCTTATTCACAGCCACCCCGAGTGGGAAGGGTTAATGAATTACTCAGTTCCTTGTCCTTTGCTCGGTGTTCAGTGGTAACCTAAACCCAGCGAAACCACACAGATCTGCTCTCAGCTTTTCCATCAGTTATATTTCTGGTGCCTGAAACAATGACCTAAAAATGAAAGGAGCTTTCTTGGCAAAAACAGATACCTGCTGTTTGGGTGGACTTGAGAACCCTTTGGTTTGCTTTCACAAAATACATATTTTAAAGAAGAGCAAATTCCAGATTTGAAGATGGTCGAGGCAGGGCTGGCTCCATGGAGTATTAGTCAAAGTGTTTGGGCTAATGGAAATAGATGGGCTCTGTAGGAGGGAAGAGGTAGGGCAGAAGAGAGAGGGAAGCTCTGAATGAGATCATTACTTAAAGAAAGCTTGGTTTGGCCCAAGGAACCAGAGCTCCGCTCCCTAGAGAGATGTAAGAATTGAATACATGGGTCACTGTGGTCCAGTTCTCAGATGGTAATCCCGACTTAGTCACTGTTTAAGTTTCACTTCCAGAAAATACCATTTACACATGTTTAGAAAGTTAAGAGGCTATCTATCTATCTATCTATCTATCTATCTATCTATCTATCTATCATCCATCCATCCATCCATCCATCCATCCATCCATCCATCCATCCATCCATCCATCCATCTGGAATTTATATTCCTGCAGTATGCCATTTAGAGAGAGGCTGCGAATGTGAGCAGCCATTTGGCCATTTCTGGTCCAGCTGACGGCTCAGATGATGAAGCCACATGAGTGACCTCAGATATACCAGGCAAGGAAGAACTGTCCAGTTCAGCCCCTGAGTTTCAGAGTAGTTTATAAGCAGGAATAGATAAGTGATACAGAGTCTCTTCAGAAATAAGATGTGTCTTATGAAGCCAGTCTTTGGAGAACAGGTTGAGACATTGTCCTGTCTCAACCAATGATTTCTCTTTTCTCTGAAGAAAAGAGTCCTAAAATATTTCTCAGGATGATGTCTATTGTAACCAGTTCGAATTAATCTGCATATATAAGGTTCTACTACACTTCTTGTTCATGTATCTGGATCTTGTTATTTCCATGCTCGTAGCATGGGGTGGTTCTTGGTCAACTGACTCCTATTCTGAAGTGCCAGAATGATGTTTCTAGTATTATCCTAGGGACTCCATCAGTTCTCATTTAAAGGACTTACAAAAAAAATAACCAAACGCCAATCCAATACTACATGAGCCACCTACTATGACCTACCCTTCTGCTTACCTTTAACTCCCTTTGCTTTTTCAAGGAGGACAAGAACAAACAGGTCAGCCAATATGTAGACTTTATAACATTTGTTGTTTTAACTTTTTAAAGACTCCTTGTTACATTGGCAAGCAAGTTAGTGCTCGAAACTATCCCTTTGATTGCAAAACACACAGGAGCTTGCTCCTGACTAGGTGATTGTTTTTTCATACACAAATGGCTTTTCTTTGCAAATGTGTTTAGGGAAAACGTCCAACACCAACCAAATCCCCATGTGTTTGTACCCTCTGTTCTTCACTTTGAAGGAGAACCATTTAATGTACAAAATCAGGCAATATTAGATTTCTCATACTGTCATTGACAACTGATTGCAACATGTTTATTAGCAAAGTGACATTTAAGGGTAAGTTGAGACTATTATACCGCGTCACAGAAACACTACGTTTCCTATGTTATAAATGCATTTATCTTTTCTTGTCCCTCAGGCTCAAACTTTTCATCCCTGTAGATCTAAACTAAAATCTTTTATGCAAGCCAGTAATTTCTAAGTTCACCAATATTAGAAAGTTAAGAGACTATCTATCTATCTATCTATCTATCTATCTATCTATCTATCTATCATCTATCTATCTATCATCCATCCATCCATCCATCCATCCATCCATCCATCCATCTGGAATATAGGTGAAAAGTATTATAATAAATATTATTGCCAAAAATGGGAAGAAGGGAGAACTAAAATTTATATTCCTGCGGTGTATACCATGTAGAGAGAGGCTGCGCAACACGTTTTTGGTTTGAGAACATCCATTTTGATTATTAGCGTGTATAAGTACAAGAGTTTTTTTGGACTTATTTGATATTGTTGAATCTGTGTTTAGCTCCGGTCCCTGGCATGTCGTGGTAGGAATGGTGATGATATTCATATATTTCTGGCCATTTTTTCAGTTCTCCTGTGGTCAGAGCTCTGGTGTCTTTCAGAGCGATAGCTGAAGACTCTCTCTGTCATCATCAAGGACCACGGTTGCTGGGAGGTAGTTCTTTCCAGTATGATCGTGTGTTGTCACCTATCATTCTTTTTCCAGAAATGGAGATGAATTTACACTGAGTAGTCACTCAGGGAGGATCGTATATTTAAAAGTGCTACATGACTAAGGACGACTAAACTTGTCACTCCTCTGGAAAGTGTTCATCAACTCTGATTTTCAGCCTCAGAAAATTTCTCTCACTGAACTTGTGTTTCAGGAAGAACAGAACTTCAAGTTCCGAATGAACGATTTCATTAGAAATCGAGACCTCATGGTTTGGAGTTATTCTTAAAGTATTTATTGTACGCTTCCAAACCTCACACAATCATATTGCTCAAAGAAACAAGGCCAGTCTCTTTCTGTCTGTCCGTCCCATGGTGGTGTTATTTCTGGAAGGCTCTTGGCCCCAACTTAAAGTGGTATTTCTTATATTCCTATGTCCATAATGCAGATGTCCTTTTAAAAAAGACCTATAACAAGAGGTGAACAGCCCCATAGCCTTCACCTAATATCATCACACAAATCTGATCCAAGAGATAGAGCAGCGATGCTTCCATACTTGTAACCTTTGATGAATAAGCTTGGCCTGAGCTGGCAAAGATGAAAATTGAGACTGAAAACATTCTAAGTGAATTGTCATGATTCTCCACTTATCTATGATGGAAAGCCCTTTCCAATGAGTTGATGGGCCCAGGAAGATAATTACAAAGGATTCATGAACTGCAAAAGATGTTTAGTTCAAATTCACTGACTTGGAGTTTACACTGGGCTTCGGTGGGTCTTACAAGTATGCTCTGACTTTAAAATAGACCAGCTTTTCCTGGTTGGCGTCTCTATTAACGCAGAGGTGCCCAGAACTTGATGGTTCCTCAAAACACACTCCGCTCCTGCTTCACCCACCCGTAACACAGTGCGACAAGATGGTTATGAATGTTTTGAGAATGTCTATGCAGTACCCAGTGAAAAAGTAATGACAAGTGATTGATTATGAGATGATGTATATTTTCATAGCTTCCAACAGACAAGAGGGCTATTGGTGTTTGGTTGCTGTGGGGCTTAAAAGTCATGTCTGGGTTTGTGTGGGATGAATCCTCTGTGTTGCTTGATGGCCACTGAAGAAATGATTTCACCCCCTTTTAAACTCTACTATAGATTAGAACTTCATAATAGTGTTATAACCAATGACATGATATTTTTAAGAGTGTAGTTAAATTGTTAAGATGAACTTACATACTCTGTTAATAATTTAAGAGATAAATTAATATTGCTCTAGCCCAGTGATTCTCAACTGGGCAGTTCTGTCCCCCAGGGACATTTGGCGATGTCTGGAGGCAGTTTTTGGTTGTCACAACTGGGAAAGGTATGCTACTGCCATCTAGTGAGTAGAGGCTGGGGGTGCTGCTACACACCCCACAGTGCACAGGATGGCATCCCTTCCTCAACAAACAATTATCTTGTCCAAAATGTGAATAATGTCGCGAGTGAGAAACGCCACTCTAGGCGTCTTTGGTGGCACAGCCACAGGAAACTCCAGAGTCTAACGGGATAAGCATTGGACGGGAATTTGGGTTTCTGAGTTCGGGTGCTCATTAATAGTTCAGGAAATGCATGGAAGGGCAGCTCACCATACTCGGTGTACTTATACATGAAAAATGGTCATTTGCTGTCTCCGCCTTATGAAGTTGAGATAATCATTTGGAAATGAAGAGGGAGTGAAATTATAGTTCTCTAGGATCCTGTCGTTGACTCTGATTCTCCGTGGGCAGCAGGGGGTCAGAGGGAATGTATCGTTCATCTCCAGCGTGTTCACATTCTAGTCACCTGCATCTTCTGTCGGTGATATCCGATTTGGGTAATCGGTCGCTGTCCCAGCGTTCCCCTCCCTGACAGCTCACTTGGTCTCCAAGGTTGCAATCATGCAGGGATTAGATCCTAGTTTTTCCATCCCTCTTTGGGAACCGTGAAGAGAAAACAGTTCCTTGTGTGCTCATGTGTTGGCCTGTCCTGCTATCGTTTTGATATTTATAAAAGAGTGTCAGTGTCTTGAGGTGACACTCTGATGGGAGCTGCCAGACAGTGTGGGGCTGGTCATTGGTGCTTAGTGTATGGAATACAATGAAGAAACTCTTCCAATGATGCATATTCAAAATTGATTTTCCTTTATAGCCAAATGTTAATGTTTAAAAATAGAATATCTCAGTTTTTCCATAAATGCGAATGCTGAATGACGATCCAGTTCCAAATATATTTCTTTCTCACATACAATTTCTCTTTTCCCATGAATTTCCCCTTTTCTGGGTTTAGACCGAAAACAGGCTTTTAGCCCATCGTATGGCAGCGGGAAGGCTGTATGCGACGTTCTCAGTTACACCCAGTTTTCTATCTCCTGTCCAATGGATTCAATAGAATGTTTGTTCAGAGACAAGCCCATTACTTGTTTTTAGGACGAAGATAACAAAACAGCCCAAGTTTGAATCCTTCTGTCTAAACAATATATATTTAAATTTGAGCTACAAAGACATAATTTTGTAAAGAAAAAGCCCCTTTCTTGCTGTGTACCTTCAAATGCCCTGGCCATGTACCTTCTCAGACCCCTACACATTCCAACAGGCTGAGCACTTGTTTGCTTGAAATATTTGCCTTCTGATAATAAAAGGTATGAATACATTTGGATTCCTTATAAATCTCCATTACATTTTTGTCAATTAAAGCAGTATTTTTCTCTCAGATCTCTGGTCTTAGATATCCTATTCTGGTCTGCTAAATTGTTTGATTTAGCTTCCACTGTTGGCTTGATTCATTATTGAGAAATATTTTAAGCAGCAAAAGAACACAAATCCCTACTGTGTGCTGTGTTCTGAGCAGATGACGACTGTGTCGTAGCATCTCCTCTCTCTGTGGCTGCAGGGGTTCTGGGTCTGGGCTTCCGGGTCTGCATTTTTTCTTTGGAGTTTCTTTTTTCATTCATCTTCTCCAAGACCTTTCCTATTAAATACTATTAACCGAGCATAAATTAATTGGAAGGGAAAAACTGTGTCTGCCAAAATTCTTTTTTTATATCCTATGCATTTGAACATGAAAAAAATGACTATTTCCTCAACCCCTTTTTTTTCTTTCGTCTTTGGTAAGAATTCCAAGCAGAACTTTCTGGAAATGGATCTTTATTCTAGGGAAGCTTCCTCATTATACAGGTAACCTTAACTTAGAAGTCTTGTGTTCCATTGCAGCATGTTGTTTTAATCAAAGACATGCCTGTCCTACACTTAAAAAAATTGAAAAATAATTTAAATCTGAATGCATTTTTATGATTACATTTAACGCAGGAGCACGTGTTAAAATGTTTTCCTCTATCTCATTCTTAACATCTCCTGCACGTCACTGCACCCGAATCTCTCTCTCCAACCACATCAGACTTCCCCAAACTTTTACAAATGTATTTATGTTTCTTGCCTCTTCTCTTTCTGGTGCTTATCAGGTAAATCGACTTGGTCTCTCAGTTTTTCTGCTGGAGCTTTTTTTCTGCATTCTTTGAAGCAAAAGAGGTTATGAAACCTGAAGACAAAAGAAAAGCAGGTGAGGGTGACAAAGACAGGAAAGATGGCAAACATGTAAGTTCATATACACACACGCGCACAAAACACACATATATAAAATCTAATATATACATATATATATTATATTTTATATTATATATATTATAATGTATATATTTATAATATATATATTAGATTTTATATTATACATATATTTATCCCTGCAACATGCAGTAGTTTTCAAATTGGAACAATATGGTTCTTGACCACTGAGCACAACTGAAGCTCAGAGATCAGAACAAGAAATCTGTGGTTTAATTCTCAATTCCTCCCATTCCCCATTTCCCCAGATATCTCAAACCTATCTGCCGATGCCCTTTAGTGGCTAAGTGTCAAGCTTTTCAAATAGAAGTCACCATCATCTCTTGAGTAGGTGACTTCATTCTCTCCACATAATGAGAGTGACTTCATTTGCTTCAAAATTATTTTTTTTCAAATGCAAAGATGATTATATCACATTTCCTTGCTTGAAACCCTTTAATTGTTTTCTTGTGTCTTCGGATGATGTCCAGATGCATCAGCTTACATTCGGCACCTCCTGCTGTGAGATCCACTTCTTGTTTCTTCTGTAGAAATACTCTTCCTGCCCTCTGCTGCTTTGCAGAACTGATTTCTTTTTCTGCTTGAGTCTTGGCTTAGATATCACTTCCTCCAGGAAGTCCTCTTTAATTCTCCCAGACTAGATTAGGGGGCTCCAGCAATGCATTCCTTCGGGGCGCCTTCCACTTACCATACTCTCTGTTTGTCTTGTAAAATCCAAACGCTAGATGGTCTTACATCACGTGGCATGACTTAGATCTTCGACACATTTGTCGAGTGCTTATTGAATGAAGGAACTGATGCTTGTTGAATAGCTACTCATCGAGCTAAGAAAGGCATCTATCTACTGGTATAATTCCTCTGTCGGAATGACTCTGCACACGCGCCCCAGTGATGTGGGGTCGAAGTGTTGCTGTGTTCTTCACACCCATCCCAAACCCCCATTGTGAGCTATTAATGAAGACGGTGATAAAGCTAACCCGTATCTCTTGCTATGTGTCAAACCTTGTTCCTAGTGCTTTTCACGAATTACCTAATTCAATTTCCACCCTAAATATTTATTGTTTAGTAGATTATCAAGTAGGTACTATTTTATCTCTATTTTTAGAAGAGGAAATTGAAGCGTAGGTAAGTCACATGGTAAGTAATAGAGCCAGGATTCAAATCCAGGCATTTTGGGTCTATTCTACTAAACTAGTTTCAATGGACTGAAATCGGAGGGATAACTTGGGCCATTATGATGAATACGATGATAATCGCACAACTTTAACATTATACACATTTTGCAAACATATCTCATCTCCTCTGAACCATATTGGAGTCATACGAAGTTTCACCTCCCTCCTTCAGCTGCTGGTAAGACTTAAGCACAGATGGGTCAAATGTCCCAAATCAACCAGCTCATGAGAAATGAATGGGGCTCCCGAACCCAGATGCCCTGAATAATTAAACATTTTCACTGGCTCTTGGTGGCCGTGAGAATAAGCACCAAACGCCTTTACAAAGCGATCAGGGCTCAGCCTACCTTTTCCAGCTTCAGCTTCCACCAACTTTCTCCCATGATCTTAACATTCAACCAGACTAGCCTACCTGTTGTTTGTCATACACTCAATACATATTCAGAGCTCAGCTCTTGATTTACACTGTGTTTTGACACCCAAATGGCAACATTTCAGATGCATGTCAGATGGATGGCGGGTTTTTAAAACCAAGGAGCTGAGCTTGACTCTGTTTAGACAGGTGAGAGTTTGTAAGCTGCGATGAATAAAATGAGACCACAGTGGCGTTTCCGCTTCCTGGTCCCCAGCAGGTGAGTCTTTGTAGCCTGGTCACTCCATATATTTCAATTTGAGATTTATTTATCCCGACGGTCACACTCTCGCAAGTGACAAATAGACAGTAACTATGTGCAGTTACACAGAGTGAAAATAGCCTATTTCCTTGGTCAATAATTGAAACACCCTAAGCTGTCAGACACATTCATAGGCAACATCTGCTAAAATCAAGAAAAAGAGTGAAAAACAGGATATGAGGCTTTGGGGTTTAGAGTGAAGAGTATTCAGCACAGACGAAGCTCCCATGACTGGGCTGACTGAGGCCAAATGACTTGGTTAGGCAAAATAAAAACAACCGAAAAGCAACTATGAAAAAGAATTAATTTTATTCATTTCTCATCAGTCTCTTTTAGCTGGACACAGAAAGAGATGTATAAAATATTTTTGGGTCAAAGGAGCGTCAACTAGATCACTTAGTCTTCAGGGATTTACATCGAGAGGGTGAGAGTACAAACCTTTTCACTTTCCCATTTGAAAGTAAAAAAGGAACGAAAAAGGGACCGCTTGAAATGAAAAACAAAACAAAACACATCAGAAACCATGACGGCCTTTCTACAATCTTCAGATGACTTCTAAATAAACAAAAATCATTTAATGAGATTTTTACTTCGTTCTGAAGAAGAACACATACCCATGAAAGCAAACCGTAGCATTTTAAATATTCTTCAAACAAAAGCCATTGCAGAGCCAAATTTTATTGACATTCAGCACTCGGCGAATACTGAGTGTCTTCATAACTTTGCTTTGGCTCCATTATGACAAAATGGCAAACTTCAGCCAGAAAGGAAGTACAAACTGAGAAATGATTCTGTTACGCAGAATATTACACATACCTCTAGAAATGTATTTCACTCGTGATCATTCAGAGATTGTTTTGTTAAGCGGTATCTTTCTCAGTTCCAGAATCAAGGTAATCTTATTTAGAAGAACAAGTTATGGGTTATCCAATGGCCAGCAATTTGGCTTCTGTAAAGGACCAGATGGTAAATATTTTTGGCTTTATGGACTGTATGGTTTCCGTGGTAACTACTCAGTTTTACCATTGAGTTATGAACATGGCCAATGAATGAATGAGCATGCCTGTTTTTCAATAAAACTTTATTTATGAAAATAGGCTGTGGGCCAGACCCTGGGTCACAGATTGCTGATCCCTGAAGTACACTAACCATTTCCTAATATTTGAAATGAGAAGCAACTTTTATCTCTGGATTCTGAGCTAGGTTCAGTTATTACTTCAGCTTTCCTAGTTGAATACATTGGTTTAGGTGGCCGCATGTCACAATACGTTGCTTTCTGATTATAAATGATGGAAGTTATAAAATGCTACTAGAGGTGGATGGCTGCTTTTCCCTTTGACTTTTAAACAAAGGCCAAAACCTCACTCTCGTGTCTCAACCTTGAAGAGAACCCAGTCTGAGGCAGGCTGATTTGGACATGCGAGTTAAGAACCGAAGAGCCAACAATGCCTCATTATAAGGTGGCGTTACTTATCAGGCATGGACCTCAAGGGCAGTTTTGTTTTTTTTTGACGTATGTAGATGTAGAAGGCTATTTTCTCAGAGAGCTAAAATTTGAGGAGTACATGATTTTTTTTTTTTTCAAATTTCTTTGAGTAGAAAAAGAAATGAATTCTACCATATGTCTGGATCTGCATCCCACCTGTACCGTTAGGGTTCCGGCCACACAGGCAATAGAGTACTTTACTCTCTGGAGCTGAGTGATCACCTCTTGTTTTTATTTCACCCTCGGGGATGTGATTAACCCTGCCCATGGCCCTCCTCAACTTCCGCAAAGTGGCTGGGCCTCCAGGTGCTTTTAGGTCAATAACTCATCCAGCATCCCTGCTGAGGCCTCTGAAGCAGGTGCAGCTTACCTCTGCCGCCATTGAAGCCTCATTTACAGTTAGAGTCAGCTTTCCCGAGGGAGGAGCACAGTTCTGTTGAAAGCCATGGAAAGAGGGAGGTTTCTTCTTTCGTTCCCCTTTTCCTCTGATGACTCTCTGGGGCCTGATAACGCGGGATCACTCCATGCCATGAATCACTTTTTCATTCCAATGGAGAAACTGTTATGTGAAAGAGACATAGCATGCAGCCCCAGATTTGTCGTGTGGCTCACGCAGCACCCTAAGAGCTATAAAAGTCTTTATTAGTATTTCGGTTTGGAACTTGAACCGCAGAGGCTTTCTCAGTTCCTTGGAAGAAAAAGTCGTGAGATGTTCAATCAATATTTTACAATGCAAAACTATATTGCTGGCTGTGGCTCACTCAAGGTTTTGCGAGTATTGTGTTGTATCTTTGCTTCCCATGACTGCCTGACTCCAGGTAAGCACCGCCACGTCTGCTTGGTATCCGTCACCATACAGCAGCCTATCCGGGCTGCTGCTCACTCACTTCACACTCTGTAGTCGACGGTCAAGATCCATTTGTAGATTATAATGACCGTGAGAAGAGTGGTTCTCCCCTGCTAACCGCCCTGACTGGTATACACTGGCGCTTCTCATTTTATTGCTATGGCTAAATGCTGAAATAATGAAAGAATTGGATGAGATGATAAACTCTAGCACTAAAATTCTATTTTTACCTGATTCTATTTGGTTCAATTAAACCAATATTGCAGAATGTGTGATGTGAATATCTATTAGATCCTGGGACATAAAGATGAACAATAATTCCTAAAGTCGCCGTATTTCCTCTGGAAACCCTTAAGATTGTATGTTCTTAGACAACCTTTTCCTCTCTTTCTGCTCCCACCACTTTGGCTCCATTGGTCCTCGATGGAAGGAGAGGCACATATAAGAGGGAAAGGTAACCGAGGGGACCACGGACATTTATCGCCCCATTCATAGAAACTTCATCTCTGACTATCTCTTTGCTCCTCAGAGGAAAATATATATCCTATCATTTGCCCATGTGTGCAAGTAATGCACACATGGACAAGTAATTACTTGCCTCCTGGGCTGATGGCAAGTATTTCGTGTCCCAGTTTGCCTCTGATGACTTACAGAAATGTCCTTTGGGCCTGAGAGTGATCCCAAACTCCTGGGAGGAAATCATTCCGTTAAAACCATGGCAAAAAGTTAGAGTTCCAGGGCTTTGGTCCTGTCAGTAGGAGAATGGGCTGAATGTCCCCCCACCCCACCCCTGGGCTGCAGGATGGTGATCTCCAAATACAAGGATAATAGACACGTGTCTACACAAGGTGCTTTTCAGAGAAATTCAATATCAGAGCAAAGGGCGTGGGGGTGACCCAGCGAGATTTCCACGTTTGCTGGAAAAATGATTTCCCTCGTTGCGAGTTTGGATCAGAGTGATGTCATGGGTTACCCTTAATTACTAAATCTTTTTTATGCACGTAAAGTATAAATCGCAGGATTTTTTTCTATACTGGTACTGTTTGGTGTAGCAGTAAGCGAATGGGGGAGGAGCTGCTTTTATTACAACGCAGCGTTTTAGCAGAAAACTGTCGAATACTCACAGCCTACTTCCTGTAGACGACAGCTGCAGAAAACTGAAGGCACAGACTAACGAGCCCACAACAGAAATAGGTCCAAACTGAGACCGAGCTGTATTTATTCATCACTCCCTATCTGTTTTTCCTTTATGGCTCCTTGTCTCTTTACCTCTTTGTCTCTCTTGCTATAAAACCCTCTCTTTCTCTGTATGTCTCTATTGTCTTTTGTGCTTCTTTCTTCTTCTTCTTTTTTTGTATATACTTTTTATTTTGGAATAATTTTAGATTTACGGAAAAATTGCAAAGATAGTATAGATAATTCCCGTAAGTCGTATACTCCCCCTAATTTTTACATCTCACATAACCATGGTATATTTGTCAAAACTAAGAAATTAACCTTGGCACATTATTATTAATTAGATTATAGCATTTATTCAGAGTTTGCCAGTTTTCCCACTAATGTCCTATTTATTTCCAGAATCAAATCCAGAATTTCATATCTCATTTAGTATCCTTCTCATTTTATTTGCATTTTTGGGTCCTTATTCTTTTTTCTCCAGGCGAGGATATAAAAGCGCTTCTTTGTTGGGATGATGCATCCTGTCTCTACATGAAGAGAATTGAGCGTATTTCTCATATCTCATATCTCGTATCATAGAGAATTTGTTTTTGCCCAAGCAAGTGCCCCCTAATAATTCTCATATTTTCCTAATTGTAAGAAGTGTATTTTTTTTTCTCATATACCTTGCTCTCCCTCTGTTTCAAACCCAGTGAAGATAGAAGTTAAGATACCACGTTTCCTACTGAGAAAAAGTAGTTACGTGGAGAAATAAGATCAGCTCTAGGGGTGCCGAAGCCCCAGAACATTTAAAGATGTGCTAGGTTGGGACAGTAGAACAGTGGGACAGTGCAAATGTTCGTTAGTTAACAGGTATTTATTATGGGCTTGCAATGCATGGAGAGCTCATGAGAGCTGGTATCACCGAGTTATAGAATGCCAAGGCTGGAAGAGGCCACCGAGAGACCTGCTTTGCCTCAGTTCTTTTATGGAATTGAAAACTGGGGCTGAGGAGGGAATGGTCTTGACCGAGTTCCAATGGAGAGTAAAAGCTAGAATCCATTCTTTCCCCTCTGATCCAATGCTTCTTATGTCACTTTTGGCAAGAAAAGCGCTATGATCCAATGCTATGGGGTGAGCAGTTGACAGATTAATTAAGCCATTTAAAGCCGAAATATTAAAAATGATAGTACATATACTTAAACATTTACATTTTCTTTTACCTTAAAAGCATATAAATGAACGCATAATGAATGACCGAAAAAACAATTTATGGCCAAAGCTAATTAATTTTTTCTGAATATGAGTCCAGGGATTAGAGCTCACGCTGTCTTTTATACAAACCATGCTTTCCAGTGGATTTCTAGTAAAGACGCTAAAAATAAAACACTGAAAACTTCATGTAAAAACATAGTCAGCTGCTATGAAATGCTCCCATTTAGAAACAAGACAAGCCACCTACAAGCTAAAAGCGATCAGCTGCTTGTGGGTATCGGTCAGTGAGCTTTGTAGAGAGAGAAGAGGGCGTGAGTCAATCTGGGAAGTCATTTAGATGGAAACTTAGCTCAGAGATGCTTTCAGATTCCCAAACGTTGTCCCATCGCCTGCATGAAGCCTGGCCTAGTTCACAGGTGTCCTTGTCATCTCTGATTTCTTCGGCACGTATTCACTCCGTCATATTGTCATTTAACAAAAACTGCCTCATTCTACTTCTATGACATGAATATGCCTCATTTTTACCTAAAATATTTTAGCGACTCGAGGTAGACAATGTGACGTCCTTATTGTGTACGCGCCCGGCACTTAGCTTAGAGTCGGGCAAAGAGGAGTCCCCCAAAGATATCTATTGTGTTCGGTTGAATTTGATGCATGTACCTTTGAGACCCCCAGGTGCACCTGAGCCTCTTTCATCCATGGTCGGAAGAATCCTGTCCTTTGAAGAGATCTGTAGTCATGGCATAGGATAGGCACGTGAGAGAAAGCTTCGATAGAGTGCCACCACACCAGGGAAACCGAGGACCGCTCACGGGTGTCGTGTGTCCTCACTGCCACGGAGAAAGATCTGACCTTAAGTCATGGACCTGGAGCCCACAAAGAGGGACTCCGTGACAGGGAGCGGCGCTGAGTACTAGAACTGGTTCCCCAGGCAAGTTCTGGGTGTATTTTCCCACAGGCGGGGTTCATCTCTGGCTGGCGTTACTGGGCCACCAGACCCCAGTTCTGCATTTCAGCCACAGATGTTCCTTGTTTGGCTCATCCAAGGCAAAGGGCAGCTTTTCTCTTACGGAAGCTCTGCAGGGGGTCTTGCTCTGTAACCTCCCAGAGGAGACCCGTCCCATGCCTTATCACTCAGACCTCTAAATGACCTTCTTTTGTTCAGGGACGAACTCCCTGGATGTCACTGAAGCTCATTTTCTTCTGTTGGCTCCCCGCGGACGTGGAGGATATTTATTTATTTATTTACTTGTACGTTGCCTTCACACAAGCGATCTCAATGCACCAAGGGACTTCGTTCCACTCACTCTTTCTCTTTTGTAGACAAAATTCCCCCAGTTCCTTGAACCTTTCCTGACGGGAATTTTTTCCATCCCTTCAGTCACGTGGGCTGCTCTTCTCTCGCCCAAAGAAGACGTGGGAGGCAGCGAATTAAGTCCTGCTGGGGCCCGAGGCGTTTTTGTTGACATGTGGGTTGTGCGTGTGACACCTGGCAACCTGGCTTCGGCGACAGCATGCACTCTTGGAACCCGCAGGGTATGGTGGGAGGTAAGACAAAGGAGAGACACAGCAGAAGACAACCTTCAGAAGGTGTCTCACAAAAGACTTTAAACAACGTTAACAGCCCTTGTTCTGTAGGCTTAGATATGGTGTTTTTAAAAATGGATCAGATGGTCGAACTATGATACTCTCCCTCCGCTTTGCAAAAGCTCAGGCTTTCCTCTTGAGTGTAAATGTTTCCAGCACCGACCATGGTATCGTAAAAGTGCAGTTTGTAAAAAAGCATGCTGACACTGTAAAAATTAATAGTTTTCTTGGAAGTGGAGTCTTTTCAATTCTCACAGTGGTAAACTGAAGAGAAAATTGAATTCTTTTTTCCTTTCTCTTGTAAAGTTAATTGACTTGCTTGTCTTAGTTTTCCCAAGCGAAATATTTTGGATGGAACACACAGCGAATGCTCTCCACAAGGTACTCTCTTAGCTTGTCATTCAAATGTCCAGTCTTGTGTTCTGGAACTCTTCAAGTCACAACTGTTAATGGTTATGTGGAAAAAAAAAAAGTGGCCAAGTACTCAACCTTTAGAATAGTTACATAGAAAGAGTTTAACCCATTTCTGTAAATGTCATAAGAATTAATCACTGTTATTTTCTTCCATCATCGAATACATTTGCCTCTTAATTCAATAACTAAAAATTCCGAAAGGAAAGGAGTGTTTGGTTCATGGATATTTTTTTAAAAAAAGACTTGGGGAATGTGCTTATGTAAAAGGGAGATGATTACAAATTGATGAGATAACTCGAGTCCGGGCATGGATTTCATTATGTCTTTCAATCTTAGAGAAGGTCACTTCTCACTGGCCAGGCATCTCTTTTTAGAAGAGCCTGAGAGAACAGAAAACAAGTCAAAAAGCTGATGCGACAGCCAGTCGTCGAACATTTTATACTGGAGCTTTCCAAACTGGTTGTTCGCGTTTATCCATTTCTGCATTAGCTGGGGTACACTGACAGAGAAGCGACGGGTAGGCCTTGATGGGGAAAAACAGAATTTCAGATCTAGAAAGGTTTGGAGGATTATGAGGTCCACTGGTTTCTGTACAAATCTGACTACAAAACATATCGATAGTTGTTCATCTGTCTTCTTCTTTATTCGAGGAGTGGTCTTACTCTCCCCAAATTTTCTCATCTTGAAGCTAAACGGTCCCATTTTCTATGTGATCAAGTGATTGGATTCTTTCCCATCTAGATTTCTCTGCACTGGAAACCAATTTAGTTTGCTGAGGTTCCTCTTACACTGTGACTGTGACTTCTTTACAAATTGCACCCTTGCTGTGCATTTCTGTATCTCTATATAAACAGTTTATACCTAAGGACGGTACTTGCATTTCTCCTTATAACTCATTATGGTACTAGAACCAAAGTCGCTCTCATCTAGTCAGCTAGCCTGTGCTCTTAGTTTGATGTTATCACATACTTTACAGCAGCCGAGCTGTCCTCATCCAAGTCATCGATAACAATGTTAAGTGACTTAGGTGTCTATCGATAGATGAATGGGAAAAAACAACCTGTGGTACACACACACACACACACACACGCTTTTGCACACACACACACACTGGAATATTACTCAGCCGTAAAAGAGAATGAAATCTTGCCATTTGCAGCAACACAGATGAACCTAGAGGCTATTATGCTAAGTGAACTAATTCAGACACTGAAAGACATATACGTATGATTTCACTTACATGTGGACTCTAAAAAACAAAACAAATGAACAGATAAAACAGAAACAGACTCATAGATACAGAGAACAAGCTGATGGTTGCTGGGCGAGGGGATGGGCGAAGAGGTGAAGGGGAATAAGGGGTCCAAACCTCCAGTTGTAGAAATAAATGTCACGAGATGTAATGTACAGTATCGGGAAAATGGTCAATATCATAACAACTTCGAGGGGGACAGATGGTTGCTAGACACTCTGGTAATCGCACTGTAAGGAATATAATTGTCGAACTGCTATGTCGTATACCTGAAACTAATATAATATTATATGTGAACTGTACTTGAATATTAAAAAATGTTGCTTAGGATAGAGCCTGCCGTAAAGCAAACATGACACTTCTTTGTGGAAAGGAATAAAAGCAGGAGAGGAAGAGGGAGGAGGATTATTGTGGAGAAAATGGACAACACAGGGTGAGGTCAGCTTCCGGTGACACCTCGGGGAAATCAACCCACTCACTGGGCAAGCACTGTCCTTTTTTTGGGAGGTTAGGAAATCTAGCGTCACTACGAAAATGCATGGCCTTGATAGTTTGAAGGGATTCTGAACTTCTTCTTCATGATTGAGTCAGTTGACGGTTGGCAATTACGGCTTCCTGTTTTTATGGGGAAAATGGATTTAAAATCTTTCTGGAAAGATGCAAAAAATCTTCGCGGACACTAAATTGCTCCCGGAAAACAGTATTTTGATGAGTAAGGTGTAAATGGATCAGGATCATATGGGTTGTGTCTCTGCTCAAGGACACACGGTTTAAACATGAATGGAAAAGTGGTTACGTCTTGTAAGTTTCACAGTTTTCTCTCTCTCGGATTCTTGGAGGCTCTCTCCTTACATCTGGGAAGGACGAGGGCGAGCTTGAGAGCTTCGCGAAACCTCAACTACACCTGGTTTTCTTCTCGCCGCCCCTGAAGGCTTTATGGCTGGATTTTTATTATAGAAATAAATGCCACTGTGGGGAACTAATGGACATTTCTAGCTTCACCAGGTGGGCTCAGTGTCAAAGGGGCGTGGTCTGAGCTTTCCTCGATTTCTTCCTTGTTTCTGCATTTTTTCAGCTTTCAGATTTTCCTGGACATTTAAAAAGAAATTTTTTTTTAAACTACGTCCTTACAGACTCCTGGCTGAGTGTCTTCTGATCTCCTCGCGGTGGACCATTTCCTCGCTCTTCCCCCTCATTCCTAACGACAAGATTTCTGCATTGTGACCTGAGTCCTTTTAGTGACCAGAGAGTTATCCGGTTCTCCCTGCCCCCAGGGCCTGAATTCATTGCTTCGGAACCCAGGATCCCCATGCTTAGGCCTCCAGGTGCCGTCCCGTGTGGCAGACATCAATGTGCGTCTGCCACTTGTAAACTCTCACACCGCTCTCCACATTTCCTGCTCTACTCATTCGATGCTCTCACTCGTTTTCCTATTAATTCATTCATTCGATATATATCCACTGCTCGTTAGGTTACATGAATGGCACCGGTGGTGCTTGAACAAACAGGACTTCGCCAAGTGCAGAGCATCCTGGAGGGCAGGCGTTGCAGGCAAAGAGAACAGCCCTTCCTCCGCATCCTGGATTAAACACTCCCTCTGGATTCTGGATAAAAAAGGCAGAGGGAGTCTTCACCCTCGTGGAGCTTACACTATAGATGCTAGATGATACGTTTTGCCCGAAGGTTTGTTAAAAACACAGGTTCCCAGATTCCTGCCCTGGAAATTCAGAATTGGTAGGTCCAGAGTAAAATGTGTAAATTTGGATTTTAACAAGCATTCCTTGAGATTCTCATCACCAGCAAATCTGGAAAACTCTGCAGCATGGAAATGCTAAGGCTTGAGAGGAGGATGTTTTGGGAAGCTATGAGCAGCTCATCTGGCTGGGTGGTGGGCTCTGGGGTGGGAGGCGGTGACAGGTAATGTCAAAGGGAAGCAGGAGCCAGATCGTGAGAGACCTCGGACTCTAGATAATGAGCCTCGACTTTATCTAAAGACTGTGGAAGGCAGTGACAGGTGCGTGGAGGACAGTGACATGAATATTTTTAAAAGTCCAGTGTTTGACGTTCGAATGAGCAGGAAAGGGGTGAGGGCGGCGGAGATGGCCTCAGAGGATAGAGAGAGAAAGATGATGCTGGTGAGTGTTGAGCTTCCTGTGAAGGGTTGGGCTGGAGACCTGGCCTTGAAGGCATCCTGACACACAGTAACGGAACATGCTTGTCAGGTCGGATCTTCTCAATTTCTTCTTTCCAGCACAGATGCTGATCTTGATTCTCAGTTATCCATGTGTGATTGTGTCTTGAACCTGTGACCTTGCTCCTATATTCAAGTCCCCAGCTCCTGCCCAGCTTTCTGGGTCTGCCTGAACTTCTGTGCCCAGATTTCCCCTCGTCTGCCCTCGATCCTCAGCAGGTATTTCTGTGACAGGGGAACAGGCTGCCATATGCTTGCCCTAAACTCTAAGATGGGCTGCCACCGGACTGTGGGCTACAGGAGTTTATCACTCCTTGAAACCTCTGTGTTTTCCTACAGAAAAATGGAATTAGGCCCCTTTCACCGTGGCAAGTTTCACCTATTTCTGTGTGATTAGCCGCTGTAAGAGTCTGGATTAGAATGTCTTTTAGGGGTTTCAATTTAGGATGAGAACAGGTAATTTGAGGGAAAACTCACCTGCCTGCTCCATTTCTTTCCCGTGACCTTTACCTGCAAAATCAGATTTTGGCTTAGGAGACAATTCTTGTTGATCTCATGTCGGTATTTATGGTACTAATAATAGAAACTAGGGTATTGGAAGAGAAATTCTCAGCAGCATGTAAGCAGCAAACTATATTTTTTTCTCGCCATCCCCTTAAACCAAATCTGTGGATTAGTGTTTCCCTTCTTTTGGTTGAATCTTGACCAGGTTTATAACTTTTCAGATATTTTTAAGTAATCAAAAGTCTATTTAGCCCGGAGACACATAGTTAAGATTTGCTGTCCAGTTTAATGGTTAGCGTGGCAATACCAAAACCTAGTATGGCTTCAGTCTGGAAAACCCGCAGGAGGAGAGGAGGCTCATGGGAGTTTTCTCCTTCCAGATTAAGTTGTCTTCTTTAAGGGGACAAATAGCAGGTTCTCTGTGTGGTCTTCTTAGGGCCCCTTTTTGTACGATTGAGATGGTGGAGAAATAATCTTACCTCATTCCATCCCCCGTAAAAACGCTTTCTAGAGAAAAATCCTTTTTTCTCTACCTTTCCAACTTTCCATACCCTTGTGGTGGGTGGTGGGCCAAGGCTGACCTATCCAGTTTCAAGACCACATAGGCCGTCTGATCTCTCACTCTGTGATGTGGCGTTACTTGGCAGCGAATATTTCGTTCCTGGTTTTTCTGCCTTGGCAAAAACAGAATGAGAAAGAGTCACATCTAAGATTCCGTGAGCAGGTTAATTTTGGCCAGTGCTATACCCTTTGCAAAGCGTTTGCACATATGTTAATCTCATTTGTTTTGTAGCGATTCCATGAAATAAGGAAGACAAGAAAAGTGACTCCCATGTTGGTGAACTGGCACGTATGGAGCCAGGAAGATCTCGATGGTGGAGTCTGGATTGAAACCCAAGTCTGTGGCACCGGGCTGGTTTAGGACTTAGCCTAGTGGAGGGGAAATAGGATAAATTTCCAAGCGGGCCTGTATCCAGCTTTATTCATTACTGTATTGTGACTTTTATGCAAACATTTTCAGCTTCCTGGTCTCTAATCCCCTAATAGAAAATAGATATAATATCATATGTCTATGATTTGGGTGGAAACGGAATTTAATAAAGTAGCGTTGAGGATCTTGTTAAAATGCAAGTCTGGATGGTGCCTGAAATTCTGAATTTCTAACAGGTTTCTAGGTGATGTCACAGCTGCTGGTTTGAGGGCCAGTCGTGAAGGGTGACAGCATAATGAATGTCAAGGGCTTGGTACATAGACGCTTGATAAATGTCAGCGCCTTCTTCCTGAATAGTGTGAGTCTGCTCTCCATTTGATTTTAGGATCCATTATAAATTTACTCAATTGTTATTTGGTGCAGAGATTACATATTGCATTAAAAGGACACACACGCACAAACCCCTCCTACGGTCTTTCAATGCAGTTGAGGACAGAATGTTCTAGAGTCTAAACTCTGGCTCTCAGTAATGTGGCACCAGCAGCACTAATGTGGGAAGAATTCCCCAGATTCGAGGGCGTACCTGGTTCCAGGTTCCCAAATGGCTACTTTATCTTCACTGAGCTAAGACGTAAGTGCAGGGCTTGCCAAAAAAGTGTAAAAGATGTCGTTTGAGACTTATTTTAAGGAAATGAGATAGTTAACAGATATGGAGATGGCCCACAACCACCCCTAAAGCTTTCTGAACTCAATAACCAGCTACATTTTTGATGATAGTCTTTCCATTAAGATCTGTTGAGGAAGGAAGGACAAAAATATTTTCAAACACGAAACTTCATTTCTACTCCTGAGTACATCTGTTTGAATTCTGGAGGTGCAGCGTATTGGTATTTGTTTATGCTCATTAATCTTTAAAAATGTGTAGAGAGATTGTGAAAAACCTTTCTCAACAGCAAAGGGCTGCCCATTATGCCTTAGGTGTTCAGTGGCTTTGTGTGATCATCAAGCACCCTCTTAAACTGTCACCAGTTTCAAAGGTAATTCTCATCTGGGAAGAGGAGACATTGCTTTCATTGCATTTAATCTTTAAATCGTATTTTCTAAGCTTGTTTGGGAGGCTCGATTTTTATTTCCTCCTGACTAAAAACAGCTCACCCGCTAACATCCTGAGTATATTAGCTACTGAACTTGGGGTGAAGTAGAATGTGTATCTTCCCTACGTGGACAAAATCACGGGACACTCCTACGGCCTCGCCTGCCCCAGGTGGCCGTGCATGGTCTGTGGCTTGTGGTGTGTGGGAGGGAACATAGACGTATTGGACCCATGCAATGGAAAAAGGAACCAACAGGAATAAAATTGCGGTATAGGAAGGCACATTGTGTTTATTAATAGAAAAGACTAGAATATGCAGTAATTTTCTTGCGAAAGTAACAGAAATTTATAGAAGCTAGAAGAGTACAACGGGACAATTTGTTGTCCCTGAATTTTTTTTTTTTCATTACCAATAGATGCAGCAGACCATAATGACATGTTTACTCTTTTTTTCCATGGCGAAAGTAATACTTATAAAACAATATTTGGAAATATAGAAAGTTAGTGAAAATATATCCATATTTTTGGCATTCAAAGCCAACTGGGTTTAACATTTTGTAATGTTTCTTTCCCGCTTTTTCTCTGAAAAAAAATTTTTTTTTTGGTTTCTGAACATGTTTTTGACCAGAATGTGTGGGTTGATGGCCTCAGACCCACCAAAAACTGAGGTCATTGGTTCTTCCGTAATGAGATAGTGCTTCACACCTGTAGTTCCAAGAAAGATAAAATATCAACAAAGAAAGAGATTCTCAGTGTCTTCCACCCTTTGCCAAATAGTTTTGCCTCTTTTATGGATTCTTTGTGGTTTATGGACAAATTCTCCGAGCTCTTCCTAACATGTATTGTCGGTCCCCCTTTTTCAATAGCCTTCCTTAAGTTTCTCTTTTGGGATTACCAAGTCTTCTCTCCTCCCACCCTGAGTATGAAGAGATCTCCCCTCTATACCTGACTTGGGGAAGAACCTCCGCCTCTCCTGACCACACACGCAAGAATTCTTGGAAGGGTCTTAATTTGAACTCTTGAAAGAGCAAACCTGTAATTTTCATGAATTAAAGAACTGGTGATCCCCAGCCTCTGGCCGATGCACCCTCTTCCTTCCCGCAGTGTGAACTTTATAAACAACAAGGTCACATTTTAAAAATTCTGAGTTTATGGTTTTATTTTTGACAGAAAAAGTAAGATGACATACCGAAGAGTCAGCTACATCTTACTCTTAAAATTAATCTTTAGTGGCTCTGATATATAAATATTACAACATTGAATTGGCCTCGTGACAAAAACACGTTAGTGAGTATATACACATATATATATTTGTCAAATGCTTTGGGTTTTACTTTTCATCAACTTTATTGAGTTAAAATTTACACACACAATGCGTTTCGGTTGGCTAACTTTCTGATGATCATCTGCTCCTGTGTAACCAACATCACCACAATCCAGAAACTGAACATTTTCATCACCCCAAATTTCCCTCGGGTCTCTTTGCAAACGGTCCCCACCTATAACCCACCTTAACTCTCGGCGATTCTTTTTTCTGTCACTGCTGATTAGTTTTGCCTAATATAGAATTTTATGTCAGTAGGATATCCATTAGGGACTCTTTTACATATGACTTCTTTAACCTAGAATAATGTTCTTGAGATTCATCCATGTCGTGTGTCTTCTAATGTGTTGTTACTTTTTATTGCTGAGTAATGTTCCACTGTAAGGCCATAGTGCAATTTATTCATTCATCTATCTGCATATGGACACTTGGATTGCTTCCGGTTTGGCTATTCTGATTAGAGCTGCTACGGATATTTGTGTACAAGTCTTTGTATGGTTTGATATCGTGATAACGTTAACTTAATAAAATGAAATAGAAAGTTTTTCATTTTCTATTTTCTGAAAGAGATTATGGAAAATTGGTGCTAAGTCTTCTTTAGGCATTTGGTAGAATTTCCCAGAAAAACCCCTTGGGCCTGGAGATTTTTTGGGGGGAGTTTTTAAATGACAAATTTAATTTTCTTATGAATTATATGACTATTCAAATTATCTATTTCATATTAGGTGAGTCGTAGTAGCTTTTGTTTTCTGAGGAACCGGTCCATTTCTTCTAAGTTGTCAAGTTTATGTATGTAGAGTTTTTCCATAGTATTCTCTTACTACCTTTTTGATGTCTTCAGTGTCTGTGCCGATATCCTTTTTTTCCCTTTCTGTTATTGGTAATTTATATTTTGTCTCTTTATTTTTTTAGTCTTGCTAAAGATTTGTTAAGTTTATTGACTTTTTTCAATGAACCAGCTTCTTCTTTTTCTCTTCCTCCTCTTCTTCCTCTTCTCTCTCTCTCTCTCTCTCTCTCTCTCTCTCTCTCTCTCTCTCTTTATTGGGGATGATAGTAATTGAATAAAGAGGCTTTTAGATCACGTCTTGCCTGACAAGTTAAACATGACTTTCTCACCAGACGCGCCATAATAAAAATCTCCCCAAAGTTTCATTTAGGATATCTGAAGATTCACTTAGGACATCTCAGTGGACATTTTCTGTGCAGTATCAATAAACTTCTTAATCACACAGTAAGATCTTGGTGTTTATCAGAAAGGGATTTGAGCCAAGGTATTTTAAGTTAATCAGTATCTGGAGTGATAAAGATCTTTGTTTTCAAGAGCCCTTTCAGAGAAATTTCTCCCTGTTATCAAGAATGCTGAATTCCAGGTTTAAGTGGACACTCCAAGCGCAGTTCAGAGTTGTCGGGGTGACTGCAAAGGGGGATGTGCTTCCTGCTCTATCTCCCCCACTCTACGCTTTAGAGTTTTCTCTGAAGGGTACTTAGAAAAACTGGAGTTGATAGAGTGATACAGTTTGAATTATATTTTGTCTTTGAAAGAGGAAAGCTGATAACCAATGATTTTTTTTTTTTTTTTTTGGTAAATCAGTTCAAGATAACCTTGAGGAGGGCCTAAAGTCTTAATATTTCAGAGTCGGAGGATCACATGAAATGGGAAGAAAAATTCCTTTAGCTTTTCTGAGGAAGATGTTGAAGACTAGAGACTCAAACACTAGTCACATAATGTAAAATGAATGGTGGGGTTAATCAGAGCTGATGTGTCAGGTCTAAATGTTCTCTAGAAGGATGGCAGGAAAGTACATGGAATCACGTGACTCCTAATTTACAAGGAGAACAAATGCCGAGATTGACTGAGAATTGCATTGATATTGGACGCTGTAAGGTTAGCTATTTTTTTTTTTTAATTTACAAAAAACTGATACTGAGTTTAAAGTATTCCAGCTGGTAATCAAATACAGAATTTTCTAAGATAGCTCATGAGATATTCTTCTGTTTGATTTTCTCAAATAAATAAAGGCTGTTGTTGATTCCATCAAGACAAGTTTGCGTGTAGGACAATAACTAGCATGTGGTTCTGTCTTCACGAACATGTGTTTGTAATTGCACCCATACACTTTCTCAGGAAGGGAAAGTCCCCCAGCTTGTAAAATGAGGTTAGTACTTCCATAGCAGAAGCCAAAGCCAACAAAATAGGAAGCACGTAGCCCGTTGAAAGAACGGGATTGGTGGATCAGTCAAGGATGGTGGGAAATGTGGGAGCTGACGGGCTTCTCATATCTTTATATGAGCGTCCTCACCATCAAAAAAGCACTCGTGCCTTTGACTGTGGTGGTTAGATATCGGATTTGACCAGATCCCTGTCACAGAGGAGCTTATAGTTTAAAAGGCAAACTTTGAAGCCAGTAAACAAATTATTAGAATGAATCAATTTACCAGTCCGAAAATATCGGAGCACTAGAAAGATCTGAATTTGAATCTTGGCTCTGTTATTTAAAATGTGATTATAGGAATGTATTTTAATTTTTTTAAAATTCTTATTGCCTATTTCTTATTGCATATTTTGAGTAATAACAAGTTAACATGATGACAATTTATAAACAGCAATAGTTACATCCCAGGTTTTCTAACATTAATATTTAACCTCAGGAAAATGCCAATGATATTTTCTGTCACTTTTCTCAGAGGTGGCACAGTAATGAAAAGCTTGGTCTCTAGGGTTAGATCTTTGTATTTTAATTTTCCTGCGCCTCTGTTTCCATCTCAGTTAATAGCACCCAAGCTTTCGGGGAAAAATCCCAGGGGTTATCTATCAGGCCTTGTTTTGCCTCATCCCTTATCTCCAATTTAGTGGCTCCACTTTCAAAGGGATATGAACACTTCTCTCCTTTTCCGTTGCTGCTCAGATCCAAAGCACCAACATCTCTTGTCTAGAAAGTTAATTAGCCTCTACCCTACTATTTTTGTCTTCCCCTTGACTCTTCCTGGCTGAATAGCCAGATCGATCCTACGTGTGTGCGCCGGATCACATCACTTCCCTGCTCTATCTCCGCCAGTTAGAATAGAAAACGTAGGAATTCCTCTTCTCTATGATACGAGGCTCTGTGTGACCTTGCCCCTCCTACCTCATCTCCAATCACATCTGACCCCCTGTCCCTTCCACACCCGACTCACCCCACCGTTGTCACCCAGCACTAAAAACTTGTCAGACTCATTTCTGCCTCCGAGGGTGCTCCTTCTCCATCCCACGTGCCTGGCACCTTCTTATTGTACGAGCTCTATGTCCAGCTCATATGCCGCCGTCTCAAAAAGACTTTCACCACCTCGTCTAAAATAGCAGCTTTCGTCTCTCTGAATCTTCTTGCCACCTGTTTTATTTTCTTCCTGGAAATCTTGCCATCTGAACTTTTATTTTTTAAATAGTACTCCTTTCTTAGTAGAAGGTATGTTCCATAAGGATAAGCTTTGTCTGTCTTGTTCGCTATTCTATGCACATAATGAATACCCAGTAAATAAATATCTGTCCAATGAACAAATACTTTTAAGCGGGGGTGATGATAAGATATTCTCTTTTAGATTTTGTGAGGAAGGAAGAAGAGAACATACGGGTATCTACGAATGCTTGAAAAGTAGAAAGTACTAAAATATTAGAAACATTATAAAACTAAAGTGGTTACAAGGAACATAAAGTATTTGGACATGGTCCCGCTAAGTTTCTCCATGAGCTGAGACTGAGGTCTTATATTTAATTCTATTTTCTATCTTAAGAGAAAATGACTAAGTTTTACTTGGTTGAAGCAACACTCATGACTTACTTTCACAATTAAACTGCTGGATGCATTTTTGACTGGTGGTCACTCTTTCAGCAATTATAATATGTTTGATCCCCATGGGAGACTGGGGACCCAGTGGGATGTGTTGCAATAATGCTGCCTTTGACGTAGCATAGCAGTGTCTTTACCCTTGCCGTCAGTTAAATGGGAATAGCTTTTACTAGTTACCCACGTCGTGTTGCTTAAGTATGCACAAAGTCTGCACAGCGCTCAGTTGCGTTTCCGCAGACTCTGATACCACGACTGAGCATGGCAGAAGTGATGACACCTTTCAGGATCCGGGTGGGGGCACCAGTGGGACCTACCGATGCAATGTTTATTGCCTGTTCCTTAGCTTAGCTGCGTAGTAGGGCTCCCCAAATTCCTATCTAGTGATATACCCCAAAGCAGAGATCAGTGTAGGTAGCCTTGCCAGATTCAGCAAATAAAAATACAGAACGCCCAGAGAAATCGAATTTCAGATGAACAAGTGTTTTCCTGTTATAAGTATGTTGGGACATATTTAAGGTAGAAAATTATTTCTCGTTTATTTGAAATTCAAATTTCGGTGCATTTTATCTGGCAACTCTGCGTGTAGGATAAAAGCTGGTGGCATTATTTTTGATTCCATCGCGGGTCCTTCAGCTCAGACTACAGTGTTCCTGGTGGCAGTGAAATGCAGCCAGATTATGTTTGAGGAATTCATCCGTGTTGCTGAATACAGCTGTAGCTCTTTCGCTGTTACTATTTTAGAGTATTCTGCCGCATGAATTTGCCACTGTCTGAATTCTGCTGTGTGAATTTAGCACGATTTATTGTTCTAGTGTCTCGTTTCTGTAAACCATGAGGCTCTGGACATCCTTGCTCATTGAATCTGAGAGGCTTCAGCTTTCTGTAGGGGAACCGAAAACATTTATGTTGATTGTCCTGATACTTGGCTTTATTTATCTTGTTTCAAAAACATCATTGCACTGTATTTCTCTGTTAAAGTGAAGTCCCTAACAGCAGTTTAAACTCCTCCTATATAATCATGGGACATTCTCTGAACTGGCATCCAGTAGACACTTGATAAATATTGAATGACTGATACAGAGGAAGAGGCTGCTTGCTCTTCTGGTTGAGTATTCACTGCCTGTTTTGAGCTCCATGTGGTCATTCATTGCGAGACACTTCCTGCTAGTTAGTTTTGCTCCCCCTTCTCCTCCCAAACATCCAATCTTTCAAAGAAAATTCTTTCCTTGCCAGCTTATTTTCCCTGTCTTCCTCGCTCTTTCTCCTCCTCTACCCTCTGAAGGGAGCCTGTGTCTCACAAGTGATTTTCAACAGGTCTGTGATGCTCAATAAGAGACTAGAAAAAGAGATGGGAAGAAGAGACGGAAAGATCAGAGAAAGAAAATAACTAGGGAGGTTAAGTAGAACTACTCAGGAGAAGGGAAGGATGGAGCGTAAATGCCGAAGGGACAGAAGTGGAGAGAGTCAGCCAATGAGAGAGTCCAGAGGGATGGGAGTTAAGAGGACCAAGAAAAGAAAAGCAGAGGTAAGAAGCATCAACAGGGCAATGCATTGGCTCAACGTTGCCTTCACTTAAGAAATGAGAATAAGGAATATCGCTCATTTTTTTTTTTGCTAATGCGTTTCTTAGAAATGTGGCCACTCCAACCATCTGAGTCTCTACTTTCAATAAGGTAGGGACACGTAGACCACTGTTATCTGCTCTGTCATTGTGAAAAGTCCTCTAGGAATAGAGACAAATTGCCAGCTGTTATGCTGAATTTTCAATATTGCATTATTATTATTATTATTATTATTATTGCTGTATAAATTTTTTTATCGAGGTAAAACTGTTATGTTAGTGTGTAGCATAATAAATCAATCTTTGTATATACTGCAAAGTGATCACTACAGTAAGTCTAGTTATCATCCGTCACTATACAGCTGACCCCCATAACCATTTCGCCCGCCCCCAACCCCCTTCCTCTCTGATAACCGCCAATCCGTTCTATCTATGAGTTTTGTTTTCTTTGTCCATTTGTTTTGTTTTTTAGATTCCACATATAATTGAAATCATACAGTATTTGTCTTTCTCTGACTTATTACTTATTTCTCTTAATACCCTCAAGATCCATCCATGTTGTCACAAATGGCAAGATTTCCATTTTTTCTGTGTATTATTTCATTTTATATATATATAGTATAATCACACCTTCTTTATCCATTTATCTATCATGGACTGTAGATTTTTTCCATATCTTGGCTGTTGTAAATAATGCTGCAATGAGCACAGGGGTGCATATATCTTTTCAAATTAGTGTTTTCTTTTCCTTCAGATAACACCCAGAAGTGGTATAGCCGAATCATATAGTAGTTCAATTTTTAAGTTTTTAAGAAACCTCCGTACTGTTTTCCACAGTGGCTGCACAGGTTTACAGTCCCACCAATAGTATAGAAGGGTTCCATTTTCTCCACATCCTCCCCAACATGTGTTATTTGTTGTCTTTTTGATAAAAGCCACTCTAGATGTGTGAGGTGATATCTCATTGTGGTTTTGGTTTTCATATGCCTTATAATTAGTGATATCGAACATCTTTTCACGTGACTGTTGGTTATCTGTATGTCTTCTTTGGAAAAATGTCTATTTAGAACCTCTGCCAATTTTTAAAATGGATCTTTTTTTTTTTTTGATATTGAGAAGTTTCTGTTCTTCATGTATTTTGGATATTAGCCCCTTATCGGATATATGATTTGCAAGCAGTTTCTCCCATTCGGGAGGTTGCGTATTCATTTTGTCAAATGTTTTCCTTTACTGAGCAAAAGCATTTTAGTTCAATATGGTTCCTCTTATTCGTTTTTGCTTTTGTTGCCTTTGCTTTTGGAATCATATCAAAAAATTCAATTCTAAGGAGCTGCCTATGTTTTCTTCTAAGTTTTACAGATCCATGTCTCCCATTCAAGTCTTTAATCCATTTTGAGTTACTTTTCGTGTCTGGTGTAACAGTGGAATAGGTTCTTTTGCATGTGGCTGTCCACTTTTCACAACACCATTTCTTAGAGAGGCTGTCCTTTCTCCGTTGTATGTTCTTGGCTTCTTTGTCACATATTAATTGACCACATGTTTCTGGGGTTATTTCTGGACTCTCTAATCTGTTCTATTGATCTGTGCGTCTCTTTTTATGCCGGGCCCATACCGTTTTGATCACGATAGCTTTTTAGTATAGTTTGAAATCAGGAAGTGTGATATCTCTACTTTTGTTCTTTCCCAAGATTGCTTTGGCCCAGGGTCTTTTGTGGTTCTATACAAATTTTAGAATGATTTGTTGTAGTTCTGTGAAAAATGCCATTAAAATTTTGATAAGGATGGCATTGAATCTGTATATTGCTTTGAGTAGTATGGAGATTTTAACAATATTAGTTCTTCCAATTCAGGAGCATGCTTCGTGGTCGTTTAAAGGGCATTTTTCGAAGATGGCTGTCTCTAATAGGCACTACTAGCTTGACACTATTTTAACCAGTCCTCATCTGAAAGGGAAATATGTAAACGGATTGGAGGAGGTAGGAGGGTAGACAATAATGGAGAAACATCAGGTAGAAGCACCCCGAGGTGGATAAATCATGAATAGAAGGCAAAACATCTGCATTTTGCTTGCAGTGGAGAGCAAGCTATGGCGAGTCAGCCTGCAAAAGTAAGCATTTCAGCAGAGAAGAAAAATCCCATCAATTTGTGCTTTCCATACTCACATTTCTGGGTTCTGAAGGGTTGCAAGTCCTTTTCCCTCACGGGGAGCACCTCTGCCAGCCACAGCACGAGTCTTGTTTCACTGTGTGCTTATAGCTCCTGTCTGGACACATTGGGTTCAGGGAAAATAGGCAAGAAGTGGCGTCTCCAGTTGTTGTCTTCAGCAGACAGCCGCTAGCTCTCAGGTCTTTCCTTCAGGGATTTACTCAGCTGCAGAGAGCCGCCTTACCTACAGTTGCCCCTACCCCTGGGTGGCCCACAGGCCATGGTTGATGGAGGTGGGGCTCAGCCATTTTAGCCGTGAGTGGGATAACTCTGACAGACTCTGGAGCTAGCTGTGAGATTGGCTAAGGCTGTCACACCCTGTGTCTCGTTCTGCCCAATCCTGCATTTCCCCCTCCTTTCCACAGGTGTTGATCTCAAGGGACCCCCCCCTGTGTAGTGAACACTAAGCCCTGTCTCAGGTCCGCTGTGGGACAGCCCAGCCCACAATGGCACTCTACGCCTGGGGGCATTTCTGTGGGGTGAAAACTGGTCAAGAGCATGAAAGCCTGGGAACTTTTCATTTTCTTTTTAGCAGATGCAGGATTCTGAGAAAGGGATTAACGTGATTGAAAATGGTGGCCAAGAAATCTGATTCTTGTTGTTGGGTTGGAAGACTTAGAAGTGTAAGAGGCTAAATATAAAACAGGCTGGGAATCTGTTTCAGGAATCTAGGAATAAAATCCGCAGGCTAACAGAGGGTTGTCGTTGGAGGAAAAAAATATACTCGAGTTATTTTTCAAAGGAGACCTGGAAAGGTTTGGTGTCAACCTGGATGTGAGGATGAAGACAAGCCAGCTGGAATAAATATTGATGCCAAATGAGAGCGGAGGTTTCTGAAAGAGCTGCTGATGGGAACAGACAGAATGGAAAAAGGTTTCATCAAGAGGACGATACCCTCAACTTTTAACATCTCTCATTTAAAAGGTCACCACGATATTTAATGGACATCTTTCATGTTGGGAGCCTTGGTTATCCAGCAGGTGCACCGTCAAAGTGGGTCAGTGGTGGCACTGCTGGCACGGATATCACCCCTGGACGGCTGGTCCTAGGCCACCAAGGTGGAAGCAAAGGGATATCACACAGCTTCAGAGCCGGTGAACGTAGCGCCACCATCATAAACATTTCCACCTTCGTCTCCATTTTCCCCTCCCCATATCCCTGCCTCCCCTTCCCTCTCCGTCTCTCCCCTTCCTTCTTCATGAGATTTGTCGTCCAGGACTTAGGTTGTGTTTGGTGGGGAGAGAAACATAATAAACAAATATTTAAAATAAATCATTGAGCACATATATGTCAAACACTACATTTGATCTTTGTTGTTTCTAACTGAACTATTACTTAATGTCCCTTCACGTAATTAGATCATCTCTATATTGAATTGAGGGACATGAGGCTGAGGATAGAAAATAACTTGCTCAAGGCCTCCCAACTCATGAGCGATGGTGTCCAGATTTGAACCCAGGCCCGTGTGGCTCCAAGGCACTTGTTTAAGGTCACGCAGATTTGGTGTAGGAGAGGGGATTGATATTCCTTAGTGGTAAACTGGGTGTGGTGGGCAGCCAGGGGCTGTGGAGAGGAGCGGTAATCTGGAATAATCTCCGAGTTTCTGATTTGGGTGCTCTTCGGGACAGTTAGTGGTGCCTTACCCAGGGCAGGGACACCCTGACTCCTAGAAATAGTTTCAGCCTCTAATTAGTGTCAAAATTATTTTTTAGGTTAAATGAAATTTTGGCCAGAGTTACAGGAATTCTTGTTTTAATCTTTCACTTGATTTTGCCTACAATAGACTAAATTGTGCATCGGAGACCTCGTATTCCTTCAAAACTGTCTTGAACTCAAAATAGTCAAACTTTTCAGCTAATAAATGAGCAGCGTTCCTGTTACCTTATATTCATTCCCTCCGAGTCTTTTCCCTGATGGTCACCAGGTATCATGTTATGGCAGTGAAAAGCTATTAGGCAGTGAGTACAGAAAGCCTGAAATGTAGACAATCAAGCACGCTGGAGGAGCCCGGCCTATTAACGAGAGAGGAGTCTGGTTCTGATTACTGATAATTATAGATAAGCTGGAGCCGACAGTCATTTTCTGACCGCAAACTCAAATCAATCAATTAAAAACTGCATGTAGCTGTTCCACGGCTAATCACTTCCAGCCACTTCAGGATGACCCACGACGTCCTACCTCTCCCACGGTTGCTGTGTTCCATCTGCTACTCCGATGGTAGATCAAATCCACACCTCATTTTATACCCTCCGCTAATCACGAATGCTGCTCGCAGTGTTAGCTTTCCATCCGCTTACTGAAATCACCCTCCTTGGGCAAGGAGCTGGGTGATCGAGTCATCATTTGCTTTTCTGAAGCTGGTCATGCACGGCCCCCTCCCCCAAAAAACTCACCAAAGAACAACCCTCCCCACTCCCAACTAAAAATACAGTTGCTAGCACGGAGAAATGATCGTCGCTGAAGGATTTTGCTCATTGTCTTGTCCACTTGTGAAGACGGATGAGGGAGGAGCTTCCGGAGGTGGGGGAGGGGCTGGTACAGTGTGGGATACAGACGCTGTGTCGTAGAAGTAGCACCTGGAGGTGTTTCGGGTAGGCGATTCAGAAAGAGGGGACATTTGGGCACGTGAGGTCTAACTTCAAAATAAGGCATCTGGAAGACAGGGAGTAATTCTCGGTTACTCCAGACACCTGGGTTCCCGAGGAAATAGATTTCTATACAACCTGATGAAGGCCTTTATTCCGAGGTTGCACACTGGTCGCCTGTTAGTTAAAAACCACCAGCGGACCTGGCCTATTGGACCCACAGAGTGTTTAAAACAAAATTCGAATTAGTTGTCCACATTTAAGGATCAAGAAATCAAACAAGAGTTTAGATGGGTGGCTTTTTGTGTTGTTGTTTGAAAATTTGAAAGATTCAGCAACACCAAGCCCGACCACCACCATCCCCCCGTGCTCACTCCCCAGAGGCTGCGTCCTTCGGAAAGTGCTGTGCTTTCCAGCTCGCCATGGTCCACCAAAGGCCAAGTACAGACCACTTCCAGCGGCCTCCTTCACTCCCTTATGTAACTTCCTGGCTCTTGCAGCTTCCCTGAGTTTGCGACCCTCACTAAATTCTGAAGCAGCTTATGGAGTGATGATCATCCCGCCTTTGGAGGTGCTGGAGCAGGTGGAAGAGCACTTGCTGGAGACAGTAGACACTGTACCCTTGGACTAATGCAATGGGCCCGGCTTTGGGCTCCATTTTTTAGAAAACCCTGCGTTGGCCCTCCTTCAACTGTGCTCCACCCATGGGAAGGGTGGGTCACAGTGTCAAAGGGACGAATCCTCCTAGATGTCCAGACATTCACTGCTCACTCCAGGCTCCCAAGGCCACCAGACGCTTCCCCACGTTTGTCCTGTAGACGGGCTGTGCTCCTGGCGCACATGTACCTAGGTGGGAGAGGTGAGCAAGGGACGAGAAGCCGGTAGGTAGGAAAGGTGTAGCTGGTTCTTGGATAGGTGGCTTGTGTCTACAGACATGCATATGGGACCCCTTGCAATGCAGGACAAGATTCAGGGCTGGAAAAGAAGGTGAGCAGGGAGCCACTGTACTGCTTGCCAGGATCTACCCTGAGCTTATATTTTAAAATGCTATGTCCCTAAAGGTCCCTTATGTTTCAGTGGTGGCTTGACACTTTGGAAAACACTGGATAGAGGGCAGTGTCAAGAAGGTTGAGTACATACCGCTTTAAAATATGGCAGGCAAGGAGAACCGGAAGAAGAAACACTACATCCTCGAGCATCTCCGGACGACTTATATTAGATCTTTTTGAGTTTATGAAGTATTCGGTCGTCGGGTGTGATACTGCCCTGTTCTGGAACGTACAGCCTTTGAACCTGGAAAGAATGATGTAGCATGTCTTTTGAGTGTTATTGCTCAGTTCTCATGGCGTCTCTCTACTTTATGTGATCCCAGGCACCTAGGCTGAGCCTGTTTTCGTGGCTGGTCTCACTCTCTTTGTGGGAACCGCACTGTCACAATCAAGAGCTTTTATTCCCAGTAGAACCATTGGCTCAAGCAGCCTGGGCTCTCACGGTTCCCTTGGCTTCTGGTCTTTACAGAAGTAACCAGTCAGATGACTTTCGGTTGTTTGCCAGAACTATGTGAATCTGTCACCTGAAGGCCATCGCAATCCTGCAGAGTCACCAGAGTGCACGCCTCCTTTGCGAGAGAACTTAATTTTGGTGACTTTTGCATCATCCCTCAGGTTCCGATAAGAAACGCATTATCCTTCAAGTGAAAAAACAAACAAACAAACAAAAAACTGGTCAATTGGGTGAACAGATTTGGTTTATTTTCATCAAATTTAACTTCAAGCACATTGGTGGGATGAATGAATTGGCCAGTTACTAATTCAGTCAAATCTTGTCAAACTGGTTGGGCTTATAAATAGCCTTGGGCGGTCAAGGTTACGCCATCTCTTACTACTGCCAAGGTTGAGAGCTGTTCTCCCGGTGCTTCAAAATGCCCCGTTTCAACACTTTTCCTTTATCTCTGATCATTTTGGCTGTGCTTAAAATCACCACGCCATCAAGCAAACTTCGATATTTGGCTACAAATCACAGAGTTGTAGAAACATTAATAGCAAACGGGCTATCATCACTTTCCGTAATTAGAGTAATAGGAAACAGATCTAAAAGTCATTTCTCTGATTGCCAGCTCATCCTTGCCATCTAATTTGACCTTAGGAAGAAAATACAATCCTGCCCATGGCAGTATTGGCTTATTCATTTGTTGAAAGGACTGAAACTTGTTATGAACACACAATTTGTGTTTGGGCGTTTACCACAAGCCACTCCTGAAAGAGACTTTTTTTTTTCCACTCAAAATTAAAATTAAAAAAAAAAAAAAGAGAGAGATTTTCCTTGTTCATTAAGTTCCAAAAGATGACGTATTTAGAAAAATACATCAGACATCACTCCAAGGACCTTTGCATTATTTTGCGGAGGCAGGAAATTGCCCTGAAAACTCCAGAATGTCAAGCTTCCATCTCCCTCGGTTTATCGGTTCTCAAGCTGGCCTGCACGTTGGGATCACCTGGGAAGTTTTTTAAAAAATGCCTATCTCTGGGTTTCCAACCCAGAAAGTCTGACTTTATGGGTCTGGGTGGGGCGTGGGTGTGAGCAGTTTTAAGAGCTCCCCAGGTGATTCTGGAACATTCTGCAACATTCGCGAACCACTCATCGAGCACGGCCTGGTGATTCTCAAACTTTAATGTGCATATACACCTCCTGGAGATCTTGTTAAAACACAGACCGCTGGGCTTCGCTCCTAGATTCTGATTCTCTAGGTCTCTTGGGGAGGGGGGAGTGGGGTCAGGAATTTGCTTTTCACACCAGTTTCTATCAGTTGTTACTAACTGTGGTCACTTTTGAGTAGCACTGCTGTGGTCCCTCATTTATCTCTTTCTCCTGCATACAGTGCAGGCAAAGAACATTGAGGACAAGTGAATTGTCAAATGTGGTCACCAGAGGCTTTTAAAGGACAATCCGGATCCTGTTAGGGAATCCATCAGAAATGTTAGATTGTATTAGAGGAGGTGCCAAGCCAGTAAACAAACTTTTGAAGCCCCGTGGGATTGTTTTAATAACTGGAATGTCAACACAAAGCTTAATTTATGTAGGAAGAAAACTGGGAATGAACAAAAAGAGAAAATCTGATCGTATAGACTGTAAATTTTCAAAACGCTTTCTAATCCAATGACAACTAGAAGCAGAGAAGGAAATAGAACAAGATTATGGCAGACACGAGAAGGGGGTTTTTATCATTCAACCACATGTGATTTTTTTTTCATGGCGTATATCACACACTTGGATTTGGGATCTAGAAAGGCTTCGGCTTGATTTTTATTCTGAGAAGACACGTTTTGTGAGCTGATAGAGCAACCAGCCATCTCAGTTTGTCCAAACTTCCCAGTTTGAACACAAAAAATCCCTCTGCCCTTTGCATGCTGAGATGGTCTGTCCACTCTAAAATGTGCAAGTCATTTAATCCCTCTGGAGGTCATTCTCTTTACTGTAAAATGTGGATGGACAATACAGCAGGTCCTCAGATATTGTCATTTTGTTCAGGTTGTTTTATGATAATATTGATGAGCTGTCCTAGGAACTTAACTCTTGTTTACCCGGATTAGCTTGCGGTAAAATTGGTTCCTTTATATGTTCTTTGATTTAAAACTGAAGAACCTATGGATGACATTAAGAGAGGACTTTCTGTACTTATCTCGATGAGTTGTTGAGAGGATTAAAAGCAATGAAAGCGTAAAGCTCTCAGTACATACCAGACTCATAGGGGAAACTGAAAAATATTGGCTTTAAATCATAACTTTTTCCTGGCTGTGAAATTTTGGGACAGGGATCTCTTAAGACCAAAAACTGTGCCAGTTGCTTTAGGAAGGACCTATTTTGGTCTGATGGACCGTTTGATGGTGGCAAGGAATAACGGTTTTTCTAGGCCAAAGGAGAGTTCTGAGCATTTGCTAGTTAATTCTCAAAGTCTTTTAGTGACACGTTTTGAGTCTTTATTGAATAAAATATGCTACGAACCTAAAATTTCAGTTTACAGGACTTCTCTGATAAACCTATGTATGCAGTTGCCTGCTTTAAGAAAACCCAGTCGGAGAATTCTGGCTTTAAGGGATGGATTTGGGCGTGTTTGTTCACATCGTGAGCCTTCTTCCTTTTATCCATCACAGTGTTTCCTTCACAAATAGCAACTTTCTGCACGACGCAAATTCTCTCTGTCTGTGCTGTCTGACGTGGTAGCCGCGAACCGCATGTGAATGTGGGTATGGCAACCGAGAAATGGAATTTAAATTCTATTTAATTTAAATTATTCTTAAATGAAATTTATCAAGGTAACATTGGTTAGTAACATTATACGAATTTCAGCCGTACGGCGACATCTGCAGACTCTATTGTGTGCTCACCACTCAAAGTTTCCTTCCATCGCCATGTATTTGACCTTAATTAATTTAAATTTGGATTGTTTCCTTGTGGTTAGGGCTACATTGGAGGGGAGAGGTCTCCAGTACATTTGTTGATTCACAGAGAAGCTAAGGAAGAAGTAAAGACACATTTAATTAGAATAGAGAAGGAGCAATTTCTGAAATTATATCATTCAATTTACAAATAAAGATTTATTGACCGAAAGAATACTAGTGAACGGCTTTTCAAAATGGCTACCACGTAATCCAGTAGCCTGGGTAAAGAACATCCAGAAGATGCTTGGAAGTTTTGGCATCTGCATTCCAGTTAGGAGTCTGGTCTGACCCAACCTGCTGTGTATCCTTGGGCAAACCACTTAACTGCACTGGGCCCTTTTTCTCTGATGGCCTTGGGAATCCCAACTTCTTTAGAAAAGGAAGACGCCTGCACATCGTAACTGACTTTTTCCTGGTAGGCACATCTGAAAGCCATTCCGATTCTTGCATTGTCAAAGAGTAGGGGGAGAAACTTACAGTCGGAAAGATCTCATTTTCTCTGGCGAGAATCTGGGCTACCATACTTCGAATTTATAAACATTTAGTTCTTATCTGCTATGAACACAGTTCCATAAAGGATGGATAAAATAAACTGCCTGTTCTTTTATTACTTATAACCTGGTTGGGGAGAGAAGTAAGCAAACTCAATACGACCCAAGGCAGAATGAAATAAATGCTCAGGATACATGCAAACATGGAGTGGGCCATAAAAGATAGTTCTTCTTGCGTAGGGATGTGGGCGAGGTGGGGGGGTGACATCTCGCCACTTAGGCCTGAAAGATGAGTCTGGCGCCTTTGACAGAGTAAGAAATGAGAGACTTGACACAACCATTTGGTTTAAGGGCCCAGAGCATTTGTTATTTTCTATCTTGCCGAAACAATTCAAGTCTTATCATTCTAGACAACAAATAGCATCATAACCTCTCATTGTTTTTACATAGCTCATTTCTTTGATTAAAACTTACCCGCCACTCCCTTCCCAAATGCTTCTCTTTTAGGAGGGCATCCTAGGTGAGGGGACACCGTCAGAAAAAACAGGGACATGTGAGTGATGGTTTCTAACGTGAACTCGTGATGCAATTTCACTCAACACAGCAATTTGAGGACCTGTGGTGTCGGCTATAATGGGATTCTACCTGTATCTGATCTTGCAACCCTAAGTCAGTGCTAATTAGACGGTGTGTTTACCTTTTTCTTCTTCTAAGTGCCTATTATCACTCGGATGCCCACACACACGAAACCTATACAAACAACTTCTACCAAGGCTCCCGTACCTTCTGGTGACTTTCCAGACCTCCCTCAATTTTCTTAATTATATCTTCCACCTCCCCAGCTGTACCACTGAAGCAGCTGCCACTAATCCTAAATAAATATTTCCTGTTCTCCTTAGAAACAATTAAAGCCAGCCTTTACCGAACCTTTGGGGTCTGAGGCTCACCTGGTGCTGGTGCCAGCTGCTTTTTGTCGTTGTAAATTGAGCAGAGACTAAATCTAGTCATTCTTACTAAACTCCTTCGTCTTGAAACAGAACAGCCTCCGCCGATGTGCCTATAACCTGTGGTCATGCGTAGTGAAATTGGTACTCTTAGAAAGTCACTCCCAAGAGCGTTTTTCCTGCCAGGCAACGTAGAAACAGGTGGGAGAGGTGCCAAAAGATGTATGTCAGCTTTGGGGTGAGGGGTGCCATAGATTCGCCTGGCTTCTGGGGCCTGGAGCTGATGAGACCCACGCTTCTTCCAGCTCTGCTTTTTGGTGGATTCTGAGGGCCCGGTGCGCTCGTTTTCAAACTTGGCTTTTCTCAGGAATCACCTGGAGAGTTTTAAAAGATGCCGATGCTTGAACCCAGCCCAAGAGACCTGACTTAATTGGTCACGGAGGTGACTGTGAGCATTAGGATGTTTAAAAAGCCTCTAGGGAATTCTAATGGCAGAAGAAGTGGCCTAACTGAACCCCACTCATGTATCTCCTGGCTCTTTGTCTGGGTGCATTTTTTCCCCCTGTATTGTCATTCCTTTGGGTTGTCAGCAAGACCAAAGCCGGAGACTCCAGGCTTTGGACCTGGGTTGTCGGCCTGGCTGCGCTTCTAACTGCAGAAGCGGCCCGAAGGAAGACAATATGTAGATGGTGTACCCGACCCTCCCCGCCCCGCAAGCCTGACCTTTGCTTTGATGACTCAGACACACACTAGTGCTTCCAAGGGACTTTGCCAAGCAGCACATTTAGTTCAAGGACCTCTAAGATGGCAGAGCAGGCACCGTTTCCCAGTTGCCAAGGGAGGCTGCCACATTTGGTCCTGGCAAAGCCCTCCGGAGAGTGCTGGTGGCAGGCGGAGCCGAGCCGGGGCGCTGCCCACAGGACCACGAAGGCTTCGTGTTGTCCATTGGGGCCTTTTGTCTACGGGCATCGGCACTTCTCTCAGGACTCATTTGCTGAGTGTTGAGTCGCCTCTCGGGGACACTCTGCTTTCCCCCTTAGTCTCAGGGACAGCGCATCCAGTGAGGCGTGCACATCTGGACCGTATCTAAGCACGGAGACCCTGGTTTTGGGTGGGCGTCTGTCCCGCCATGTCTGAAAGGCCGACAAGTCGCCTTCGGAAAGTTCGCTCTCAGAGAGAGATCAGATGGCTGTGTAGAGACAACTCTCTCAGAGGCAGCTCGTCCGTCATGTCAACTTTATTCCATCTGCAATAAGCACATTCAATTTCTATGCTAATTAGGAGCTGAAAGCACACAATGAGGCTGACATACAGTGTGAGTCCTGGGTAAAGTCTGCGTGCCCTTGACAACAATGACCTGAGTGTTTGGCTTTCCCAGTGTTCCTGTGCGAGGCGTGCGTCAGGATCAGGGACCACAGGTGTGAGTGTTGAACCCAATAGCTGTCCATCGTTCGTGGAGTCGGAGCTGTCAGTCAGTCACCAACATTTATTAACCTCCTGCGTATCGCTGACCTATGAAAAGTTCCAGCATAAGTCAGTCGCACGCATTAAGGTGCACCACGATTCAGCGTGAGTGGGTGTGTGGGTGCGCGTCCCCCCTTAAACACACACGAGGTGATTCTACAGGCTTCGCACATCCGTTAGTGCAGCCAACAGCTCGTGAACCTCTATCAGCAGGAGTCGCTGCTAGATCTTGAAAGAGATGCAGAAATGAACAAGAAAATCTTTACACTCACAGACCTGACTCTACAGCAGAATGGCGGGAGGCCGGTAAAACTTAGCCAGGGCCTAGTATTCACCCTGCAATGTTCTGGGCACTTTACATTCTTTAGTTCGTTCAGATCTCATAGTAACCCTTTGAAGTAGGTGTTGTCCACGTACCCGCTTCTTCCAGTGGAGTGGTTGAGAGGCTTGAGGCTGAGAGGTTGAGTGACTTAACCCAGGTCACACAGCTCAAAAGTGGTGGAAGGGGCTCTGACCTCCTCTCTTCTGTTAGTCTTTCTCTCTGAGCATCTAAGAGAGGCAGAGAAAGGGGGAGCACTTTACTCTATTTGCAGGAATTCTAGAAGGCTTTGTTGTCAATCGAGGACCCCACACTCTTTTAAGCTCTCACTCATTGTTGAGTAGGTAGCCCTAGAAATGTGCCCAGTGCAAGCAAGAGGGGTTTTAAAAGGGAACAGGAAAAGCATCCAGGGGAGAGGGAGGGACAATAAGAAACCCGAGAAAGAACATGTTGAAAGCCCACTGGCAGGGCCGGCCACCTGCGTGCTTAGCTGCCTCCTGTCTGCAGAATAACTTAGCGCTCCTGAGTGGGCTTCTCCCCTGGCCCACTAAAAACTACAACTGCCCTTACTCTTCAGATCAGTTTACCAAACACTCTAATGATAAGGCCGATAATGAAACCTCTTTCCCAGAGTACACGGGAGGGGCTGGGGGATGTTTTGGATGCCTGCTCCTTCTCAGATCTTTGCAGACGGCACCTAGGAATTCCTCACCACGGGCTCCCCTCCCTGCCTCCAGGAGCTCACAGAAATATTTCAGGACAGAGAAGGCCCCGCGGTTTCTCAAGATGGATTCACTACTTTCCATCACTGCCATGTTGGAAAATGAAGTGCCCCTTCTGGCCTGTGTTCTTTGGTTGGCTTAGGGGTCAAAATGCATTTTCCTGACCCTTGGTACAAATGAAAAATAAAAATATATTTTTTCATTCATTTCGAATGGCAGTTTCCATTTATAATTAGCCAAGATCTAAACTCGCCAGTGCCCTCCTCTTCCCATTCCTCAGAGCAAAGTCAAAACCTTCGCAATGGCCTCCCTGTTCTCCGTGATCTGCACATCCTTCCCACCCCCTCGCAGCAACGCACGGTCCCCTTCCTGACCTCGCTCATCTTTTACAGCTTTTCTCTTTGCTCTCTGCAGTGTAGCCACCCCGAGCTTGTCTCCGTTCCATGCTACGCCAGGCATGCTCCTGCCTCAGGGCCTTTGCACCAGCTACTTGCTCCTGGAATATTTCCACTTCCAATGTCTAGGTGGCTTCGGCTCCCTTACCTTCCTCAGGGAGGGCCTTCTGTGATCGCTCTATTTAAAACTGCAACTTCCCTTACTTCGGTTCCCCTTCCGGGCTTTACGTTTCAGGAGTACTTATCACTTTTTAATTAAAAATAATAATAATAAAAAATTCCTTTTTTAATAAAAAAAATAAATAAAATTCCTTTTTTTTTTTAACTTCAATAAAATGTAAGCTTCATAAAGACCATGGGTGTCTTGATCATGGCCAGGTGTCCAATATAGTTCCAGACACATAGTGAATATTCAATAACTATTTTAAAAAATTCTTTAACTGATATTAAAAATAGAGCCAAATCACCCCCATAGCAACGAGCATACCAGCCTTCAGAGCTTGGCGTCTAACATCCTCCTCCAATAGTAAGTGCCGGGACTCTTGGAAGAAATGGCCGAATCTAGGACTGGGTAGGCAATGCACAGGGTGAGCCTGGAGTATCCTGTAGTGCCAGGAAGTAAGGAAGTACTAAAAAACCAAAAAACAAAAACCAACCAACCAACCAACCTAAAAACCAAAAACCCCTACAGGGATGGGGGTATGTCAAAGGGACACAGACACCAAATGATAGGGCACCCAATGGCCAATGCTAGAACAGTTTGAGCAACCAAACAAATCAAGTAGTATGCAATTAGAACACAAAGTCTGAAATAAACATCCCTGAGTCCATACTGATGTAATAAATAAACGAGGAGGAGGACGGAAGGGACAAATCTCCTCTGCGGAAGAATTTCGAATAATTTATGTAGATGTTTTGTCTTCAAGGGCAGTACAGAAAGACAGAAAAAAAAAAAGAGTAACTTTACAGTGGGAAAACCTGACAAACGCCACCTCAGCCTGGTGTTCAAGGTCGACATCAAGGCTAAATCATGGTGTTCGTATGTGTCCTCGACACGATGTGGTAAGGGTGGCGCTTTCCCTCCCTAGTCTTCCTCCGCCAAACCCATCACCATGAGAAAAAAAAAACACTCAAATTCCAACTGAGGGACATTCTATGAAACACTTGGCCAATCTTCAAAACTATCAAGGTCATCAAAAATAAGGGAAGGCAGAGAAACTGTCACAGCCAAGAGGAGCCCGAGGAGACATGACAAGTAAATGTCATGTGGTATCCTGGAACAGAAAAAGATACTAGGAAAAATGAAGGAAATCTGAATACACTGTGGACTCGAGTTAATAAAACTGTATCAATATTAGTGCACTAATTACAACAAATGTTCCATACTATTGTAAGATATTACTAATAAGGGATACTGGGTGTGGGATACATGGAAAGTGTACTATCTTGGCAATTTTTCTGTAAATCTAAAACTGTTCTAAAAATATAAATACTATTAAAAAAACAGAGCCAAATCCCTATTAGTTAGGAAGCCAGAAAACTATTATTATATCTCGAATATGTCAGTTCTAGTTGGAAATGTGCCAGCTTTGTGAGAATGATGATGTGGTTCTATTAATCTCCCGATCCCAGCAATAACCAAACTCCTTTTCAACTTTGAAATGAAGTAAATGGCCACTTTTCCGACCACCACCTTTTTTTCTCTCTCTCGGTGTACGGCCTTATTTTAATAGCATACTTATTTCCCAAAGAATGCAATGATTAACAGTTCTGCATCTTACTTTTTAAACTTGCTATTAATTAACTTCTTCCAATAACCTATTTTCTCAATAATTTATTGTAAAACTTTTTTCTTTTTTCCCTACTGAGCATAAAATTAGAGATTGGTTTTAGTCCTTTTGGAAGGGCGCGTTGTCTCTAACGTGGCCCAAATCTATATGTATATGTAATTTTAATCCAATATGTTTGAAGTAAATTGTCTCTAATCTCTCCCTAGTTGAAATTTGTTCTTTTAGAGAATAATAACACAATGACACGGTGTTTCAAATTTCTGCTAGAGGGCACTTTTTTTTTTCCTGGAACAAAATACATCAATTGATCAAATAGAATTAAATACAAATTAATAATTAGTTTGCTATGTTTTAGATGCTGAACAAAGTCTCATCCAAAAAAAAAAAAAATGTCTTTGGCTTTGTTTCCTTGGCATGTGGCTGTGACTCAGTTGTTTTTCTTTGATCTTTTACCCTCAGTGCTTTGTTTCTGTGGAAAAACAGAAAACACATTGGCTTCAGTTCGGTTGAGTCTCTTTTTTAACCATCTATTTTAACTACCCCTGAGAAAGGCAACCTTGAGCTTGTTTGGCTTTTCTAGGGAGTGTAAGCGTTGTAACTTTAACATGTCTGGAGTTAAGAGCAGAACCCATGCCCTGTACTCTTGAACTGTGCCATCCTGGTCAGATATTTACTCTAAACCTTCGTTCTTAACTTGCAACGTGGCGGTTGTACCGTCTTCCTTGTCCTCTTCCATGTTTGGTTGGGAGGAACCAATAAGGTGAAAGATGTAAAAATTGCGTGGAAAGCAGATAGCACAAAATAAAGGTGGATGATTGTAATTAGTGATATTTCCCATTCTCCACAGGTTACCTTTTCTTACGCTTTTTCAAATAACCTTTGAAGAATTTTTGGAATTATTTTAAGAGGTTCAGAATACGTGTATCTGCTGTGCCCGTACTTTTATTTCGGCTCTTGTCTTGATTGCTGGTCCTACTCATTACTTATCTTGCTTAAATTTTACTTGCCCATCAATTTCTTTCATTCTGTAGACACACTAAGAACATTTTTTGGGGGGTTTAGATATTGATTTTATTTTTCTGAGCTTTTACCTCCTCTTCTGTCGAATGAGGATAATAATAATATCCATCACATTGGGTTGTTTGGGGGATTAATTGAGATGATACATTCGAGGTGATAGTCTCACAGGAACCTTAACAGGAAGTCTACAAATTATTTATGGAATGAATGATTGGAAAACTTTCAGTGGCTTTCCAGGTACATCGTGCCATCTGGGCTGCTCGTTGGCCTGGTTCTGACTGTGAACCCAATCCTTCTCCTCCTCCAAGGGGCCATGACCTGGGCCTGCAACTGTGCGAAACAAGGAGGCCATTTTGATGACAGTGAGAAAATAAAATTTATCATCTAGATCAATTCTTGGTCAATCTTTTTCTTTTTTGTCAGGCTTGGATTGGCTCAGTTAGCAAGAGCATATTGTAAAAATACAATGGAAATGAGAGAGAAGGACCTGTCCATTTAGCCACCTTCCCCGGTGGTGTAACTGGGTACCGCCTGTGACATCGAGCAGGCGGGGGTGACTCAGGCTGCTGGGCTCTGCCTGCCCCTGGGGATACAGTGTGGCTTATCAGTGCCTCTCAGCATCGTTGAGGGGGCGCCGACCTCTGGGCAACTTTGTCATTAATCTCCATCAGTGAGAATAATGCTCAGAGGAAGACCTCTCAGTAAATGTCTGTCAGAGTGAGACCTGTGGCATCAAACCTGCATGTCATTTGTGTTACGTGGATGTTTAATGTATTTATCTGGAGAACTCCATGCTTATGCAACCAGGTACCATAAATCTCTTCCAAAATGGCATAGTTTGGGTTAAGTTCAGGACCGTTAGATTCTGAGAACTGTATTAGATCCATCAGAATCCGTATTCTTCTGTGCCATCCAAGCCAGGAATGCACTGTGATTTAAAAATGTATCCTGCCTTTCAATATTCTCCTGTTTTTCTGGACACGGCTGTGGTACTCTGAGAAGCAATAAGGAACAGCGATAGTTAACATCAACCTATGGGGCAGTGACTAAGTGGGAAGAACATGAGGAAGTCTGAGAAGGCCCATTCCAAGCAGAATGAGACCCAGAGATACTGGGAGGTGAATTTTTAGAACAACTTCTGAGTCGAATTGCAAAGTTCGGTCTTCATTAAGCCAAAAATCATTTCTGCCTAGAGAATGTCAAAGCGTCCGACCGCCAAAAGGTGGCACTCCTCATCCACTAGTTGTTCCCCTCCAGACAGGACCATCTCCACGTTCTGTTCCTTCTATTAGTTGTTTCATAATAAAATATTATACCCTCATCCTCTCCTGGTAAAACACAGCAATAAAACAGACCTGATTCTTTGGGTCGATCTGTGTTTTGATATATGCCAGTCCTTATTCCTCTGGGTAGACAATGCATAAACTGTTTGTATGTTCAGTAGAGCTTGGCTTATAGTTCTTTGTGTATCTCTAGACTATGTCATATAACAGCACCTTTACTATAAAATCATCTCTGACCAGATCCAAGATTTTTAATTTGTCTCTAGAGTTTGCCTCTCTCAATTTCATAAACCATGAAAACACAGCTGGAGCAATTTACGGACTGTGGAAAAACTCTTGAGTATTTTTGCTGAAGTACTAATTCAAGGATCATGCTTTGTTATTTCCTGTCTCATTGTTGTTTGTAAAACTAGTTAATGGGCGATGGGCTGTTTCGAATTTGCCTGGCCCCTCCATGCGGTTGCGTGAGCCTCCTGTCCGAGCATGGCATGAACTTGGTGTAAGCGTGACAGCAAAACGACATTGATTCGAGCAGACGCACATCACCGAGAATGAAATCGGAACAACCATTTGGAAGGAGCTGGGCTTGTGTTCTTTGAGTTTTATGACTGTCAGGCCTGAGGCTTTTAAAAACTCAAATCCCACTCTGTTATAACTTTCCACCAGCCCAAGATGTTTTTGTGATATAAGCACTGTGCTCGGTGCTACAGCCTTAAGGGAGACTTTTTGCAGCCTCCTGACTGATGGCTCATTAGAGGCAAGACGTAAAACATGATGGAGAGCAACATGCCTGCCTTGAGTAACGGTATAAAGCAGATGAACTCCAGTCATGCCCCACTACCCTAGAGTCTGGACATCTAGAAACCTCGTTTAGAACACAGGCCCCAAATCATACATAGTTAAAGAGACTTTCTGAGCAGCATGGAAAATCATCATAAAGTAAAGCACCTTTCTCTCTGGGAAAAAAACCAATAGGAGTTTTAGGACTCTAAAGCCTGGTATAATATAAGGTGGGTGCTCAATGAACACTTATGGGATGGATGGAGCATGCGTGGAAGAGGCAGGACCCCAAGAGAAGCAGGCTCACCAAACTGGATGTTGGGAAAGGCTGTTTGTTCTGAAGGCACCACCTCTCCAGCGAGAGAGATGCTGGCTCGCACTCAGCTCTCTCCAAAGGCACCACCACTACAGCACGATGCACAGCCGAGGCTTCGTGGGTAAACACGACCTGTCGATAACACATAGAATTACGCTGAGAGTGCCCTGCTCATTAAGATGGAAGCGCATGTGATAAAAATGGTTGGGATTAAAAACAACACATGCCCAAAGGGCAAGCTCGAAGTATTTATTTCGAACATCTGCTCCTGGCCAAGAATGAACTCGATTCTAGACTATAGTAGCAAACATCTTATCTGAAGTGTTCACTTAGATTGCATATTTCACACCTTTGTGGTGCAAAAAATGATACTTTAATACGTTTGTTATATGGATATGAAGACAGTGTACATTTGAGCAGAACCGATCTAGAATATTCGCAGTTCTATCTCAAGTCCTCTGTAAAGCAGTGAGCAGAGGAAAACATTGTGCTACATCAAGCTCGATTTATTATATGGATTTGTTGATATTGACAAACTGGTAGAACGTTCTTAGTGGCTACATTATCCGCTAAGAGAAGACAATGAAATTAGCAGTGCCGAGGGGCCATCCTCCTCATTTTTCTTACTAGAATAGAAGAACTACGTGATGGAAATCAACTTGTTTTTTAGTTAGCTCATGGGCCCACCACTATTGTGACTTGTATTTCTCTCTAGGTTGAGGTGGAGGGTGAAGTGTCATTGTTTGGAGTAAAGAAGCAAGATGTCTTCAGCTTCCCTGACCCCAAATGTTTTCTCACCAAGCTCTAGGAAGTGTCTCTGGAGAGGTTTATCTGGTGTAGGTTTGAAATGACGTTTAGTAGTTTGTTCTACCTCTTTAAATATGTAGGAACAAGACTTCAAATAGTGTCTCTGTTTTATTCTTCAATACACCGAACTATCGGTTTCCCCAGCTCTCTCAGCAAGACCGTCACCTCATTTGTAGCGTTCATTACTATGTCCATCCACTTGCAGAGGTAAAGTTAGGGCAAAGAGTTTGCATGTTCAGCTTCGGGCCACAGAGAGTCACAGAGCAGGCCTGGGACAATGTTTATCTTTAGATCTTCCACTGCTAGTACCCCACTCTTTCAAGATTCTGCAGTCTATACATTTACTCATAGAAGATGCTCTTCAGTGCACTGGGTTGATTTTTTTAATGTAGATTTTCTTTATTCTTTGCAGGCAGATGTTGAGTTTTCAAAACAAAGTCTGGATTTCTCTAACATCAACTCAGTCTAGAGTTACAGAAACCATAGAACCAGTTACTTATCTAAATTTTTAATTTTCCAGTCAGTTTTCATAGTGATTTTAAGATCTAGCCTAACCTCAGAACGACTCTTGCAGATAAGGAATCAATGTCATTCCTGCGTAGTGCAGCTCTAGGTCATGCTTCGTTTCTAGCCGTTCCAACTCAGTGAGAGTCAAAGGGGAAAAAAAAGCCCCCATGCGTGCCACCAAGCTAAACTCATGAGTACGACTTATTTTCTTCCTACAAAGTCTTTTTTTTTTCCCCATTGACACTAGGTTCAACAAACACAAAGGTCACTCTGACTTCTATTTTGAGATTACATACTGCCCCAAATAGTAATGACGTGCCAAAACCAAGAGGATTCCAAGCCAAATACAGTTCAGCAAAATAAGTCTACTTCCAGAAAATTTACATATCAATTTGAAAACCCAAGTAGAACATTATTTCTGGATTACTTATTCTAGTAGTTGGATTTTATTGGTTGGCATGATTAACAGTCAACTGTATGTATTTTTCTCAACCACGGGTCTGCCACACTATCCAGATTGTTTTTGAAACGATGGAAATTTCCACCCAGGTTGCATTTTCCTTGTTTGCTTCCATCGACATTTCTCTGCCCAAATAGTTTCTTTTGTGGTTCAATTTTTCCATCTTTTTAATATGAAGGGTTGATCCCAGCTGTAATTGTGCATGGTTATATACTGACAACCCACATAAACAAACATCAACAAACACAGTCCTTTGATAGGGTGATATCATCACAAATGGGGTTCCAAAAGCAAATACAAGTGGGCAACTTAGACACCTGTGTCAGCTCTTGCTAGGCTCCCCTCCCCCCACCTTAGATGATGAAAGAATTATCTTTGCTGAAGGTGGGACTCTCTGTTGACACCAGCTCCCCTGGTCCCAGCCCTGGAAGATCAATTTCACGTCAACTGGTTTAGATTGATGCTGAGGCCACCTGGGCCTCAGCTGTCAAGACACTCAGCGCTTTGCTTAAACAGCAGGCAGCTATCAAAATAGCAGGGAGAGAAAGCGACGGGGAGAGAGGGAGAGACGCTATCAGACTTAATACTGGCACACGTTAGAGAGCTGGAGAACTCTCTCAGGTCTGCTAGTGTTGCCATTACCGATGTCAGGTGTGCCATCGGCCTGGAGAAGAGGGACAATGGGGCCTTTGTAGGCTCCTGAATCAACACTTCGAACAATTCGACCACTGTTCAGTTAGAGCCATACCCCCTCTGACCGTCTCTGCTCTCTTCTCGAAGGGACCACTGCCCCTCCCGCCTCCCAGGAGCATGGCGGCGATCGAGTCATTCACTGTCCCTCGAAGCGACGGCTGGTTAAATGACACCGTGAGGTTTCCCCCTTAGTAGCCGCGGCACAGAAACGGCTGTTGGAATGATTTCGCTTGTTGTCCGACCCTGTTTCCAGTGTCAGAGGATTTTGGGTTTGGATTTTGGGCATTCTTTAGAGAGAGACTTTCTTCTTTGTTTTAAATTTCTTTAATAGAAATTGTAAATGCCATTTATGATAAAAGAAAAAGGGAGGGGTGAGGAGGAGGATGTTAATTAGCTCTGGGGTTTATTAAACAACCTTTTGAAGAATCATTTTCATTTCAGCGCTGAGTTAGTTTGGAGGACAAATAGTAAAATACTGTTATCGAGGGTTCTGATTATCGCATCGTGAAAGGGTATTTGGGTTCAGGGCTGGGAGGCTAAAAGCAATCTATCTCCACTGGAGAACACCCCAGCACACTCATTTCTATGGTCATGCCCACAGCAAATTTACCTTTATTCCCACAGAATTCAGTCCACATAGCCAGCGAGGTCCCTCTAGTGCAGCCACATTGTTTAACCTGAAGCTGAACCCCAGAATAGAATATGAAAGGAGACCCAACAGGCAGGATACCCACACACTTGCGCCATAAACACGATTGTTGAATGCCTACCATTTGACAGTAGGATAAAGGGCTTATAAACCAGAGATCTGATTTCCTATAGCAAGCTCCTAGTTCTTTGGTATGGGATGCATGAAATTATTATTATTCTTTTTTTTGTTAGGCATTAGTTGCCTCTTGAGAAAGAGGACCTGAATTCTAGCAACTTCTTGGGTGCTTGCTCACTATTCTCCAATGCACATCGGAGAAGGGAGGGCAGGAGGGGGCGGAGGAGAGAGGAGGGGGCGGGAAATGTCTTCATCGTTCATATCCTTAGGAGTCCCGCGGTGGTTTATTTGCTGTGAGGAGCCAGAAAATGAATCCATTCTGAACTTTCTCCTTCCTGGCAGATTTTTCAAAGCCGAGGTTTCTCTGCTGACCGTGCATGTCCTTTTATCATGTGTTTGGTTTTTCGGTATCAAGCCATTTCACAAAGAAGAGAGCGTTTATTTTCAATTAATACACCGCCCTGCAGTCACCCTGTGTCATAACCACGTGCATGCTGACATGTGTGTCACACGGCAGCTTACGCATTAAACAGCTCCGTCCATCAGCGCCCATCACCGTCTCTCCACCTCACTGTTTCAGTTGCCGTGTCCCCAACACCAAGGTTGGGGTCGCTGACTGGCAGGTCTGCAGAGAGACACCCCCACAGCCACGAGCAGCTGAATTTCACGTTCATATACAAACTTGAGAATAAAGATCTTTTTTTTTTTTTCAGTTACTTGTGAGGCTTTTTCACATTTCACATTTAAGTTAGGTGACTAATTTTCACTGGCCCTCATGGCTGTCTCCTTGTATAAAGTATAATTGTGCTTAGAAAGGGAACATCCAGTGACAAGTGAAATGAGCAGTTATTTTGAAAATGATTGGTTCGCTGGCTAATTGTCTTGGTTGTGTCGTTGTGTGTTCGGAGCTTCAAGAGTATGTAGACACAATGAATTGTAAACTCCTCTAGGGAAGCGTGTCGGGTCCTTCTCATCTTTGTTTTCTCATAATTGGGAACAGAGTTGGGAACATCAGAGGCTGTGACGTCTGTATACACACACGGGTGAAAATAGAGAAGCTAGAGAGGGCCACATTTAAGCTGGGCTGCCACCACCTGGAGAGAATGCCTTCCTTTCCTTCCTCTCCTTCCTTCCTTCTTCTCTTTCTCTCCTTCTTCTTCCTTCCCTTTTCCTCTTCCTTCTTCCTTCCTCTCCCTCTCCCTCTCCCTTCCCTCTTCCTCTCTCTCCCTCTCCTTTTCCTCTCCTTTCTTCCTTCTTCTTTCCTTTTCCTTCTTCCTTTTCCTTTTTCTTTCCTCATGGCCCTTTCTCCATATTCTAAACCAACAGGCCAAGACACAACTTTCTTTCCTTTCTATTGGGGAAAATGTTGAAGAACTAAATTTATAGAAAACATATAAAAATCGACCTTGATTTTTATGTTTATTACGAGCGAGACTGAAACTCCGAAAAGCTCTGTCAACGCTACCTGTTTGTTAAGTATCGAATACTCCTCTAGGTCTCTCCAAGTTTCTTTCTCCAAAATGCTTGTTTATGGGAGATAGAAATTGTCCCAGCACAACCTTTCTGACAAAATTCTCGCAAACGTGATTCGTGATTATAAAAAGTTCAGTAAATACAGAAATGTATAAGCACGAAGATGAAAATCACTCATGTTCCAAATATCCATGAATCGCCACTGAAATATTGTGCTTTGTGTCATTCCTACATATTACTGTCTACCTGTCCATCCTTTTTCAGAATAATCTCCACCTAGCATACTATGCACATGGTTTTCCAACTTTACTTTTTCTTCTATACTTCATGTACATTTGCCTCATCATTTTAATGGCTTCCTAGTATTCCAACATATGAATATATTATAAATAACTTAATCCATCCCCTATTAGTGGACATCTGGGTGGCTTCTGATGCTAATACCTTTGTAATACTTCTTTATAACATCGAAGATGACACGAAACAACAAAGCAGGAACATAGGAAATTATTTTGGCTGAATCAGAGCCTCAAAGTCTATTTATAATTTGACATAATGTTTAAACATTAAAAATTAAAATACCATAATAACTGAAAACTTTTAAAACTCTTCTATAAAAGTTGGTAGATTTATGGTATATAGATTGAAGATGCTAGCCATTTTATTTATCATTGGGTTTTAAGTACTTTTGTAAAAAATATAATTAAAATTTATAAATAATGTAAAGAGGGAGCAAAGGTGTCGAATAAAAGGGCTTAGCCACAGAGTAACAATTTGGAAAAACGAGATAGAAAAAATTGCAGCCTCTGAACCTATGTCTATATTCAGACATTCAGAAATCTGCCCTGAGGGGTTTAGGTTTATCATTGCTATTAAAATTCATCTGAGGACCTACTGATATATTTTTATTTTTTATGTTCCCCGTTTGATGTTTTTCAAATTGCAAATGGTAGGTCATAAATTTTGCAATAAATGTAATAATACAAAAACGAGTTGTAAAGGGTAAAAGCAAACATCCTAGGGCCGCCGTACTTGGCTGGGAAAGGTATGTGTGCTGCCCAGGGCCCCAGAGCTGGTGACGTTCCAGTCACACTGCAGACAGTGAAGACTTTTATATTTATTACAATGGTTTTCTGGCAGATGGCAGTGTGTTATGAGAACATTCCGGCAGATAGAAATAAAGGGTCTTGAGTAAGGGCGTCTTTGTGCACATCGACAGCCTCTCTAGTTATTCCCCAAACTCATACCCCTTTGTCCCCTTCTCGTATTGCTTTATCAATAATATCTGATGGAAATCCTTTAGGTCAACTGATGCAGTTCGAAATCATTCTCTTCAATGGATACTTCACATCTCATACAATTTATAGTGAAGAAAAGTCGAAAGGCATAATGGGATATGATAGCAACTGATAATCGATATTTCAAAAGACCACGCCGATGAAATCTGAATTTTAATTTTTGCCATGTAATTCCATCGACTGTTTCTGTGGATAATGACGCTTCCTAAAACACTTTCTAGACCCTAAAAGAAAGATTACATTGTATTCAGGATGGTTGTGTCGTTGAATTCCCCCCCACCCACTCTTTGGAACAGATTAATCTACTGCTTATATAGGTGATGATTCTTTATTATAATAAGTTAAATTACTTCTTCAAATAGGCCTTCACCGCTTTCACACCATTTCCCCATCATCTGGGCCTTTGATCTGAAGTTACAACACTGTGAGGTAGGAGACATCGATTCCCCAATTCTCCTATGTAGACAGTGGTGACTTCAAGAGGGCAAGTGTCTTACCCAAGGCCCCTGGTCACAAAAATATAGAGCGGGGCGGGCATTCCCGTAGTGACCTTTACATGACCCCACGCTGCCTTGGTGGGTGGGAGTCATCAGAACCTACCATTTTCTGTCATCCTAGTTCAGTGGGGATTTGTTCTGCTTTGGGGTCTGTGAATGACATCAGCACGGCCAATGGGACCCGTGTTCTTTTCTTTGTTAAAAGGGCCCCTCGCCGTTCATTCTCCGGGATGCTTTTTTGACTTTCTCCTTCCCCATTTCTCAGATACCGTAGGGATCCATTTGTTCTCATGCTCCACACCAGTCCACCCATCTCCTTCCTCATCCCCGCCCCCACCTCCCACACACACACCCTGGAAAGGCTAAATGAGCAAACGAGTCCACCTGTGCTTTCAGCTGTTGAAATGCAATCCAGTGGAAGAGACGATCCACCAGCATGTAATGGAGAACATTTCTTTGTCCTTCCAATCTTTCTGTCGATGTATCTCTTGTTCTCATCTAGGCCACGTTTATAGTTAAATTGCTTCACAGCTATGAGCCTTTCGCCATTTTCCAAAACATTTTCCTTCGTTAACATTTAAAAATAATTTCTCAGTGTTAGATCTGGTGGACACAACTTTAGTTAAAGAAGCCAGAGCTTCCTGGGATGGGGAGAGGGGAATGTAATACAGGACCAAACCACTTTTTTAAGATTTGATGAAATGGAGCTCTCAGATGATAGCAGCTCACTAACACTCACCACCACCACTACCAAAAAGCAAAGAATTCCCCCTTTTGAGTTAAATAACAAGCACTTGGAGCCTTTTGTCGGGAGCCGGTAGGTTAGGTCACTGTACTTATTTGCATTTTAGGCTAAAACAGGCTAAAGAATAATGAACTGATAAGTGCATACGCAGTGGACCGTGGCAGTGTGCAAAGATGAACAAATTAATTAGTTCTTTCCAGCTATTCCGACGTTAGTCTTTTCCTTGGAAGCGTGTGGACTGCTTCAGCCTCTAGGAGTTCCACAGCAGGGCTGTTCATTCAGCTTTCTGAATGGCTGAATAGAACAATAAGATTGTGTAACAACTGGGACAGTCAGTGCCTTCGTCAGGGGATAATGTAGCTACAGAAGGCCCTTTTCATCTTTTAGCAAGAGCCCATTATCCCTATGCATCTCTCTTCCATGCTTTATGAAAAGGTTTGTACAGTAAATAATGACTGGCTATGTAGTAGTTCTTTCTTCTTCTGCCAAGCTCTTTTTAGCTTTGGCAGCAATTTTGTTTTCCCTGTCATCATCTAATGTCTATTTATTTTACATCGCTACAAAGCCAGTGAAGTTCCCTTATAAATCTCAGGTCATGAAGATGAAGCAGCAACCCGATGCCTTTTATTAAATGTCTCCAGTGTCCTCTGCTTTTTCGAATTAGGTTCAAAGTGGTCAGTGGCTTGAAAAGGCTCTGGGCAAGAATCAGATCTGTTTGAACAATGCATTCCTCAAGGCCGTGCACGTGAGATGTTTAGATTGAATTAGAAGACAGTTATCAAGACTCAGATATTCTCGGGATACAGTGGGGTCAGTCGGCACCACCCGGTCCTACTCACACTGCGGCGACCGGACCAGCTTCCTTTTCTCCCTCCGGCCTCCCCTCCCTCCCACGGCGCATACAATAGGCATTAGGTATTGAGAGCCTGGGGCCATTACTCAGCTCTGGTTTTCTGGGGCTATGGTTTCCTTTGTCAGCACCGCCACAGCATGAAGGTGAGAACAAGCAGCCCCGAAACCGAAGGGGAAAAGATAAAAGGAAAAGTGAGCAGCAGAAGAGAGAGGTTCTTAACTGCTCTGCCAGCCCAGTTTGCCTTTCTCCTCTGTCGTGGGCGTGTTCTGAACATGGGTGGGCGCAGGTACAGCCGGCACCATGGAGCAGCTGTGATTTCGATCTGGGTACTGTTTAGTAGAGATAAATGTTTCAGGCCCAGATTTCCTCCGATCGTCGTGGTTGGAGAGGGAAAGGGAGAGGCCTTTTGTGTCTTCTTCCACGTCAATGCTATTGTTCCCAACTGCTGCCTGTCCCTGTGTTGGCTCGTCATCAAAGAGAGGGGGATTATTTGATGGTGGGATGAGCGGGTTGGGGAGAGAGCTAATGAGAGCCGATGGGGCTCAGATGCACAGCGTCTCACGGAACACGTTAAATGTTAGATCCATCCAACACATACTGCTCACGTTGTCTGTCATTACCTTCTTTGTAAACCGTGGGACCTTCAGGAAAGACGGTGTTCTCAGGAGGGACATCGACGTGTTTACGTCCACACAGAGCTACAGCGACCGGTGGACATGTGCAGAATTCAGTGCACTGACTACAGCTGTCTTTGGATCGTGCTAAGGAATGGGTTTAAAACATTTCTCTTTACCTCTGTGACAGAGTTGACGTGTGATGCCGGGACAATCAGCTCAACCAATCAGGTTCCTCCAGACAAAAGCTCAAAACATTGCCTATCCGAAAAGGTTTCAAGTAGATGATTTGATTAAAACGTTTTGAAAATCCAACTTTCTAATATTTTTAAAATTGAATGTTTGTGTTTTTCAACTAGCTGCATCAGTGCGGCATGGGCATTGATCGAATTCAGTTTTTGATCTGGAGTGAATTTGCCCTATATTTCCATGTCCTGATATCTACCTGAGTCGGTCCCGGTAAAAGCTGTTTTAATTCTCTTCGACGACATTCGGGGGGACTAAAAGTTGGTGATTTTGCACGAAGCAGAATGCTTCTTTTCCGAGAGGCTGCGCCTATGGCGTGCTCATGGGCCCGAGTTCTTTATGTCCCTCAGATGTGACACCCAAAGTCTTTCGTAAGCATTCACAAGAATTAGCAAATCTGATCCAGGAAGCGCTTGTGATATCTTTTCTGGGCAACGAAGCTTCATTTTTCTGCCAACATGGACATTTTCCAAAGCTGGCTCAGTCTCTGCACCTTTCCCAATGTACACAAGGTCAGCGTGTCTGTCCCTCAGGGGAGTCCACCGCTGTGAAGCATGAGCAAAGTCCATTTTACTTTGCCCCTTCGTTCATTGCCCTTTTACATTAAAAAAAACCCAGAATAAATTTAAGAACGTGTTGGTACGTATGATGAAAATATACCTGATTCTCTCCTTGAGCTTTGGAATGAAGAGCTGGAGGGGTGGGGTGGGGAGGTGTGTGACGACGTGGTACGTACATCAATGAGCCACCTGGAGCAGTGCTGCCCAGTAGAAATACAATGTAAGCCACCTATGGAACTTTTTTTTTTCGTAGTTACGCTAAAACTAAAAAAGAAACTGGTATAGTTAATTTTAATAATTTATTTAATCAAATATGGCTAAAATAATATCATTGGGCATATAATTAATATAAAACTTACTCATGACATATATTTTTTTTTTGGACTACGTCTTCACAATCTGGTGTATTTTACATTTATAGTACATCTCAACTTGAACTAGCCACATTTCAAGTACTCGACAGCCATGCTTCCGTATTGGAGAATGTATTGGATGGGAAAGAAACAGCTAAAGAGAGAACTAATTTTTATTGAACGTTTTATACATGCAAGTTAGGATTAATGGTGATAGCAGTTAATATACATTATGGCTAGCCTTCACGACCGCCCTGTGAGGAGACTATTATTTCAATTTTACAGAAGAATGAGGTGGCCGTAGAATTTATTGTCCAAACTGTAGCTCTTTTGGAATGAAAAGGTAGCTTTTACTAATTACCCAAGGACAACTGGTATACCCCAGGACTGTCCTAGGTTGAAGAGTCAACCTAGTTAGAGAAAGAAAGTAGAATAAGTTAACTAATTCACCCCGAATCGCAAAACTAATAAATGGCAGCATGGTCTAAGATGTAAGGCCAGAGCTGTTGGCCTCAAAAGCCCATGCTTAGAATGAGCCTCTGGTATCCTTCTAGAATCCTCCCTTGATAGTTTGGTTAACATTCTAAGTTGGAAGCATTGGTCTCCAAATCGGCTGGCAGTAGGATTCTCTATCAAGCGCAAGAGACTCGGCCTGTCTCTGTTTCTAGAAAGGCCCTTCCAGGGAAGCAGAACACACCCCGAGGCTGACAACATGCCCGCCATTTTTAGCAGAGGTGAGAAGCCAGCTGAGTTTAATTGGTGGCAGGTGAGAGGCGGAAGGATGGGGTTGGTGGTGATCGCACATCTCTAGCAATTTTCTCTGCGATGCTCTGGTTTAAGAAGCTGCTTCCCCTGTTGGGAAATAGATCATTGGAATCTGTTCACAGACACGGAAGAGGGCCAGAGATGAATGTAAAAAGTGAAAATATTGAGCTCTACCTTCCCCAGCTCCCTTTGATCCACAGAAAAATGGAACTCTGCCTCCAACGTAAACGAGTGGGTTCCCTGAGCCCTGAGCAGGGTTTGTCTATTTGTTCCTGAGTTGACCTTTTTCTCAGAAATGCACGTAAGTGACATCACCCCTTAAAGTGACAGCTAGAGCTAATGATGATGGCTGCAGAACATCAGAACACAGGAGGAAGTTCTGGGAATATAGCTATTAATGATAGTTAGCATTTATTGCATGATTACTGTGTGCCAGACACTGCTTTAATTGCATTTCATCTATTAACTCATTTAATCCTAACCATAAGATTGTGGGATAGAAACTATGATTATCTTCATTTTACAGATAAGGAAAGTGGCTCAAAGAGGGTAGGAAACTTTCCCAAAGTTTCACAGCTAGTTAACGCCAGAGCTTGGTCTCGAACTTAGGTCTGGCTGATTTTGAGGTACTCATCTTACATTAAATAAAAATCAAATCCACCTCCATTACCTAGGGCACCACTAGGAAATAATCAGTATTGTACATTTGCCTTGTTTTCCAATTAAGTCTCTGTTGTCTTGAGATTTCCTGGAAAAAGAAAGGTGACTTTTTGCTTTGTGCTTGTGTCTCCTGTAATGGCACAAGTTCCCTAGTGGATATTTGTGGAAATATTTTGGGTATTATAAGCACCTTTCTGTCCTCGGTACAGCTGGTAGTCTGATTTAGGTTAAAAGATGAGCTCCTCGTCTCTCTGTGTCTACTTCTCAATGACGCTCATCCTTGAAAGTTTTAGAGGTTGGTAAGCGGTGCCATTTTTTCTCATTTACTTTCTTCTAGTCGATAAGGTAGATCATCTGAGTTGTAATGATTATAGATATTTACCGTGGAACTCAATAAGCTGTTAGCAAGAGGAATAAAAAAATGTGGCCCAACATTGGTTATTTAAAAAAAAAAAAATGTCTTGATTTGTTCTCATAGTGCAGGGGGCATGAACAGGTGAGGGGGGACTTCCGGGGTCAGCTCTCTCTTTCCGGGCTGGACCCTCTGATGTGCAAAGGAGAGATCTGAGTAGAATGGTACCAACCAGGGTTATTGTTTATATTGGATATATTTCAGAACTGCCTGTGACTTTAATATGAGTGGTTTGGTATCAAGTTTTATATTCTAATTGGCATTTTAAAACAAAATCAGTCTTTCCCTAGGGCTTAAACAGCCACAAGATCTTATCTGTTCTTTGTGTTAATTGTCAATAATGGGAATAAGACATACAGCGAGCAGACACTGACCAAACTCAGAGATTGTCCCCAGATAGAAAGTGTTCATTAGACTGTAAAAGTAGAAGATTGGGGCTATTCACAAGCTGCAGCTTTTCCAAGTTATACCTCTAAACGGCCCGAGCTGGGTCTGCGAAATGTTATTGCTAAGTGTCCCCCTTAGCAATAGAAAAGAAATGAAACGGTCTTCCCCGTGTTCGATCTCTGTAGCAACCCAAGGGCTGGGGGGAAAATAAAGTAAAAATTGCATTTATAGGCCCGGAAAAAAAAAAAAAATTGGGGTGGATTATCTCTACCATAAAACCAACTTCTAAATCTGAAATTGTACTTCTTCCAGACTAATATTTTACTTTATCTTTGATCGTTATAAATTATTCTTTTTTATTTCTTTCTTTTTCAAGCCCTGGTTGAGAAAGCAGTTGGCAGCCTGTTCCATTGGAGCTTAAATGGACTTATTTATTGAAAAATACTCAAAAGTAAAGAATTCGAAAGTGCTTCTCATTACACTCATCTGAGCCCCAGGTTCAGTGCCCGTAACTGTGTAGGATTATGGGCAGAGTCGAGTAACCACCTCTGGCTTCAGACTCAGCTTTCCATGTCTTAGTGCCAAAGACTTTTGCTTACTCAGATTTTTGCTTGAATCATATCTTTCTTTTTTTTTCCCCTTTTTTTTTTTTGGGTGAATTCCTATTTGTGAGACGATGGGAAACTTTTGGGAGGGGTCTGAAAAGGCTTACTCAGTGGTGGGGGGGGGGAAAGTGGCGAGGCTTTTAAGTGGGAGAATGATCCCTTTCACAGATTACCCCGCAATTACTGGACACTCTCAAGAAACTTTTTTTTTTTTTTTCCAACAATGGGAATTCATGGGTGTGGTGTTGATAAAGCAGAACCGTTTCAGTAATGGAAAGTTACTTTTAAAGTCAGTTGGGGTCCTGATGGGCTCTCGTAAACATGGCAACTGTTCTCGCAGGCGAGAGCAGTCTCTGTTTTTCTCGAGGCTTCTCACGCTGGACCGTTGGGAGGCATCATGCCTAAATTGGAACTCTGGAACCAGAAGCTTGGTGATTAGTATAGTAGGAACCATACTAATAGATAAATGACTACTGACAATGAAACCATCACTAACATTTTGGACATTATGGCTTAGAAAACATTCTCTCCTTCATTACCTCATCTGAGATAATGATCATTCTGTCACGACATTGCTGCCCCAGAGAGAACTTTCTATGCATTCCTTCTCAGATCAAAGGAGGGGTTCCCCCAGTCCCTGGGAGTAAAGCTCCAAAGACACCGGCTTGGCCACCCAGGAACGCAGAAGAGTAGAGGAAGGCGTCAAAGAGAGCAGTGGACTCGACGCCATTGTGTGGAGGAGCTTTGTTTGTCCCTCATATGTGTTTAACTAAACTCTTGGGACTTGGAGAGGTGGTCGGATGATCACATGCTGTTTGAATGCTGTATCGTGTTCAAAACATAAAGCTGCTCCATGAAAAATTTCTGTTGCGAAAGGTCAAGTTTTGGGGCACGTATTGTATTTGTCAGATGAGGTTATGTAAGCTGGGCTTTCCAGCATGGCCTCCCCTTGTCTTTATTGGAGAGGAAGTTCAGAGAAGAAAGCCCAAGCCCTCTGAGGCCAGACTGCGTTCATTTCCCAAAGTTGTGGAAAACCACCCAAGAAAGAAACATTTGCAAAGGGAACAGCGAAACCATTTATGCGTCTTATAGATGGGACATCAGCTGACTAACTGCATTCTCCTCTCTAACCTCCCCACCCCACTCCGATGTCATTGAACTGTTTGTCGAATAAATAAATCTTCGAGGCAAAGCTTTGGTTATGAGCTAAGGAATAGAATAACTGATGTAGACTCCCAAATTGAAAATAAAATCGGTTAATAGTTTAGGGAGCAAGCATCTTCCGGCTGGTTTGTGTTGAGTTTAATGAAAATAGGATTAAGGTAAAGTGAGAAACGTCACAGACAGGCTTCTGTGAGAGGCCACAGCCTGTACTTCCTCATTTGCTGTGCAAAAATAAAATCCTTATTATTCTTGGTTGCACAGTTCCCCACCTCCATTGACCGAAATGACCTGGGAACCACGTAAAAAGGTGACTTGCAACAGTGACTGCTCCTTAATGTCAGTAACTCTTACTGCGGTTAACTATTTCCTTGAATCTGATTCTGTCTTGGGTCTGACCCCGCCCCCAGCAGGTACAACCCAGCTCTCATTCTCCTGTGTTCATCCTCACTCTTCGGGCTGACCCACTGAGGGGTGCTGGAGGCCACCCTCCCTGTCCCCTCCGCCCACACTCCAAAGCCGCCTTGTCCTGTCTCTGGTGCTGACCCAGCTTGCTGTCCTGTCACCAAGCTGAGTCCATCCCCTCTAATGGGGACTTAAATTCCACGAGTTCAGATCCAAGAAGATTTCTGTCACATTATCATGGAGAAGAAAGAAAAAGTAACGATGGCAACCATCGAATCCTAGGCGACAGGTAAAGGAGAAAGTTAGAAGTTGAAAAACACTCCTTTTTGTTGTAGTTATTCGGTCTGTTTATTGCTTGAATAATAATGAACAAGGGCTAGTCGATATGACTAGATCACGATTTGGCAACACTTGGTAAGAAATAAAGTTGGGCCAAATCTAATAGAATAGAGATGACACGTTCGGTCAAAAAATAGGCATGGGGACAGATAAATACACAAACCCCAACGCGAATATACTGAGAGAGGCGGATTCGGGTTCGTGCTGGTGGGTTGGAGCAAGATCAATAACGGAAGGAAGCCACGCTCCCCCACGACTGACCGGGGTCCGTGTTAAAAGGAGTGAGTGGTGTGATTTGGCCACCGGGAGGTCTCGCGCACAATCTGAAAATCGACTCCACGTTCTCAGTGCCTTTTACAGGGAGCTCGCGCTGAAAGTGCCGTGTGTATTTCTTTTCAGGCAAAATTCAATTTTAAAGCAGAAGTAATTGAAAACATCATTTTGAATGACCTGATTCTGCAAACTAAATTTTAAAAACGTGTCGACATGTGCTTGCCACCCTTGCCTCTGTTACTGCAAAGGTAATTTCTGAAGGCTAGGATTTCTTTTGTTATTCGAGACACGTATTAATTCCTTTAAAAAGCATGCATACATGCTGGCCTATGGTTACCTTAAACTCCTAAGCCAAGGAGCCGGCCCATCACTAAGTGCCTGATTCTGCCTTTTCAATGCTCACGTGTGGCAAGGTGAGGACACACCCATCAAGAAATCAACCTATGATGCGCTTATTGAATATATCTATACGCCCAGCCATTCGGGGCATAAGGGGACACACACAAACTATTGCCGTGCTCTAGTCCCAGAAAAGACTTTTGTTGCCCACATCGTTAATGAGGAAAAACGTTTTACCTCAGTGGATCTGGGACAAGAACGCAGTGGCCGCCTGTAATAACAATTTCTTCCTCCTACTTCCTGACAAGCTTTGGGAAAATCTTGAAGTCCTTCCCCAAACCGGCTCCCTTCTAGAAGGATAGGAGCTGGGGCTCTCGTGCATCTCGCGGTTATCCCATCGCTCACTCTGGAAAGCTCACATCCATTTCTCCTGGATTCGCCCTGGCCAGTGGACTCCTGCTATTATTGCTCGTGAATTCATTCTTCTTGTCATCTGTGCTGACAGTGTCTTTATCCTCTCTTACCGTGCTGCCCAAATACCTTCGAGATGGATTCTTCCCTTTTTCCAATCCATTATCCATGCTGCCGCCCGAGTTTAAAACGCCCATCTGTTTAAAAGCCATTAAGAACCCCTTATCACCTTTAGAATAAATATCAAACTCTTTAGCAAGGCACAGAAAACCTTCTGGGGTCTTCCTCAGTCCCCTGCCCATCCGATCTGTTTAATTACCTCTAATTGTTCTTTGCTAATCAACTCAAGCCTGCCGTCCCCTGGGCCACCGCCCCACAGCTCCCCACGACAAGCGGCTGCTCCTCCACTCTCTGCTCCCCCGTGTTCGGGCAATGGTCTGCCGACCACCTCGTCTAACACTTTCGCACCGTTTGTAATCGTTCATCTCTTATCTCTGTCTTCCCGTGCCCTTGAACTGGCTTCCAAAGGGAACCTGGGTCTCGCTCGCTCCCTCCCTCATCCACGGAGCCTTCCTAGCCCTTGGCACAGTAAATGTATACAACGTGGATAAGCAGATCACTTGCAGGATGAGGCTCTGATGGTTTCCCTGAGAGAAAGTTCTCATGTTTACACCTTCCACTGGATGAAGCATCCGCTGCTTTTGCTCTGGAGAGAGGTCATGGGAACAGAGACTCTTGCGATCCTGCCCTGGTTCGAAAGGCTGAAGCCAGAGTTTATGGTCCTCGCCTTTATCCCATAATGACCTTTGAATTTCCATAGACGTCAAAGATTTTCAGTCAATATTGCCAATTATTTAATGCTTGACGATTTTCAAAAATCGCATCTTTCATAAATAATATCTCTCTTCATTCTCGCTTCACATGCACGAAGACAATTGAGCAGACATGTTTATAATTCACACTTTGTAGGTGAGAAAGTGGCGGCTCGGAAGACATTTCACCTGCTCGCGATCACACAGTTGGTGAACTGGACGTATAGACGCTCAGCTGGGGCCGTGTGTTAATTTTTCTAACGCGTACTGCCGTGTAGTAAATGATCACAAACTCAACGGCTCCACATGACGTATGTTTATCATCTCACAGTTTCTGTGGGCCAGGAGTCCGGTGTGGCTTACCCAAGTCTTCTGCTCAGGGTCTCACAGGGCCGGAACCAAGGTGCCAACTGGACCTTAGAGTTCTTTTCCAAACTCCTTCTTGTTCTCGACAGAATTCATCTCCCTGTGGCTATCGAACATGATGTCCCATGGTCTTGCTTGCTGACGGCTGGTAGTGGTTGTCAGTGACTAGCGGGTCCTAGCCGAATGGCCTTCTCACCACATGGTAATGGACTTCTTCAAAGCCAGCAGGAGAATCTCTCCCTAGTCTTACACTGGAACCTCATAGAGTATAATCTAGGTAAGGGAGCATCTGTCCCATCGGAGTCACGGGTCCTGCCCACACTCAATGCAGGGAAATCATACAGCACATACACACTGGGGGGCGGGGGGCGGCGGGAGCAGGAACCCTGGGGGGCTATCTGAGAACTCTGCCTACCATACACCCCGTTTCATCATTCCATTAAAATACCAGACTCCAAGGACCTGCCAGCATCCTAGTCATAAGATATGCCCCTAAAAGGTTGCCATCTGCTCTGTGGTTTTAGTTTGAATCATTTCTGCTGAAAGAAGACTCATTATTGCGTGTGCCGTGGGCAGTTTTTTTTTTTGGTTCTGGGTGAAATGGAATTCATGACCTGTGATGTGGAGGTGGCCAGAGACCGTTTTAACTCTTCTGTGTCTAAAAACATCTCAACTGGATGTCTCAGATGTTTCATAAAAATTCACGTCTGGAACATCTGGGCTTTGAAACCTCACCTTTTCGGTTTTCTTCGTGCAGATTTTAGCCGAGGAAACACAGGTGGTTGCTGTCAGGCTGGTCCCTGGAACGCAGACCTCAGTTAAATGGCCAGTTAAGTGTGTTGACCCCAAAATGAATTGTGTCATCCAATCTGAGTTGAGTTGAGAACGTTAAACATCTGGTTTTCCAGTTCTTTGGAGGGGAGCTGGGGACATTTACCCATTTGCCTCTGGCGATGTGTGCCTTTGCGTTGTTGGTAGAAAGTATCTATTGCTTGTTTTCCGAAGTCACTTGTTAAGAGTCTCTCTCACTGTCCGTTGCTGTTTTTTGTTCCGACCTGGTGATGGGAAGGAGTTGTGACTTGGGGATTCTGGGGGTACCCACCTTGGTCTGTGCTCTTAGGCCCGTGGCTACGGCGTAGAATGAGAGCCGCTTCTCTTTTTGGAGTTTGGCTACCGCATCTTTGCTTACGAAAAGCAGGGCAGCTATTGTTTAATTTCCCTCATTAGGAAACCCACCAAATGTTTGGCCCTAATTTCCCTGCTCCTTCGAGCCAGCTGGCAAACAGCACAAGATGCAAGGCAGCGCTAAGCCACTAACTTAGTCACAAAAAAATCTGTGTACCAAGTCTCTCTTGATCCACTTCTTTCTATCTGCCCCTTTTCTTCTACCTTAATTGGATTTTATTTACTTTCTTTGAAAAATAGAGCCTTGTGAGTGCTCGCTTTGAGACTTCCTTCTAAGTTTATACCCACTAAGTCACGCCAAGAGACACTGATGCCAGCATGCATGACTATTGAATGCCCACGTGACTCTGTGCTCAGCGTGGCAGGCTCTGCATGTGACACAGATCGCACGGTGTGTCTCTGGAAATCTGGGGTCGAGTACTTCTGCCCTAGTGTGGGTCATATGCCCACACGATCGATGAAGAAATGGCTTTGGAGTAACTCAATAGTGATCGTAAATAAGATAATTAGCTATTGTTTGTCGATTGCTCATTATGCTAGGCAGTCTGCTCACCAATTTTGACCCATTGCTCTACTTAAATTCTATGCCCTCTATGAAGTAAGAACTGTTGTTTGCCCAATTTTATGTTAAAAGTTGCTATTCATATCACCTAAGGGAATAAACATTTCAAGTGTGCTCACGCACCGTGGACTGAAATTCATGTTTAGTGTGAAATTTGAATAACATTCTTATCACAGAAGGTCTCTGAAGGTTGTATTAGCCACGGCACACCCTGTGAGCTACAAAATCACTCCGTAGCTGGAATATCCTGCTGAAGGATCCATTGTTAACCCCGATGCCACTCGGCTGGTTTGATTCTTTCCAAATCCCACGTAACGTTCTTCCATTCTCAGCCAAGCATCAGCGGAGTTTCCATAACCACAGGCATGGAGAGCTGGGAGGGACTCAGAGTCTCTGGTCCAGCCTCCCAGGGGTATCCGCATAGATGGTCATCTGACCGCCATTGAAATAACGGATGGTAGTAGTTAGTCTGTTTCACTAGAAAGCCTTTCTTTGTCTCAAGGTGAAGTTTCCTCTTCTATAGAGCAGTCATAAATGTCTCGATAATTCTTGCTCTTCTATTATTAAATATCTTAAGGATAGACTCCATTTTCCCCAACCCCCGCTGTGCCGCCCACCCAATCTCGATTGCCTGAATCCGTCCTTATCACTAAGAAATCATCTCAAAGCTCCAGTCTTTACAGTAAGTTCATGGGGTTTGTCTCTAAGCTAAGGGTGGAAAACAAGGATAGGACGTGCAGAGGGCGAAGGGACCAGAGGGCAGAGGTGTGGGTGACGAGTTACTAGTGCTCAGGAGATGAAGAGTTTGAACTGAAGGGCTCGTGTGTCTGCAATGTGGCATGCAAGAAGCTCACCGCATCTGAAAATTCTAACAAAGCAAATGGCTATGTCCCAGTCAGGGGTGACAATAGCAGGACTCTTTTGACAAATGAATCACTGGGAAGTGCCACGAGCATCACAGCTTCTTGTCCCTCTACAGGGAAGGCTCCCACAGCTGGATTTGTGTTGCACAATGATTTGGAGGATTTGGGGGGAAGAAAACTGGGGAATTCCGTCAGGGAGATTCTCGAAGGTCACATTCAGGCATATAGAATAGCTGGGAGGGCCATATAGTCATTTGTACAATCCTTGCATTCGGTTTGCGAGCATTTGGTTGTCAAAATATGTAGTCCTTGCCAACTCATCGTCACTGATGGAGAATTCATATTTTACAAGTACACAAGGGTGTGTGTGTGTGTGTGTGTGTGTGTGTGTGTGCTGGGGTGGCGGCAGTGGTGGACTGGAGGATGACGAGAAGGAGGGCATACAAAATAGAGTTATAAGGTTCCACCAAAACTCAAGAAAGAAGTTTTATGGAAATCAGACTAGGTTAGGACAGAGATTCTGAAAATGTAGGTCCAGATCTACTGATCGGCTGAGAGATCTTTGAAAAACTACTTGACTGAGTCACAATTTCTTCATCTGTAGAATGTGGGGGTTGAACCAGAAAGTCTCTAAGTTTTCAGTGCCAACGAGTTCAAGATGACGAGTTTCATTCTGAATGGGCCACGAGGTCTGGGAAGGTCACGTCCTTCAGACAACAACTCCGTCCCCCAGATCTGAGGCGTGGGTAATGGAGCCCGAATTAAAAAAAACTCTTAACTCCTGAGCATAGGCAGAACTTTTTATTTCTTGCTTCCCTCCCTTTTTCGGGGATTCGTTCTTCTTTCTCCCTTCTTCTTGCCACTTTGAAGCTTCTTTTCCCTGGCTTACCTTTCAGATCCTGACTGTCTTGAGATCAGGGCGTCAAGAGATATGCTTGGCGTTCTTTGCGTGATCAACATTATTGAGTTAGCATTCTTTAGAGAATTCGTCAATGTCCCAACTTTGCCTTGACTGGGGTTTTTATGTTGTATTTCAAACTTATGCTGTTTCTCTTTTGGTAGATATTTATAGAGGCGTAAGTCAATGAGAAGCCATTCCGCCTCACCTTTTTGAATATGAAATTATTATATTAGAAGAAAAAAAAAATAAAGCATATCCAAGTGTAACAAAGCTTCCAAGAGTGAGATCATCATTCCACCGAACAAAGCCAGTTGGGTGTGTTTGTATTTATAGTTCTCGTGCCTGTTAGTTTCTTCAGTTCATGTGTGGGTGAAAGCTCCACAGACTTTTTACTACCCTTATTTATATATATATTTTAAAATCCATCAAAATTTCACTGAACTAATAAAGCTGAGGCAGACATGCTGTAGAATTGGTGAGGTAATGAACAGCACTCTTTGAAAACTCCATCGCTTTGCAGGCAGTCCACGGTGGTCGAAGCTGTCCAGCTCTCGTGCGTGAGAACGTTGCTTTCGATGGACCATACCTCGCTTTGAGGAAGAACAGACCAGCTCATTGGATGATTAATGCTCAGTCCCAAGAAAGAGAGAATTCCGGCCCAAATGCATCATTTCATTACTTGATGGATTGAAATGGAAAAAAAAAAAAGGGGAAAGATCGTTTCGTCTGATAATACCAGGATATGGAGTCCCCAAGGAATCCTAAGAGGTCAATAAAGAAAATTATGGACCCGGAATGTTGGTAATTCTATTCACCAGACAAAGAATGTGTGCCTCTTACCCACCTTTTAAGGACAAATGAATTACTCTGAAAACCTGGAGTGTAGCAAGGACAGCCTACAACAGCTAGTCCTTGTCACTAGCTGTAGAACTGGAGAGCCTGGCTTTAGACGTACCGGGCACTAGGGCCTCGCGTGGGGACTTTAGAGCTACTTCACATACTCTCAACGTATTGCCACATATTTCGAATTCATTGTTTGCCATACATGGATACTGCCCCCGGCAAGGCTGCAGGTTGCTTGATGGGAGAGAACAAGTTTTACTCTTCCAATCTCCTTGGCTAGCCCTGGGCACTGAGGAATTCGCTATCAAGGATGGAGGTGCTGGTGGTGGTCAGCTCCCCAGACCCCCACAGGAATCTGCCAGCTAGGGCCAGGAGCTATTCCGAAGACAGTGGAAATTTCCTCAGAACAAGAAAAACCAGGGCACATAAAGGCTCCCTAGATAAGGTACCTTCATTCTCGTGGGCTCCGAATATTAGCAAACAGTCAACAAGAGAAAGGGAGGAAAAGAGGAAGGAAGGAGAGGGAAAAGGAGAGAGTGTGGTAGACGGAGAGGGGAAGAAAGGAAGAAAGGAAGAAGAGGGAGGGAGGGAAGAAGGGAGAGAGAGAGGGGGAGAGAGAGAGAGCGAGCGAGCGAGCGAGCCAGCGCCGTGTAGGGGAAGGAAGGAAGAAATAAAGGGAAGGGAAGAATAAAAGACAGACGGAACCAGTTTTAATGACTGGGAGGGAGGTAATGCCTGGACCGTTTTCTACCCTTTTATTTTCCTGAGAAGCAGGAAGCATGTTTTCTTTTAAAAACATATCTGTCCCCCTTGACCGTCTCCACTCCCCACCACGTTCCAGCAGTAACCCTCCCTCCCCCACTTGGAAACTGACAACTGACCTGGCTCAAAGCAGCTCGCGCTCTCTGAGAGGAAAAAGGGCTCCCCAAAGCAGAAGGAGGCACCCAGAGAGGAGCCCCCCCTCACGCCAGGGCCTTGTCTGCCAGCTGCAGGAAAGATGGAAACCCCAGCTACTGGAGTAGGAGAATAACATGAGGAACTCCCTTTTTTTTTTTTTCTAAGAATAACAGATATTCGGAACAGAATTCCAGGCCCAACTGTAAGCAGCACAGAAGCAGTCATGCTGTCCCAGGGGGACAAAAAGCCATGGACTCGACTGACTGCCCCTGTTCCCTGCGGCCCTCACGTTCGTGTGAGTAATGAGTGCGTTCGAGACCGCTGCCCACCGGGGCAGAGATCTTCCTGCTTTTTATGGTCTTCGTTTGCTACATCCATATGGTAGAGTAATTCTGCAAACATTTAGTCCTGGTATATTAACTGGCCGTTCTGGGTGGCAAGGGAATGTCAGGCTTATAAAATAGCCAATAAAAAGTCTTGCGCTTCGCTCAAACGCGACACGCTCTTCCTAGACTGATACAAGCAAACGGGATGAGCTGGGCGCTGTCTGCTTTAAAAGCAAAGCTGGCCTAAGCCCCGAGGCCGGTGCGGGGATTCGTAGGTGCGTGCATCGTGGCACAGAGACCTTGCTCATCACCAATGTGGGGAATCAGATGTTCTGTACGGTTTCTCACCCACTAAAGAATAGAACTGCCCAGCTGATCCTGAGTGAGCTGGGTGGGATCCATGGGCTTCTGTGATTGAACAGCCCCGGATACCAGCTTCTCAGCAGAGGCCAACGCTATGACTATGTCAGAATCAGACAAGAGAGAAACAATCGGCTCGTCTACCCGCAGCAAAACTACTTAACGGCACAGGCGGAAAGGGCCGCCGCTTTCATCCAAAGCCTCATCCAGTTTGTTAGATTTATGGATATTTTCAGTCCCGCTAATGTCTCACAGTGGCAGGATGCTGATCTTTTCTATTACTCCCCAGAAAACAGCAAATAGTGTGGATGATATATTGGCATACAGGTCAATTACCCCACAAAGTAGTTTCGCCTTATTAGTTTTCATGCCATCGTGCAGACAGAGTAAGACCACTCACTGTGTGTGGGGAGGGGGCAGATATAATTTCCATTGTTTAGGAAGTTGGTTTTGCTACCGTGTTCTCCAAATGCATTTAATTTTTAACGTTTTTTTGGCTCATGACATTGGCTGAGGTTTAGGGCAGAACAATCTAGCTAGCGTCGGATTCCGTCCTCTTGAAATTTAGTGTCTCCGTATTTTTATGCTATTTTATGAAGGGATTAACCTCTCCAAGGTTGGAATTCGCTTCCTTTGTATAAACTAACCCTTCCGGAGAGTTTTCATAATTTACCGAATGCTGTCCCTGGGAACATGGACAGCTATGTGCTGACAATCCATGCTGCCTACTTATGCTTTAAAAGGACAGAGATCAGAATGGTTGACTGACTTGTCCGAAGTCATGGAACAAATCTACCTCTGAGATGATCCGAGAAACCAGGATTTCCAAGCTCTCGCTTTTGTCACATGCTGAACCGCTTGAATTTCCAGGAAGGACTGGCACCGTCCTGGAAAGATGCCAGTGGGGCAGCGGACTGCTTTGGGGCTGGAAAGCAGTAATGAATGCAGTGAGCGGCTCCAGACACCTGACGTCCGAGGTCCAGGCTGCGCTGGGAACTTGACCTCATCAGAGGCGGGGGTGGGCGTCAGTCACAGGTTGGTTCAGGGCTCACGCACGGCCGTTCTTGCTGACTCGGCTCGTTTGTGTCGGCTTGATCATTCTTGTCATGACCGGAATCCAGAGCACCTTGAGGGCACCACGAAAGTCTCCGACCAAACCCCGCCGTGAGTGACTTTCTGTGCACTTCTGGACGCAGGCGGAGGATGGTTTCGACGCGTGGAGGTTGTTACAGAGCAGCCATGCAGGAATGGTCGGCTGCCAAATTCTGCAGGTTTTGGTTGTAATTGGGTTAAACAGACTTTTTTTTTTTTTGCTCCCAACATCTTGGCAGAAGGAAGTATGGGAGGGCAAGAGGCATCGTTCTCACGCTCTTTCCAACTCCTGTTGCTGGGGCCGTCATTTCGTTGGAAGCTTCTTTGCTCTGGTGATGGATGCCCAGCTGGCCTGAGAGATCATTCTGCTTTCTTTACCTAGTTCAAATGGTTAGGTGTCATGTTGTGATGTCATATTTAATAAGAGCTGTTGAATTTGTTGGGTCTCTCTCGTGCTTTGATTTCTTCTTAGATTTCTCCCGTCCTCCCTAAAGGAAGTTTAGGGTTTGGTTTAAGGTCTTAAATCTGGTTCTCTAAACAGACGGATTTCTCTTTTCCATTTAATTCCACTTGACCAAGGTGGAGACGGATAACGAGCTGAAGTTTTCTGTACAGTCATTTGAGGCGACTTTGTAGATGATGATGACCCAGCTCGACCGAGCAGGAAGTGGGACCGATGATATTTCCATCTTCTATGGCTAAGAAATCAAGCCGAGGAGACAGTATTTTATATTCATACTTATCTATTTGATTCTTATGGTAAACACAAAGTTTTTGGGTCAGAGGCAGCCTGATTTATTTACTTACAGAATATACTGGCACCAGTCCTCCAGGACCCATCTCCCACTCAAGGTGACATGATAAAGGAGCCATCACCTGCACAAATGGAAGAAGGGGATGTCTCTAGTACAGTAGAGGAACCCCAAAAGTATGACCTTTGGAGATCACATAGGAGAAGCGACACAGCTGTCTTTGCTTTCCTCCTGAGAGAAGGACAGATTCTTTTGCTCTCTAAGGTAATCACACCTTCTCTGAAGAGAGAAGGAGAAGGTCTCTACCGTGTTACAGCCCTTTGGACCATGAATGAATGGCACCAGGGAACATATATCTGGAATTCTCTCCTGTGCGACTTGTTATCTTTAAGGTCTACATTTTGTTTACCCTTCATTCATCTTTTAATGTAGATCACTCAGAAAGCCCTGAATGGGCAGAAACATGTAAATATTCACATTGTTTTCTGACTCTAGGGAGCTCAGCTAAGGAGTCAGCAAGTGGCAGAGATTTAGAGGGACAAATAGAAATTCTGAAGTTGGGGTCAAAGGAACAAGACTTGTGGACTCTGAGGCCGAGGGAAAGGCTATTTTCCCTGTCTGTTGGGTGCGGGCGACCCCAGGCCAGGAGACATTAACAAAGTTGGTGGCCTGTTGGGAAACACTGCCCCAGACCCAGCAGAGAAGGTGAAAGTAGAATCACCTGGGAATACTTCCGGGGATGGCAGAGGTGGCTCGGTGTGGGTAGTTGAACGGCTATGGGATTAACAATTTTAAGAGAGAAGGGAAAGAGAAATAGAATTTATTATAATAGCTACATGTAGGCGCTACATCCTTCACATGCTTGGTCACGCACTCACCGTCCTGTTCTGCAGAAGAGAAATCTGAGGCTCACACTGATGAATGATCTTGAAAACAATATTCCAAACCAGGCTGCCTGAATGCAAACTCCATGATTATTAAGGTTCTTCCAGGCTGGGTCTGAGAGTAAGCGCGCCGTCACGTACCACCTGTGCAAGCTGGCACACGTCACTTCGCCTACCTGAGCCTTAACTTCCTATCTGTAAAATCGACATAACTAAAAGTCAGAGTTCAGTCTGTTTTTCGTTAGGCTGCTTACAAATTAGGCGGTGTGCTTGCATGGGTAGGCTGAGGGAAAGGCTATTTTCCCTTTTTATAAAGCCATATGCTATACAAATTCTAGTTTTCATTATTAATGAAATCCAGTAAAATGTCATTACGATTTTAGCATTTTGGAAGTTCAATTGTTTCTAATTTCTCACTATTGTATTTAATGCTCGATAAGCATCTTAGTCCATATTGCTTTTTTCTTCCTCCTATTTAATTCTTTTCTTATTCGTGGATAAACTGAGATCCAGTGAGAGTAAGCGAGGGGATAAGTTCCCACAGTAGGTCCGTTTTCCCACGTTGAGTAAAACTATCTGCGAACAGCCATAAGATTAGATCTCGCTCTGTTTCGTTTCACAGAGCCTGGGGAAAGTTTCTTGAAAAATTTTATCTGTGAGCCGGTGGCTTTGCTTTAGCTATTGTTCTGTAACTCTCACGTCTAGATAAGTGGATAAGATCAATTATATTTCAAAATCAGGGTGGAAGGGTCTTAGTTGGAGTCCCACTGGAATATAGGGGAAGAAGTCCTGAGGCAGCTTCCTCTGAGCCAACGGGATGGAGATGCTGCTCTCTGCCTGGCTGCCTTAGTAGCCTGGGCCGTGGAGAGAAATTAATTCTTAAGTGATGCAGCGGAATGAGCCCAGAAGTCCCAAAGGAGACGGGTGGGACATGCAAGGAAGTGCTTTTCGTAAATGAAAGAAAGAGAGAATATTTCATCCCACAGTGAGTTTTCTGTGACGCCTACTACATAATTTGTTTCAGCTCACTTTTCTGGCACCCAGTTCGTTCTTCCTCCCCATCTCTGGGGGCTGAAAAGAATTACAGTTTCCAAAACTTGTATGTACTCTCTTCAGCGTCATCCCAAGAACAGAGCGAAAAAGAAAAATCTGGAGTGGTTCTCATACTGCCTTTAAAAGACGATGAAACCCAAAGTTTTCTAAGTGCTTAACCGATCTTCAGCTGCGTTCTGAAGTTAGACGCCTGGGCCATAGCATCGCAAAGACCTCGTTTTCTGTTTTTAGAAATAGGTTTTTCAGGAGTAGGTGGCAGGGGGCAATGAAGGGTGCCTGATGGTGTCCCGTGTACCTTCTACATCTAAAAGACCCCTTAGACAAAGGCTGAGCCCTTCAGTGTGTGTGTGGTTATGTGTCTGTACTTTGGGCCTTTAATACTTTTAAGAACGTTTTGTTCAACAGGTTCCTCTTTAGAGAGCTTCCCCTGACCATCTTATCCACTTGACCCTGCCCGTTCCGGTCGCTCTGTCCCATTCCTCTGCTTTATTTTCCTTGTAGTGCTGATCATCAGGTGACCTTATTCTGTGCATCCATTTGCTTCTTTATTATCTATCTCTTCTACCAGACTGCAAGCTCTAGGAGGGCGGGGCCCCTGTCTGTTCTACTTGCTGCTCTATCTACAGTGTCTATGGAAGCGTCTGGCACACAGAAGGTGCGCAATGACTGTATGTGGAATAAATGGGTGAGTTGAAAGAAAAAAACAAGTTAACGAGGGGGTGGAAGAGAAACGTGTCAGAGCTGTTTAATGACCATGTCATCATTTAATGACCGCGTTAATTTACTGGCTGATGAGAATGGGTCTTGTTAGCCTAAGTGACTGATTTTTACCCCTCTTGATAGCTAAGATAGTTGCGTTAATCCCATCCATTTTTATGATTGAAGCGGCTCAGGTTGAAAAGGGTTTCATTTTCCTTAGGAGCACTAGCCCGCTTTATTTACAAAAGTGTTTGTTTGTTTATTTATTTCACAGTTTTCCTTTCATTAGATTTTATGTTTTTAAGTAAACTTAAGCTACTCTAGGTCTGTTTGTGTTGGCATCCAGAATCACCACGGGTGTGGGTTTGGGAGGAGTCGTTAAGGGGGCTGAGCTGTTCTGCACAGCTGGCAGGTGTAGGGAATCGGAGAAGGGCCAGGTGCATTGGAGAGATGGCTGAAGGTGATGTGACCCCCTTCTAAGCCCTTTTCCCTTGACCCCCAAATCTTCAGTAGAGCCTGCATGGCTCACAGAGGTGGAGGAAGAAGCTAAGTGTCTGTGTCAGTGGTTTGTGAGAGGCACCGCGACACGCCTGGAGGGAGGGCGCCCAGGTGAGTATAAATCTCTGGGAACGTGCAAACACCTGATGGATAGCCCGGGACAGCCACAGGTTATGAAATGAGAGCCTTCAACCGTGTGAGTTACCTGTATACAAGTATAGGCCAACACATAGCGACCCAGGGGGAACCACGACTTTGACAGATCCCAGGACCGCCTTGAGAACCTGGGAATGGGTGAAGAGGCTGCTGCTAAGGCCCCTTAGGCACAGCCTGCACCTTTCAGTAGATCCTGCCCTAGCATGGTTGACTGGAACTTAAAAGAAGGGTTATTATGTCTGGTCCGACTTGCTTTCTGCCCTTGTACTAGTCTAACCCTGGGTAGTGTGTCTGCTCTTCATCGCGACCTGTGCGGTTCAGATCTGTCCCTTGGTATGGCAGAGCAGGCTGGCCCCTTAGCACCAGCTTCTGGATCCGGCTCAGTCTTCTCTATGTCTCTATGTTTAAGCTGTGAGCAGCCATCTCTCTCTGTGAATCATTCCTACCTGACTGCTTCAGCGTTTTCTATCAGATCACTTGGATCTCATTATAGAATGCACTGTGACCCCCCCAAGTTCACATGTTGAAGCCTCAACCTCCAGTGTGACTGTGTTTGGAGGCAGAAACTTTGGGGAGGCAGCCGAGTTAAATGAGACCATAAAGACGAGACCCTAATCTGAGAGAACTGATGTCTTTGTAAGAAGATGAGACACAGAGCTCTTTTCGTCTGCAGGCACAAGAGAAAGGTCACGTGAGGACATGGCGAGGAGACAGCTATCTATCTACAAGACAGGAAGAGAACCCAAAATTAAAGTGGCCAGCACCTCAACCTTGGACTTCCGGCCTCAAGAACTGTGAGCAAATACACGTCCATTGTTTAAGCCGCCCAGCCAGTGGAGTTTTGTTATGGCGGCCTGAGTTGACTAATACAGACCTTTGCCCGTAGAGTCCTCTATTCCCCAGGGGAGGCAACGTTTCCAGGTCCCAGATTCAGTTTTGGCCCCCATTTCCCACCGTCCTCTCCCATCGGGGGGGTCTCCTGACTTCAGCGTTGCTGTCCAGATTTTGCCCGCTTTCCATTCGTCCATGGAGACGGAAAGTGAACTTGAACAGGAAACCGTATTTTAGAGGCTGCTTCTCTCCTGTCTCAGTAAATGATGAGCAAACCTGGCTTCTCGGCGGTCCTGTCACATCATGTGACCCAGATAAAGAACAAAAGGAGGGGAGGGCTCTAGGAGTTACCGAGTGCCTACCACGTTCCTCCCTGACCAACCTATTTCACAGATAAGGAAACCGAGGCTCAGAGAAGTTCAGGCCGCACGGATAGCTGGCGGCAGCTCCAGGACTGGAGCTCAGATCTGCCTTCTCCGTCCCTGGGTTTTGTCTTTTGTACCACGTTGCCTCAGTTCATTTGATCACAAATCGTATAACTTCTCTAAGTCTTACTTTCCCACTTTGAAAACGAGGAGAGTTGGACCGGATGGAGGATAAACTCCCTTCCAATTCTAATACTTATAAATTTTGAGACTTCAGCTCCCGAGACTCTGTGGTTGGTCATTTCCTAATGACCAAGGATCTCCGTATTAGTCACAGGAAAGCGAAGTTTCGCACAAGAAGCGAAACCATCCCAGGCATTGTAGACAGAACATGACTTAAAATTCCTGGGAGAACTATGGGCCCAACAAAGTACTTACTTACTCATGGTTGCGGCCACAGCATCAGGGGGCTGGCGCCACATATACCACGGTGGTCCTTGCTACTGCCACAGTGACTGCCTCTTGACACCCACGAGACTTGAGAGCCAATAAGCGCCTGCATTTGCCAGCAAGATAGCATCTCAACAGTGACATCTCTGTGGTTCGCCGGCAAGACATCTGCGTGAAAGTAGACTCCTTTACTTATCTCTAATAAATCTCGGTCAAATGAAGGCATCTACATGTGAAACCCAAAGCGAATCCACAACTTTGGTTGTTAAGAAGTCTGGGAAATGGAGATCCGAGCTCACGACCTCTGCAGAACAAAGGGAGGCTGAGAAAACAGAACCTTGGTACCAGGCGCACTCCCCGGTGTGGAAATATAAACATCCTCTGCAGGACTCGCCCTCTCTTACTGATCCGTTTCCTATCGAGTCGCCTTAGCCGATGATTTTTGTCTTTCCCTAAAAGGGTACTATGTTCCCTGACAGGTGAACAGAACATTTAGGTATTTTGGAAAGGTGTGGTAACCTCATTTTGACAGCAGCAGAGCAGAAAAAAACGTACTTGCGACGCGATCACTTATAAATACGGTTGTTCACATTAGCTGTATTAAAGCTTCTAAAATCCAGGTTTTCCCCTTGGGGCGACTTTAGAGATATCAAGAGCTTGTGGAAACCTTTCACTAGAGGTGGGTTTCCTTCTTGAGTCAAGAAATATGCTGTTCTGATGTGGACATGTGGGATTCGTTACAGTGCATAATCGCTCTGTCCTCTTTGTTAAAAAAAAAAAAAAATATATATATGTACACACACGCATAGATAAAAATGCTGATTCTGCAGTTGAGTGTGGCCTGGAAGAGCTGTCCATGTAGAAGACACAAGGCTCGTTCTTAACCACATTTCCCTTTGCACAGCCTTATCCTCCAGGAGGCCACAAGTACAGCATGTTAATTCAGACTTTTCAAAACCATGAAACCACTGCATAGCTCCATATCCGCGTGTGGACTCTCATTTGCCTACTCTGTGTTAACAGAGAAATGTTTGGTTTTAAACAAGACTTTATTTAAGGGGAAAAAGTGTATAGGATTACATTTGAAAATGTAATTACTGAAAAGATAAACCATATGTTGTAGGCTTTGTTTTACCTCCTTTTCACTGAGGGCTGCTTTGAAGAGTTCATTTGGAGGTGGATGGACATTCTAAGGCTTCTCCAAGCTGGATGAGCTGAACTCAGTTTACCCACCAGTCGTACGTGTTTACATTTTGATGCAGTTGCTGCCAAGCTATCTTACAGTCCAGTGATCCGGTCTTTCTAAAAAACAAAGAGTACAAATGTTGACTAAGAGATACTGAGCCTGACGGTCTATGGGTGCCTCCTAGCTCTTCCCTCCATCATCTCACTGGATAAAGACAGGTTGTGACAAGGACTCAGAGACTGGGGACTGGGGGCGTGGTGGGCATGGGCAAAGAATACACGTTGTATTTTCTGGTTCCTTTGACTTTAAGTAGGTCACGTCCAAACCACGGCACAACTAGGAACGAAGTAGAAATAGCCACATTGGGCTCTCCCAGATGCTAAGAGCCATTATATATAGGTTGGTCAAAATCTTTTATGGAGGCCAATTCTGATTTTGGTAAGCAGAAATAATTATCCTCTCTCAAAGGGATACCAATTTCTGCCTGTTGAGAAGATATCTAAATTAGTTTGGATATGCACAGCTCTTCGGTTGTTTTGGATAGATAAAGATAAGAACTCGAGGTCAAAAAAGGCTGCTCTTCCCTTGCATCCTTGCTGTAATATTGTAATGAAAGCGAACTTCTGATAAATCGAGTCTTTTAAAATGTAGACGTTTTAAAACAAACTTTTATGAGCAAGCAAGCACAATCCGATCTATTTTGTGAGCTCAGTGTGGTCCAGTTCTGCCTCTTTCAGTTACTCTGACCGACATCTTGCCAGAAAGTTTTCAGCAGCAGCCAGAAATCCGAAACCAGTGGCTACAGATTAGTCTATTGTAAAGAAAATTTTGAAAGACTTAAAGAGAACAGAAGACTACTAGACGTTTTTAGTAGAAAACTATCGTGGTGTTTGGAGCATACTCTTTGGTTATTTGATTCTATGGGGTTTCTGCTTTTCATTGTCCTTGAACTATTTCATAATTCTGTAGAAAACTGATCGTAATGCACAGAATTCTTATCTATCTGCATGCAAATAAATTCCGTCTACACTGGACGAAGCCACTCGTGCACCAATTAAGAAAATTCATTTCAGCGTTACCGATGAGTTATACGCAGTAGCCCCGCCCCTTACGTGCAGTTTCGCTTTCCATGGTTTCAGTTCCTTGTGGTCGACCACGGTCCAAAATAGTAAACGAAAAATTCCTGAAGTACACGGTTCATAAGTTTTAAATCGCCTGCCCTCCTGAGTGGCAGGATGAAATCTCGTGTTGTCTTGCTCTGTGCCACCTGGACGTGAGTCACCCCTCTGTCCAGTGCATCCATGTTGTAGGTGCTCCCTGCCCATGAGTCACTTAATAGCCCTCTTGGTTATCAGGTCAACTTTTGTAGTATCAAAATGCAGTGTCCACGTCACCCTTATCTGACTTAAAAATGGCCCCAAAGCACAAGAGTAGTGATGCTGGCCATTTGGATACGTCAAAGAGAAGCCATAAAATGTGCCCTCTAAGTGAAAAGGTATGTACGTATAGGAAGGAGCATAGTATGTATCGCGTTCGGCACTGTCCACAGTTTCAGGCATCCGCCGGGGGTGTCGGAACTATCTCCCCGAGGATAAGGGGGGGACCACTGTATTTGTCTGGTTTTTGAGGTCTCCTCTGAAAAAAATTATAACTTCTTTTCTTATGTCCTCTTTAATTAAGAGTCAAATAAAATCTTTGATACATGTTCATTTTATATCATAATCATAATTTTAACTATTTAAAAAAATGTATTTCTACTGCCAGCCCCAAGGGCTCCGGTTTGGGGCGTGGCTAGATCCTTATACACTGTTCACTCAAAAGTAGGGAGTGAATTTAGAATATTTCATCCAATTTCCAATCCACATAGCTTAGATACCTTTAATTTAATAAAATATTTCACCAGATCTGTGTACCTCAAATATATTAAAATTTCACCAATAAGGGCCCAATTGTAACATTCATCGTTTGAATTACCGATTCCAAGAATCTGATCTATATTATGTTAATTATCAAAGTCTTAGGAGTTAATTAAGATAAGAATAATAGAAGTGCTTTTAGCAGCCAATTGTGACCTTTCTGATAAAATACAAATTGGTTTTCCTGGATTACAGATTTTTAGTCCAAGGAAGTGACCGTCCTTAGAATTCAAGCTTAAATTAAATGGCATATTTATAATATCATAGCGTTTATGCAGAAATATTTCAACATGAGTTACAAACGTCGTAACACCGTCTTTTAAGGACATTAAGAAAAATTTTCAGCGTTGAAAGTCTCACATTCTATAGCACATGAGTTCATGCAATCTTAAAACAGAAAGTAATTTGGTTTTCACTAGAAGATAGAAAGATGACAAAATCTCAGTTGGGTTGAAATGAATTCTGATGACTTGAGTATCATACAGCTATTCAGAGAAATCTGCAGGAAAAAAATTCGCGTATTAAAATTTAATATGAGTTTGTGCTTTCTTTTTTTTAAAGAAGGAAAGGAAAGAATTATACAGACTAGGCAGTAATTTACACCTAATAAGAGTATAGTGTTTTGCATTTGAACTTGTTAAAAAACAAAATTCAGCTGAGTAAGCTGTAAAGATCTTATTGGCTTTTCTCGGTGATTCGTAAATCAGGCAGCATCTCACCGAGCAGACAGAAAGGAGCTCCAATGGGCTTTGCAAAATGCAAGACTTTTGTGGAGAGAAAAGAGTGGACACAAGCAAGTGATATCAACAAAAAGTGGATTGGTCGTGACAGGGTCACTTTCCTATAGGGACAGCAGGGGTCTCCAGGCAGACGACCTCCCTAGCGCTGATTGAGCGGTTTAAGACTGCATTTCTGGGAGCAGCTGAACGTGGAATTAAGTCAGGTTGGTGGATTGGGGCTTAACATGAGTGACTCCATTTTGAACCTGTTGTTTTGTTTGTAACGATGTATACCGCTGCTAGCCATTTCAAAGTGAATTAGTGACCCACCAACAGTGGACCCCAAAACAGCTAAACAGAATTTCAACCTAGGTCAGCTGTAAGGATAGGCAATTCTTTCTTCGATGGAACATCTATAGTGGGAAGGGGGGTGGGGTGGGGAGGATACATTTAAAGGAAAGGACATTTGAGGGGTAGGGGAGAGCACTCAGCTTAGAAAACATTTTCTTCTCACCAAAAGCCACAGAGAAACCCAAGTGAATGCCAGGATAGTTCCCTAATGACAGGGCAGAGTCCCTGTGAATTTGGACTTCAAGGTTCACCGTCGTATGGAATTGTGCAATAAAAAATTAGGAACAGGAGTTAACAGTTGCAAAAGCAGTAGATGTTCTGTTGCAAATCTTAAGAGCAGTTGAAGCCAAAATCCTGTACTTTAAGATGGAAACCTGGAATGGTTGCAGGGAGCTGAGGACTGAGCACTCCGCGAGGGAAGCAATCAGCTTGGTTCAGGGAGAACTGTAGCCACATACTATCTGGACTGGAGACACAATGGAGACACAATAGAAGAGGGAAATATGGCAAAATATTCCCCTCGACATCTTGGCCCGGGGGCTCCATGGTACCCTAGAGAAGGGATTTGATTAATCTCCACCAGAACTACATTGTTCTTATATCTGCAAGGAATATGTAATTTGCAGTACACTTTTATGCTTGGGCTGTTACAAGCTCATGTTATTCAGGATATAGTTTTAGTTTATATAAATTTCAAAGAAGTAATAAAGTGGAAGAAATAAAATCTCACGTTAAAATAAATCTCCTTAGGTTATGTTTAGGAGAAGCATTTGAATCGGGAGAATCTAATGTAGCGTTACAGTCTCTGTCTTCATAGATCTCAGTGTCCTTTCTAAAAGATGACATGAAGACGGCCGTTTCATTGGGGCAGGCGGCTCTCCACTTTGGAACCACGCTCTCCACTCCAGCAGCAACGAATCCCTCCCCACATCCTGTCCCCAACCACCAAATTAACTTCCACTCATCCACCCGCACTTAGCTTAGCACTATATTCTTTCTGGAAGCCTCCGCGGACCCACACCTGTACGCTGCTACCTTGTACAAAGCCTCACAATTGCACCGTTGCTGCATTTTACTTGAATTAAGTTTCTGACTCTGTATTTGCAGCCAGACTATGAACGGCCTAGGGCCAGAGCCACGTCTTCCCCACATCATCTGTATCCTCGGCCTTTCGTACCATGTGTCCAACACACAGTGGACGTTCATGAACATTGAGTGCGAGACTGAGGGGTCAACTGGAACTTAGGTTTCCTCTAATGCGACACCCTCATTTTGCATAAGAGAAAACGGAGGCCCGACGTCCTTTTCCGGCCTCACGTCAGATAGGATAATCTTCTACGAAACACTTTTAAAAAGCGTATAAAATAGCACCGACATATGTCCGATGCGCAGAGTAGCTACAATTATCAGGGACCAAATTTAAGGGGAAAGTTAAAACCATAAGGTGAAGAGACACTTGAGGCTTCTGCCACCTGGGTTTGCTGCACACTTCTCAACCTAAATGCCAATTTTAAACGTTTACTTTAGGTGGAGTGGCAACCCAGGACAAGGTCTTGGGCCTGGGTGAGGGAGGAGTGGGGGTATCCGAAGGGCTATATCTTGTGAGCGTGGACTAGGAAAGAAATTACCATAAAAAAAGGAGTGATAGGAAAATGTCTTCTTATGTGTGGGCTCCGGGCAGAAAAATAAATATCCCGAGAATGTATAACACAGATCTGTCATATGAGTTTAGGGCCAACTCACCTCCCTGGTTTGCAAAACCTCAAGCTCAGGTATTAATGTAGTGGCCCATCAGCATCTTGTGCTGTGTCTGATAGAAGCGACGTAAATTCCCACTGGCGGGGCAGATTTCAACCCTGACACGTAGCTTTGTCAGAGATACGTACAGGCTGAACACTAACACGTCGATCAAAGTTTACATGACGCGCACCAAAAACAAACATCCGTGAGGCTGACTTGTCGGATAAATAACTTAAAATGAGTTTGCTTAAAATATTTAAAGAAAAACGAGCCCCACTTTGGTTAAGCCGTACTCAGCAAATTTACGGCAAAAAATCTAAACTATATTATATCCAAGGCTGGCTACATAATTTGCACGGTCCAGTGCAAAATAAAAATGTAGAGCTCCTTGTTCAAGAAGCAGAAAAAAGTATCATTAACAGCAATAAAAAGCTTTTTCTTTAAAAACATTCTGTTACTTGTAAAACATAATAGGGATGAGAGCGATACACGGGCAAGAACATAAACTTATAAATTGCAATAATTTTTGGTGTCGTAAATTTAAGTGAATAATAATACTTTATTAATGTAGTATCTTGATTCACTATAAAATTTTTCTGACTCGATTTTCTGCAAGTTCATTAGGTCATCACAATTTATACTTTTAGAAATTTTATTTTCAATCGATGTCATCGAAAGCAGCGTCGGACCTCCTGGCAGAGGCAAGTTTGCAGATAATTCTGGATAATATTCACTTTTAAGAAGGATTTTTGTGTTGTTGCAACTATTACTGAAGCTTTTAATCTTATTTTATGACTGTAGCAATATTGGGTTGAACTTCTGGTACACTGTTTTAAGATATACATTTTAGTACATCTAGAGCTGATGATTCTTGCAGGAAAATGTTCCTAAAAAGATTGAACTCTTTATACAAATCAGTTTCATGTGAGTCTGAATTTAGTTTTAGAGGTAAATTTATACAATGGTATTTTATTGTTTTCTCTAACATTTCCCGTAACCTGCAGAGGTCATATAAGAAACCAAAAGTGGCTTTGTGATTTATACACAATTCAGAACATTCGTTTATACAGTATATCATAATATGTCCAATCAGAAGGAAAAACTAATCTAAAAATTGCCTTCCTTGTTAATAATTGGTTTATTGGAAGCTGCACATGAGAATAATGTTCTTTACTGTCGAATATGACCATCTTTAAATTTTAATTTCTACTTCTAAGTTTGTGGAGATTTGCTCTGCAATATGATAGAAATGTTCAAAACAAGATATTCTAAACTCGCTAGAGAATTTTAATAATTCCCTGATGTTTTAGTACACTGTCCGTGTGTACAGTTTTATTTTGTAATAATTTGCTGACAAAGTACTGCTTTTGCATAGACAGTTTCTGTTCCGGCATTCAGACTGGAGAGTTAATTTCGATACGCGTGCTCTAGGGAAGGGCTTTGGGGGTGGATGGGCCAGCGTCATCTTGCCACTGGTCCTGGTGCTGCCCGGCCACATAGCTTTTCCTCTCTTTCCGAGCCGTGGCCGCTGCTGCCACCGTTGATACTTCTGCCCATTGCTCACTTCACCAGAGTGCCCAAGCCTGTGTATATCTGTGCAGGGAGTTGTGCATATGCCACCCGTGAATATGCCATCTCTCCCACAGATAGAAAACACTTTGATATTTCAGTGGTAAAGAATGTGTATTACATGTGGTCTTTGCGTGCATGTGGAATCACCCGGACACGGGCCGGCAAATAGTTACAGCATATTTACAAGATTGGTCCTTGACCCGTTTCTAAGGAGATTAATTCTTCGGTCCTGATATTGGATCGCTCCCCGGTCTTAGCTTTTTTTCCATCACTGCCTGAAACTAACTGATTGTGGAGTTGAGACCAAGAGAAGTTTACAGGAGAAATTTTGGATGTTATTCTTCATAATGATTTGAAAGAAAGGTACATTAGAAATGGCCTTTGAGAAGCTGGATGATTGAAATGATATTCTAACGGCGCTGTTGGAGGCTTCGGTATAGCTAAGCAAAGCCAGTTGGATGAGAGGTAAACTAACCTCATTCTTTCCGATGTCCCGTCTCTCAGGAAAGAAAACATGAGGGCTATGTCTTCACTTTTAATATGATATGATAAACACAGGAAGGGGGACAGCATTCATTTTGTTTAATATTCCATGAAGGTATTTGAGCGAGGCGATATTTTATTGTCCGAGAGTATAACAAACGTCTACGTCATTTCCCAGTAATGAAACATGTCAAAGAATGATCATTGCTCAGGAAAGTGGAGTTTAAAGAGCACGCTTTTACTAATAAATCATAGAATGTAACATGATATGGTGTGGCTATGTTAAACAAACAATTATATCTACAAACGGAATCCGAGCTAAAAGAGAAGCATACATTCTGTTGCTTCTCATACACTCACACACTCGCACGAGCACCCGTGCTCACACACGTGCACACGCATCTCACACACGCACACCACATCCTGCTTAAAGGGTGGGGACGTACAGCTTGACGAGTGGGACTATGGCTGATTTTCCTCACCTCTGCCCTGGCGTCCTCCTCGGAGTGCCATGCACGTGCCACACTCCAGCGATGGAGTTGAGACGTTCGTGTCCTGCTTACTCATCCCTGGAATAGAGTTGGATTTGATCAAATCGACTATGTAATTAAATGACTATCAAAAGCCCCACCTCCCCTCTACCCCCGCCCCAAACACCACGACACCAGCTGTCTCGGTGAGAACCTCAGGCTTGATAATTCCATGCTCATTTTGCCACTTTGCTTTTTCCCTCCATCTCATCTTCAAAGGAAGGGAAGCCGTATAATTATTTAACACAGTAAACGTACAATAGATGTGTATTAGGTAAAGATACTGAAATATTTTTTTTTTTCTGCAAAGCAGATGAATTATTTCTTTTTGCTCTATTTACTCTTTGGACAGATATTGGAGCAGATATGTGAAGAGGTCTCTGAAGATATTCGGTTTTTCTAGATTTTGTCCTGAAGATAAACTTCTGAGGTGCCAGATCATTCATTCCGATGTGTTTGTGTCCTCAGCGCCAGGTCTAATCTGCTTTAAGGTCTGAATGAACTGTATAGGGATGTGTGTGTGTCCGTGTGTGTGTGTGTGTGCGCGCGCGCGTGTGTGCGCGCGCGTGTGTGTGTGTAGGTTGGGGGAAGCAGAAACCGTTCTCAGCAGGTCTGACAGCATTTTCTAAATGTTATTACTGTTGGCAAAGTCTTATCTTAGATGAGGTGGTAAATTAGTAAACTGCCATGGAGAAGTATGATTTTGTAAAATTAGATGGGGTATAAAGAACCACAATTAATCCCAGGCCCTCGGGCAAGAGCGATGAAGTAACTGGAGTCTTTGTTCTCTGAGATTATCAGACACGCCATCTCTTCTCCTGAGTAATAGCAGGCGCTCCTCGGCTGTCAGTCGAGATGCCAGGTATGCACTTGCGACGTGGACAAGGCCACCCCAGGATTACATTTTGTTGTCTTTAGGGAAAAAAATGAGCGTATCACCCTCCAAGGGTCTGTTTTCTCCCATCAAGCCTAAATCTCAATGCCACAATTTATCACATTTTAAAAATGACCACGGATTGGTTACCAGCTCCAAATGAGTCAATGAGATCCACGTCGAGAGACCCAGAAAACCCTAAAGTGTATGAAAATACACGTTAGGCCTATGAAGTGTCTTGTACTTTACGGGCAGGTGCTGGAAAGACTTTAGAGAGATGGAGGCTGAGAAAAGCTTTCTTTCTATTTACACAAAGGCCCACGTCGAGAAGGCAAGAGGGGGAAAAGAAACGTGGAAAAATTCAGGTGCGGGATCGTACGAACTGACGCCCGCATTCCATGGGTCAGCGCTCCATCGGGACATCGTGGCAGCTCGTCTGCGGGCCACGTGACACCCACTATCCTCTTGCCGTTGGATGCCAGCTAGCTCTGCATTTTCGGAGAGGATAAGCTCCTGGACTTCCAGGAGCTGGGCTCTCAGGCACTGCTCATGTTGCGTAGATGTCACAGACCTCATGGTTTTCACTCTTCACCGAAATCACTTATGATAGCAAACCAGTCGAATGAAGCGTTACGACGGCTGGGTCTTAGAGGCTACAGGCGGTTCAAACTCGCACACGGTGCTAAAGTCCCTTTTGCAGTAATTTGGTAGAATACGTCCTCAGTGACATTTGTTAAGAAAAAAGTAGAGAAATATGAGAAAATAGACTTGGATAACCATCAGCGGACCTTTCTGTTGAGAGCGAAGGTTTGCGAATATATAATCTACTTCATCATGTACGTGGGAGTCGCCAATATGACACGTCAATAGATGGCTCCGACACTTGACTCATTTTACAAATATTTCTTGATGGCTTACAACATGCCAGACATCGTTGTAAGCCCTGGGAAGGTGGCTCTTTCCATGGACGAGCATTCCCTACCTTGCAATTGTCATTGCCATCCGCAAAGCTGTTTAGGCCCCACGGCTCGGGGTCAGACATGCGCCTCTTGGCACATAGCGCATTCCCTTCCCCTGGGAAGTCCTGTCCCTTTCCGTACCAGATGTATTCACCACGTTCATCTCACCTGGACGAAAGCAGTAGTTCTAACTGGTCTACCTGCCACCAGCCTAGTTTCTCTGCAGCCCATTCTCCAAAATAAAAAAAAGAAAGAAAGAAAGAAATTAGTAGACTGAGGTTAGAGGTAGCCATCTCAGTTTACATGATGAGGGGAGGTCTTTCTGAGGAGATGACCTTCGCTGAACTTCGAGAATGAGTCAGTCACGTGAAAACCTGGGAAAATGGCATTCTGGGCATCGTCCCACTAGAAGGCGCTGAGGCAGAAAGGGGTTTGCTGTGTTTGAGACACAGAGAGCGAGTGACATGGAGAGGACCGAGATGAGGAGCAGGTCATTTTGGGGTGGTAGGCGTTACTTAGAACTTCGGATTTAATTTTAATTGCAATGGGAAGGCCTTGGAGGATTATCATCAGGGGGCTTGCATGACTTTGTGTTCTAAATACATCAGTCTTACTGCTGTGTGAAGAAGAGATTATGATGGGGGCAAAAGGTCAAAGCAGGGAGACCAGCTAAGCGCTAAAGTGGTTCAGGCTATAAATATCGGAATCTTGAATTACAGAAGTAACAATGAGAAACACTTATAAAATGTTTACAACAGTCCAAGCACTGATCCAGGCGTTTCAAGTACAGCAACGCTCTGAATGAGATGGCTGAGGCACAGGATGCTGGGATGGCACACCTGGAGTTCAAGTACAGGCAGTCTATGCTCTTGAGTGCCCTTCAGTTAAGGTAGAAGCAGTGGAGATGGAGAACGTGGATGGTGTATTAGTTTCCTATTGCTGCTGTAACAAATCATCTCAAACGTAGTGGTTTTTATACTACAAGTTAATTATCTTTTATGTCTGTAGCTCAGAAGTCTGAAATTAGTTTTACTGAGTGAAAATCAAGGTGTTGGCCGACTTGTGTTCTTCCTGGAGATTCTAGCAGAGAATTTATTTTTTTTGCATATTCTAGCTTCTAGAATCTTCTAGAGTCTTCTAGAGTCTTCTAGAGTCTTCTCATGCATTGGCTCATGGCCCCATATCTCATAACCTTTTCTCCCTTTGCTTCCACTTTTACCATTAATGCCTCTTCCTGATCTCAAATCCTCCTTCTTACTTCTTAGGAGGACATCAGGTCTACACAGATAATCTAGCATGATCTCCTCATTGCAAGATTCTTCATCATAATTGCAAGGTACCTTTTCCATTCAATGTAACATATTCACAGGTTCTGGAGGTCAGAATGTGGAGAACTTTGGGGGTATATTATTCAGTTGACTATATACAGGTTCAGGATACACTTTAAAGGCAATGCCAACGAGACCTTGCTGGCCGATTGAATGTGGTGAAGATGAGAGAAGCCTACTGGAACTCTGATTGAGAGTGCATTGAATATCCAAAGTGATTTCAAGAGAAGTAATATCTTAGCAATCTTGACTCCTGCAATTTATGAACAAGTTACATCTCTTCATTTCTTTAGATTTTCTTTGGTTTCTTTGATGGATGCTCTTACTTTTTAGCAGACGGATCTTCAAAAATTTTAAGTAGATTTATAGATAAGAATCTTGTTCTTTGGGTACTACTGTAAGTGGTAATTTTTTTTAAACTTTAAATTCACACTGTTTTTGTTAGTCTTGGAAATACAACTGATTTTTGTATATTGCTTTTATTTCCTGTAACCTTGGTAAACTCACTTATTAGTTCCCTTATCTTTTTTTTTGTAGATTCTTTGGGATTCTCTATATGGACAATCATGTGGTCTGTGAATAGACAGTTTTATTGTTCCCTTTTCTAATGTGTTTATACTTTTTTTTTTAATTGAATTATTACACTGATTAGGATACCTAGTATGATGCTGAATAGGTTTAATGAGAGGATATCTTTGCCTTGAACCTGATCTTAAGGAGAAAACAATTCAGAAGTTAGCTGCTCGGTTTGTTTGTTTATTTGTTTGTTTGTTTTATATTCTTTATCAGACAAAGGACAATCTCTTATATTCCTATTTCCCTGAGATTTTTAAATCACTAATGTGTTGAATTTTGTCAAATACTTTTTCTACCTCTATTGAAATGATCATAGGGTTTTTCCTACTTAGTCTATTAACATAATGAAGTACATTTATTGCTTTTTAAATTTAAGCCAGTCCTTGCATTTCTGGGATAAACACCATTTGGTCATGACATATTAACCTTTTTACGTATTGCTGGATTTTATTTGTTTATATTTTGTTGAGGATTTTGTGTCTACGTTCATGAAGGATATTACCCTGTAGTTTTTTTTTTTTTTCTTGTAATGTCTTTGTTTGGTTTCGATATTAGGGCAATGATGGCCTCATTAAATGAGTTGGAGTGTATTTCTTTGCCTTCTGTTTTTCAGTAGAAGCTGTTTAGAATTTGAATATTTTTCTTAGATGTTTGCTAGAATTTCCCAGTGAAGTCATCCAAGCTTGGAGTTTTCTTTATGTAAAGGTTTTTAGTTGCAAACTCAATTTCTGTAATATATGACTAATAAAGGACTGTTCTGGTTATTGATTTCATCTTGAAAGAATTGTGGTAGTTTGCGTCTTTCAAAGAATAAGTCCTTTTTATCTAAATTGCTGAATTTGGGGGCATAGAATTGTTTGTAGCATCCTCTGTTATTCTTTTGCCTGTGGGGTGAGCAGTGATATCTCTTCTTTCATTCCCGATGTGGGCAAATTATAATCCCTGCTTTCTTCATATGCAACAAATGTCACTATAGTGTAGTTTAATTTTCTTCAGCTTAAAGTATTTAAAAACTTCCTCCATACCTTCGATTTGAATCATGGCTTATTTGGAAGTGTATTCTTTAATTTCTAAATATTTAAGGAATTTTTCAAATGTCTTTCTGTTATCGATGTCTAGTTTAATTCCTTTACGATCCGAGAACATACGTGGTGTGATTTCTGTTCTTTTGAATTTGTGAAATGTTTGTTTTATGGCCCAGAATATAGTCGATCTTGCCAAATGTTCTGTGTGATTTTGAAAACCAAGTACCATTGTTGTTAAATGTTGAGTCCTACACAGCTTCAAGTTTGAAATTTTCGTACAGTTTATGTTGCTCAGCACGTTGGTACAAAGAGTTAGAAAGACAGAAATGTATGCCTTCTTGGTTAAGGCTTTAGTTAGTGGAAGAAATAAGCACAGTTAGTGAAAGAATGCTATAATTTAGGGAAGAGGAAAGATGCTTCTTTCAAAATAGATTTTTTACTAGAGTGTGACTGTCAGGTTTTGCCTACTTTCTACCCAGATTCTAGCTCTGTTTTTTCTCATCACAGGGACACGCGACCTCAACCTGAGATGGCGTCTATTGCATGGGGCGTTGGGATCAGTTCTGACCCAGGGCGATGGCAGGGTTTAAGCACTGATTCTGAGCACTGGGTCTCTGCTGTCGCTACCCAGTGCTTCCAAGGACTCTTAAGTCCTGTTTAGAGGTCCATTTTGCTGAGATTCTGTGATCAGAATATACTACAACAGCACCCCAACTTCATTCTTGATAATGAAACAACTACTGCAGAGGGTGGACTCTGCACTCAGAAATCGTATTGTCTTGAGGCGAGTAATGAACTTGGCAAAGCCCTCACTGCTCCAAAAACCAGCAACATCTTCGAACAGCCTTTTAGAGCGATGCGTCTGGGAAACTGTAAGCACAAAAAACACATCTGTTTCTATCGTTGGGGAAAGATAAACAGGACCAGACTCAGGACACTGTGGGAAAAACGTTTTTGCTTGTCTGCTTACTGTTTTCTGCCTTTCTGGAGGAAGAAATGCCTCGGATGTGTCAGATGCTGAGGATGAGCTGGTGTAGACCGTAGTAGTCTCAGCTAGTTCCCATGAAGGGTAAAAATGACATTACATCGACATGACTGACAGATGCTCAGCTGATCATTCATTCATATTCGCCCACTTTATATCAAACTCAAGAATGTCAAGAAGCTCACATTTATCTTTGCATTCTGGATTTGGGGCCATTACGTATAAAAATGTAGCAATTGCCCCGTTTGTTGTTAGTCTCGTTAAGGACGTTTTTAGGATATGCTGGGGTTTCCATGAGAAACTATGTTAGGTTGCTTAACAATAGATTTATCTAATGCTTTCTCAGAGCAGTTAATATTTTCAACCCACGCGATAAATTGGGGATAAGTTGCTACTTGCTATTTAAAGAAGGACTTGCTTTTATTTGCCTGAATGACTGGTCTGACCGAATTAACGGGAAGTTTTGGCTGTTGATGAAGTCAGAAGTTTGCCAAACAATCTAGAAGAGTGATATTACTTTTTCCGTTCTGGAGTAAAATTATGAGGTTCTATGTCCAAGCGATCTTTCAGAGCCATCAGATAAAAGGAGATATTGGTTCACACTGGCCCTTTTTGGAAGAGAGAGTGAGTCTTCCTCTCTGTTAGCTCTGCTGGCTGCACATTGGCCAAGTCCAGATTGAAGACCTATTAGTCACGTCTGGCTGGAAAACGCGCACTGTATCCGTGGCCTTCAAGGTGATGTATGGGCATCTGATATGCTCTTCGTTTCCCCTGACAGTTTCCAGCACCTACATTCTACTCAGCATCCCATAATCAAGGATCCACGGATTGGGGGGTGCCAGTTATTGAAGTGACGGATTTGTGCTAAACCCGAGGATCAGCGGGTCCTGATGAATCAGCCGGTGGAAGCCTGCTCCAGTTAGAGACAGAGCTCCCGGGCGGCCGCCAACCGAACCACGTGCTGTTCCCCTCGCCTGAACGGCAGGGCTTTGGGCAAATGCCTCGTAAAACCCCAGCTGGGACCGAGGAGTTATGTGCATTTGAAGGCCCTCGTGCTAAGGTTTCCCCCTTTTCAACTCTGCTCACCAGTTATGACCTCCCGCTTCTGGCCACGGACTCCGAAGAGATGAAAACCAGTGGTTTTTTTCCCCCAGAAGGGTAAATAAATGAGGACTCAACTCAAGCTCTCTTATGCTTTCCGGCGTGGCAGCGGGGCGTGGAATATTAAACTAGAAGAGGGTACAAACGATGCAGAAAATCTGATCGCCATCACCCTGGGCGAGCGGGGCTTTCTACTAATGCGTGGAAAGTTTCCTGCGAAGGATTCCATTGTGGGGGAAACACTTCTCAAAGAGGCCCAAACGATCTGTCCTGTGGCGCTGAACCTTTTTAATATACATCCTCATATTTACTTATTGGTGGAGCACACTCAGACCGCAGAGTTCCTGTTTGCTCTGTTTCTTAGGGATGAAGTTATTCTGTGGTCAGAGACACCTAAGGCCAGGAAGCACGCACGCGAAAGATCTGAGGAAGGTCTACGAATCCGGGCTTCCAGGAAAAATATTGACAAGGCAGTAAAAATACTTTCCTTGATTACTCAACCTCATATTTTAAACCTAAAATTACAGGAACTTTTCTCTTTTAGTCATTTATTTTTAGCTTCTCTATTTTTCCACCTTTTTGGGTTTTCTTGGCTTACCGTTGAAAACACGGTCTATTTATACTGACTCCGCAGATCGAAGGATTAGCAAAGCTTTTAAATCATCGTCATGGTTTCCCACCGGCCAGTTCTCAAGCTGCTTGGGGACGGGTGCCTCTCAGCTTCTGGAGATAAACAGATAAAGGGGAGTTTGTCACTGGGCTAAAGGAAACTTCTACAAGTCCTTTAGCGCTGGCTTTCGCGGAAGCCACCGTGTTACCGATTTCCTACTTCCCTACCTAGGACCCAAGGTCAAATTGTTACGCATCTGAGTCGAGTCTGACTTTATCAATATACAGAGAGATGTCACTTGACTCATCCATTCTGCCCTCCCCGGCCACTTGCTACGATACACCTCACCCTGTTTCATTTTGATCCGTTGCACTATCTGAAATGGGACGATATATTTATTTGAGTACAGCAGTCCTGCTTATCCTTGGGGACATGTTCTAAGACCCCCTGGTGGATGCCTGAAGCCACGGATGGTACTGGACGCTATATATACTGATTTTTCTTAGACATAGATGCCCATGACACAGTTTAATTTACAAATTAGGCTCAGCAGGAAACTAGCAATACTACTACTAATACTAAAATAGAACAATGATAGTAATATACTGTAATAAAAGTTATGTGAATAAAATGAGGGTCACTTGAAACACCAGCACGTCTGTACTGTGGCAGTGGATCTGATAAGCAAAATGGCTACTGAGTGACTAACGGACGGGAATTATGCACAGTGTGGTGATGCTGGACAAATGCGTGATGCGTGTCCTGGGTAGGACAGAGCAGGATGGTGTGAGATTGCATCGCGCTACTCAGAACTGCGTGGATTTTAAAATGTATGAATTGTTTATCTCTGGAATTATCCATTTAATATGTTCAGACCACAGTTGACCGTGGGTGACAGAAACCGCAGAAGATAAAACCGTGGATAAGCTGGGGACTACTGTGCTTGTTTATTAGTCGTGATTTTTACCAGATTATGGCTGTGAGAAGGCAGGGGGCTTTTAGCTGCATTCCTGACATGTAGGTGAGGGCTGGGCATGGCCTCTTCTCAATGAAAATGTGCTTTTCTTGTTGAATGAAGAAGTCGAAGTTTTGTCAATGGACTTAACATTTTTTAACCGATCTATTTATCGATTCACAACTGTCAATGCTTATTTCTCTCCAACTTCAAATTGACAGAGACTCCTCTTCTCTCTCTGAATCCAGAGGGTCAGATGAGACTGGCCACAGCTGGAGAAAATTGCCCACCGACACTGTATCGATGACACTACATCCTGCCTTTGAGTTCCCGCTGAAGATACCCAGATCACTTTCAGAATGAATAAACGCGTGTGCCTGCGTTGGAAGCTTTTGCTGAGTCCTCTCGAGTCAAGCTCTGTGTTTTTAACAGTGTTTCTTGGGGCTGCCTGGGGTGTTCCTGGCGCTGCAACTCGCCAGTTTATGTTCTATATATCATCGCGTTTGCCCGCTTTATAAAAATACATACGCTCTGGCTAAGCAGCCATGAGGAACACACAAAAGACTTTGATTAAGATAGAAGAACACCTGGGCCACCTGGCAATGAAACGCAGCCGCTCACTCCTGGAATGAATTCGTGCTGCAGGGTTGGGTTAGGAAAAAAAGTGTGGCTAGGAAACCCCAAGGAAAGGCCTTTGTAAAATGCGTCGAGGCCTCGTTAACCACGGGAGGTGTCGGCACATGGAGATTGGCACCTGCATCTGAAACTTCACTTCCCCAAACCACGTGGTCTTGACTGGAAGAGGCCCGAGAGCTGGCCCATCTCCTTCCATCACGCGGCACTTTGCTGAGCCTCCTTCCCTCACTGCTGGCTGCGCCCGGAGGATGCAAGGCCTGGACCACATAATTAGGAAAGTAAGTCTCCTACTGCAAGAGTTCGATGCAAGCGAGCACATAGCCCACTGCAATGTTGGGTAGGTGTCTGTGAAGTCATCATCACTGGCGACGTCGGTTCAGCTCTCTTACGCACGGTGAGCATGACAAAGAGCTACAATGCTTACATATGATGAGAAACTCTGACCAAGCATTCAGCAGGCGACACACACTGTTCGAAGTGCTCCGAAGCCTCCTTCCGCTTCTCACGACGTGTGAGGCAGGTGCTCTTATTGACATGCCCTCTTAAAACAGAAGAAACGAAGGTTCAGAGAAGCGAATTTCCTCGGGGTCCCCGGGATCTGAAACTGAAGAGCCGTCCTCAGAGCCCACTTAAGGGCATCCCAGTCCCGACAATGACCGAGCACTTCGTTTGCACAGCCTGAGAAGTCCCTACGAGAGTGATATGAGAGTGAGTCAGCCTCAGTCAGCTTCTAAGATTTGACCACTTCTCTATTTTTGAATCCACAAATATTATAATTTCCACGAGAAACCTCAGAGGTCCCATTTATGGCTCAGGTGAGGGTTAACACATTCCATCCAAGAGTCACCCAGTACTGGACCTCATTCATTTTCCAAAATACAGCATGTTCTGTTTATTAGTCTGTTCCACATCGTTAAAGGAAACCCACATCCCAGCAGTTAGCTGAACCCCAGCCATGTGGTGTCACAGTGACCTTGACCTCTGTGCCCCCTCTGACTCTTGGTCTTGATCAATTCCCAGAACCTAGATTTCCACAGTAAACGACTCCGACTAGGGCAGATGTTTCCGTGGTTTGCTTCCATAAGGAATCAAATCCTCTTTTCTGATATGTATCTTGACACCCATTCAGCAAGATTAAAAAAAAACCGTCTAGGAGAAAATGAGTGGAGTTTTCTGAATAGCCAAATAGATTTGCTATGCAGATAAAAGCTGCATATGCCCTATGACTGCGGATAAGACTTCAGCCCTACTACGTCCCCGTCTGTGCCTCTTCCCGACTCCCTTAGAGCTTTATGCCTCTGTAATTATTTGCTTCAGTTCCAAAAATCCAAATGCAAAAGTCTCGTGGAAAGGTAGCACAAGACGCGCTGTCAATCCTTAACATCCTTTTGTGATTCAGTTAATCCTAGAGAGATTGGGCCATAGAATCAGTAAAGTTTCATCTCCCTCTGGAGAAAGAAGGGGAGAAAGAAAAGGTTCGTCTGGCTCAGAGGCACCAAGCTGATGGAAGAGGCCTGGCAGAGCTGGCCACTGGGGACTCCGTACAGTCAGTGGCCCCGGAGGAGGGCACTGCACACTTGAAGGAAAGGGGTCTTAATATGCTGGCTTTGGACCCTTCCTGCTGTGCTTCCTCCCTGCTCCCAGTCCCAACCTTTATCAGGGCTAAGACTATTTGAGTCATGTCTTTCAACATGTGCCAGTAGAAGGCTGAGCCTGAAACTTTATTAACGTTAAAGAGAAGGTAGGAAATAGAAATACTTATGGTATAGCAGAGAGTAAGCATTTATGTTTATGGAATGCATAGATGACCATAATGGAATAATTAATGGAATAAGAATGACCTCTATCCATCTTTCAAAAAGTCTTGCCCTATTTCCACAAACAGCTGTTGGTCTATATTTATTTACTCTGTTCCTTGGTCTTCCTTCAACAGGGAAAAGATTCTAATCCAGCTGATGGAGTATAAGGAAGTTCCTCTTAGATCCAGAGGAAAGGCTGATTGACCTTCAAAGTATTGTGTTATTCCTAAAATCCAGGTAAATGGGAAGTCTTCTTCATATAATTTGGTTGACCTTAGAAAATGGGCAGCTCCAGGAACTGGGTGGTCTCCTGTCTGTCTTAGGGTATTTGGGTTTGGTGTGCCTGGAATATAGATTCTTCATACTTGTTATTAGGATGCATAATGAATGGATAAACAAATAAGTCCCTCGTTTTGTGGCTTGCATCTTTGGGTCTGATGGACCCTGAACTTAATTATTTATAACACGTGGAAGAAAGGAATGGCAAAGCACAGTGTGTGTTGGTTAAGATGCCCACCAGCAACTCTCTCCATCTTTCCTCATGTGGGCCACCCTTCCCGTCAAGCAGTGGAGTCTGATTCCCTACCTCCGGAATTACAGATGGCCTTATGACTTGCTTTGACCAAGAGAATGAGTGGAAATGATTTTCTGGGACTGATGAGGCAGACCTTGGAAAGACTGACGACTTCTGTTTTCGTCCTTTTGGTACCTAAATGTCACCAAACAGCGCTTGGGTAAGACTACTGAATCATGGGAACTTTAGGCATGGACCAGATGTCTCCGTGGATGTTCTGGAGAGGACCAAATGTCTGGTAAGGCTATAAGACAGCTTCTCCTTTTCCGGAGTTCCATAAAATCAAATGATATACTCTGGCCTCTTGCTCAAAGTTTCTTTCATTCGGCATAATGAATGTAAGATTCATTCATCCAATGGGTCAGCATTTCTTGTCCAGAGAAGGAAAATGAAAACTCAAAGAGGCGGGTGGACCGACAGGAAGGGAAGAGCGCTCACTGCCACCTTCCTAGATCTTAACCATTTGGTGGCGGCATGGCGGGCACAGGGAAGGTGCATATTCTGATAGTCTGATGTGAGGGTGACTTTGCTACAGGATGAGCACCTGACATAGCAGCGTCAGTCAGAACCCTTCACCTAGATATCTCAGCTGGGAATAAGGAAGAGGGTTAAACCTTTTCTGTCCTTAAAGCAGTGAGGTGGGAAGCCTAGGACCATGTTTCCTGCACTGTGGAAGGAATTTGAAGCAAAAGAGAAAAAAGCCAACATACACGTTAAAGCGAAGATAAGGGATGCAGAAGGAGGGTCCTCGCCATTTAAAGCGCTGCTTCCCTTTGTTTTGAAGGGCTAGCAGCATCCTTCCAATAAATTGGTTATTTAAACCTTGATTTGATACCTTGAGATGTTTCATCATCAACCAATAAATTTCCTCTACATTAATTCGACTTAGGTTTCTGTCACTTGCCATCAAAAGAACCCCGAGTAACACACAGGACTTAAAAAGATTTAATTAGAATTTATCGTTTGCATAATATTGCCACATCTTATATAAAAAAAAGCATAGTCTTTTCTAGTAACTCTAGTTAAATACACTGCATCTGTATCGTGCCAGGAAAGATGACAGCACCGTATTTACTTTTTCAAACAACCTTTGTTTTCATTTGGCACATACAGAGTTTGAAATATTAACAGTGTATCCCAGGAGACAATCCTAGCTCTGTAAGGTCTATGGGTGATAAAATATATTATATAAATACTCTGCGTTCAAGATCAGCACATTCTATACATTTTTTTTTCCTGCTGGGTGTTACTCATTTTTATGGAAAATGATCTGGCCCACTGTAATAAATGTGAGGAAAGCTGCTGAGAGATACCTTCTGTACTTCTCATATCATGAGCAGGTAGTGAATAATGTCTTCTGTATTTTAGGATCCCGTTTGCAGAAGTAGAATACTTGCAGGGGGGCAGGACTGGAGGTAGTTAATCTCCCTCTAAATAGAACAGATGCCGACAGCAAAAATAAGTCCTTATCTCATGCAGATAAGTGCCCCTTTGTTTGAAGACCAATCCCCAGTGCCCCTAAGAGAACTCTGTGAGCAACAGAACTTAGCGCACGGTTGAGTTTCTCTGGTTTGTTGTCATGACTATTTCTCATCTTCCTGATTCTACTCCATCCTTTGTTTAGCGACTTTGCTCTTTCTGGTGTTTCCCCTTCTCTTCCTTCTCATTTCCCCAGGGCTTGTTGAATACAGAGCCAAGTCCTCCATCCCTCCCCAGGATGCCCATTTGGGAAGCGGAAGGAGCGACCTCGCTGCCCGTCCACACAAAGGGAGCACTGGGCAGTTTCCAGTTTGGACTCCCATGCTCCAGCATGTCGAGATGCTCCGTGGGCAAATGAAGTTAGAAACAGAGGGGTAATTGAATTACAGATTTCTATTGTGTTCGAGATGTTAGTTCTTGCACACATGTAGCAATTCTTGATTGCTTAAGAGGTCTCTAGTGTGTTTTTGGCAAGTAAAGACCTTAACATGTGCCTGGCTCTGGTCCAAGTGACACACACAGCTCTGGGATTACTTAACTACTCATCTGCCTGCGTTTTCTTCCAATTCCTTAGAAAGACACTTGAAAACGAGGAAAAGAGAAAGAAAAGAGGTGTTGACCTTGATGACCGAAATAATTCCTTTTAGATGAATTCCAAGATAAACTTCGAGATGAAAAAGATAAGACACCCCTCAATGGAATACTCGCGGAAAATAAGATCCAACACAGACATTCTTTAAAGATCAGGGGGAAAAGAAAGAGACTCTAACCTTCGGAAATGTGTGTGTGTGTTCACGTGTGTATATGTTTGATTTCATTGCGTGAGCTCACATCACAGTGATCTTTCATGACTTTCAAATCCACCTAGGATGAAGGACAAATGAAAAATAATCCAGAATAGAGGCTGCTCTGTGTGATTTACTGATCCGAAGGCCCCGTGATGGAAAAAGAATGATAAAATGGACTGAAAAAACTTAAAAGTTACCTTTCTAAAATAATAACATTTAAGATATAGATATACATCACCATACTTAGTGTTAATTACAATGGCCAAGGTGAGAATTTGTAGTTCCAGACAGAGAGGAAAGATGGGAGAACAGAAAAGACCTTGAAGATACTAGGGAGTCACGTGGATCCGCGTGCTGGGGATTCGAGCTTCCTTCTCTCCAACAGGAACCATTCCTGCCTTGTCTTCTGGGGGCGTCCCATGCACACGAGACTCCCCCCACTTGGGCACTGGAAAGCAGAACGAGCGTTACGCTCATTTGACTTAGGACACGACGTGCACTTTGCTCTATAGAAAAAGTGTCCCCTCTCTTCCTTTCCATCAAGTACAGCTGGCTGCACATCAAACTCTAAATAGAAGAGGATCAAAGAAAGTAATGGAACTTGGTGGTAGATGAAAAGGGGACGATGGGATGGAGAGTCCTCCGGAACTCAGAAAGAAACCTCCCTGACTCCCTCCCCTGGGGTAGACTTAGCAGCCCAATCACCTGATGCATGGCCAGGATGTAATCATAGAATAGGATAAAAATTTCAAATCTGGACCATCCATGGAAAATTTGAAGAGGAGAAGGATGAAAGGGGGGGGATGCTTAAGTCCCCTACGACTTTGTGGAAACCAGTTTAATGGGTATTTTCCCCCAAACACCTAGCCAATCGACACTGAAGAAATGAGCCGGTTTTAGGGGGGAATTACTCCAAGTGTTAAGACATATTTTTAATCAAGTTAGGATGGTGTAAAGTGGGTGGCGAAAGATGCAGATAAGGGCTCTGGGCACCTGCAGATCAGGGAAAAGAAGAGGCCATTGGGTGATAGAAAAATAATTGCAGGAGGACGTAAAAAGTGAAGCAGGAGAGGCCTCGGCGGGGAGATGAAAAAGGACGCCTCGGACTCTGCTTGCGTTGCTCTCTCTCCGCCATCATTCCCGTTGCAGTTGCTGTTAAATTGTTGTTTCCCATAAATTCTTTTTTTAAAATCTTTCCTATGATTCCGAACAGTCTGTAAAGGCTGGGCTGAGCCATGTGCCATTGGTATTCTGCAGTCATCTCCGTTAACCCAGTGCCAGGAGCTAAATGAGCACTCCATAAACACCCCTTTATGGAGGGTTCGACCAGAGATGGCTATAGGACCAAGCTACAAAGTGGAAAAAGCTGGAACGCATCGATGGCGCATTTTACAGAAACCACTGTTGCTTCTTTACCCTGTTTTCCAAGGGAATTTTCTTTCCACGTCGATTTGCTCTTCGAGATGTTCACAAGAGAGACAAAGAAGTAAAATGAATTCTCCTTTTCTAATCCTCCGAGAGCCCCACATTTGTTGTCAAGACAGCCAAGAAAACCTTCGGTGTCAGCTCTTCGGTGAAATGGCCCCTCAGAGGCACCTTGCCCTCCCACTTGCTCTTGGATCCTGTTTGCTTGTTTTCTGCCACTGACAGAAATCAGAAACACGACAAGGCACCCGAAAGGTCGACGACGAAACCGAAATTGGCAAGGGATCTGCGGGGCTGTCATTTTCTCCGCACGTGATTTTTAACAAGCCGCACATTAACGGCCCGAACTGTGGTGGAAATGAAGGCCTAGTTCGGCGTGATAAGGTTCTGCAAACATCACTTCGGACACATGGCGAAAATGAAGTTTGGCACTCGGAATGGTGCCGAAGCACCAGATCTGGGCCAATCCAGAATAGTCGAAGCCGCCCTTCGACCTGATAGTTCCGTGAGCCTTTCTCAATCAGCCACCGAGAATTTTATGGAGCAGCCACCTTTCCCGGTGATGGGGGCGACAGACTGGAGGGCACCAAGTAAAAGTTTATGGGAGCCAGGGAGAAAAACGGTGTCGAGGTTTTCCTTCCCCCTTCTGCCTCCCTCTCTGATGGGCTTAGCTAGTTCTGAAGGGCGCCGTCGAGAAGGCCCTGATGATCACGTGTAACATTCGCGTCAGATTGTGCCGGCCAGGCTCACGATGGGGACTACACAGGGCTTCAGTGTTCCTTAATAAATTACCTCTGCGTGTAGCAATTAACCCCCCTCTGCTGAGGTTCAGGGCTTCCTTGGGCCTATGCCAGTGCTAACAGCTATGGCTTAGCATTCTTTTTAATGGGCTGCAATTACTGCTGAGAGCAGGGAAACATAAAATATTAACACTTAAGCATCTTTTACACTTCTTTGAACGTTAGATTACGTCGAAAATATAACTGACTTTTCATTCTTAAACCCGATATTTGCTTAGAATTCCACAGGACCCATGAAAACGTTTTGGTAAGTGGTTCGTGTTGATTTATTAACTCCCATGACAGCTTAGTGGAAATCCTTTGCCATCAAATATTGAAAATGTTATGCATGCTTACAAAAGTCTCGTTTACCAATTCACCGACTTTTCCCGTATTTTACAGACGATAAATGAGTTGGAATTGAATGCGAGTCCTGGTTTTCTCGCTCTGTGTCATCTGCTGGGGAAGGGGAGGACGGAAGCATCAGACACCCAACTGTTAGGCACAGGTATGTAATGGGAGAATTGGCCCCTCCATTAAAAATCTATTCACTGTTATATTTGCTCAAGTTACTATCTATTCACTTGTTATATTTGCTCAAGTTACTCTGCCTTATTGGTGTTACTGTTGATGTGAAGCTCTAATGAGATAAATGAAATGGAAATATTGGTATCTGTACATTACTTATTGCCTCCATTCTCTATATAGTGTAAATATGTAATACAGATGTATATATCCAATAAAATGCAATATGTATGGAAGGCAACACCTATGTGTATATCCACTGCGTATACTATATATATATATATATATATATATATATATATATATATATATACTATATATGTGTAGATACACATTACATATACTATATATATATACATGTTAAATATGCAATATATACTATATGTGCATATATAATACATACACTACATATATAATATAGAGAAAGAGAATAATAAGTAATGTACATATATACATATATAAATATGTCTGTGTATGCACACTGTATATATATATATTTACATATATACAGTGTGTGTATATATGTGTGTGTATATATATATATTTATATATATATATACACACACACATTGTGTGTATGTATATGTGTGGTGCCTACTTCAGAAAATTATGAAGTGAGAGCTAATAAAACTATAACTAATTTCAAGAGTTTATATGAATCCATTCCATGATTTCAGATTAAAAGTCTAAATCCATCATGCCTGATCTTTTTTCTTCGTTGCTATCTCTAGAGATGGCTACCATATAGACTTTTAATCGTAGAAGTCACTTAAGCATTTCTAATTACGGAAGTTATTTTCCATACTAACAAATAATTTTAATCAACAATAATTACATAATAATTTATCACAAATACATTTAATTTTCTAATATTAGTTTCTTTTGTTTCACTTTTTTTTCTTATTTTTGTATTTCTCCAACAAGACTTGCAAAGGTAAATGTGTACAGATTCGTTGATACTGAGCTTTCCTCTGGTTCTGCTAAACATTACTTGTGTACTAACAGTACCTCTGAAGTACCTTTCCATGTTTAGTTCATCTGACCGCTAAGACATTCTTTTTTATTAATCACTAAATGCTTTCGTCATTTAACGTAAGTCCATTCCCTCTACTAATTGTCGTTTACCGATACTGAAAGTTAAAACTGAAAACCACGTTGACCACCTCCTTTTATAAACATGAAATTCAGGTTGCTTAAAACTCAAATTCATCTATTTTTTTTTTCTTGCTTAAAATATAGCACTCTTTTAGAGGCTTCTCAATGAAATAGAATTATTTTAGCCTCTCACACAGAGGTTGGCAAACTATAGACCCTGGTCCAAGTTCACAGCTGCTTGTTTTTGTAAATAAAATTTGATTGGAACGTGGCCACGCTCACTCACTCATTTATAGTCTATGGCTGCATTCACACCATGATGGCTGAGGTGAATAATTTTGACAGAGACTCCATGATCCGCACAGTTGAAAGAATTACTATATGGACCTTACAGAAAAAGTTTGCCAAACCCTGCATATAGATGGATATTTACTACTGTTAATTATGCCATTGTGAAAACAAGCATTCACATATAGTATTGGTTACCTGTTTTGATAAATTCATCCAATCATGGACAGGGTCAATGTGCATTTGAATATTCCATATCAAACATGTTTACATGTAATTGTTTGTTTCTAACATACTCCTCTCTAGACCTGAAATCTGCCCAAACTTTCTCAAATTCAGAGTTCTTTTGTCTTTTCTTTGGGTTACAGAAAATCAAAGTTCATTCAATGGTTAAAAGCATGGCTTTAGGGGGCTGATAAGTCATGACTCAAAGCAACCTCTGCCACTTAATGGCTGTTAGTATCTGCTAAGTATCCAGAGATGAATACATAAGATTGGGTATGTCACTTGACCTCTCTGAGTATTATTTTCTTTATTTATAAGATGGAGGTAATGAGAATATCTATTCATATGTTTAATATAGGATTAAATAAGAAAAAATGTTATAACGTTTTTTATGGAGTATGGCCAGAGCACATGATATATGTATGCCCCATAAATAATCAGTGTGTTTTTTTTTATGATAACCAAAGTAAATGTACAATAAAATGATGATTATAATAACATTATAGTGGCCTCAATTCTTCACTTTATATGTTCCATACAGCCTTTAGTCTTGTTTCTAAATCAGTGATTCTGGCTGCTTCTTTGACTTATAATAAAGATCAGCAGTTTTCTGAACCATGATGATAGGATGTGAGGCAAAGCAGAACTCCTAGTTTATTTATGTTTCTTAATTAGCCTCCCTCTTTGAGTCTCTCTGTCTCCAAGCATAATTAAAATGTTATGTGATTCTCTAACACACCAAATGATTCTCAGTCCCCGAGCACCCTAGAATCTCAAACCTATGGGATGATTAAGGGAGAGGAACATCCCAGACAGGTGTCCAATGGTGATATCTAAACATCAAGAGATACCAAGAATGCTCTCATCCAGACACTTGGAAATTCCAATACGCCAATCCGTGCGCTGTTGACAATGCCACACGGCTTAAACACTGTCCGGCATATTCTCATCCATTTAGCCATTTTGGGTGTATTTGAACATCCTGGCATTTTTATCTCTTACACATCTTTGTCACAGTTGTCATAGTATTTGAGCTTTTACCATTAGAAAACCGTGATTATCTCGAGGTCCATCCATGTTGTCACAAATGGCAGTATTTCATCTCTTCTTATGGCTGAGTAATATTCCATTGTATATATGTACCAAGCTTCTTTAAAAGATTCTCTTTCCACTTTCTACAAAATAGGCAAATAGCTCTTTTCTGTGGCAAACCCTTTTCTGCAGTGTAAAGTAACTTCCTCTCCCTCTGAAGTCTACATTTTGCTAGCCACTCTTTCCTAGCATGCATCATATATGACCTTATGGTTACTTGCATATTAACCTGAAATATGTCTCCATCCCTTCTCCGTACTTGTCGAGAGATCTGGGTCCAGATGACATGTTCTCAACTCCGTGTGTCTCGGACACACGCCTGCACAGAAGTATTGCTCAGGTCTGCTACCCAAACGAAAACTATTTCTTGGCTTTCCATAAGACTCTGTCTGTAAAAAAAAAATGTTTTAAAATAATTCTATTATCAGTTAATTAAAGTTATAATATACTGATTATATAATCCCTTCTGTTTGGACTGAGTTTGTGTCTCCCTCTCAAAATTCACATGTTGGAAACTTAATCCCCAATGTGATGGTATTTGGAGGTGGGACTTCTGGGAGGTAATTAGGATATGATAGGTCTTGAGGATGGGAACCTCATGATGGGATTAACACCCTCATGAAAGAGGCACAGACAAGGTTCTTCTCTCCTTGCTGTATGAGGACACAGCAAGAAGGCATCCACCTGCAAACTAGGAAGAAAACTCTCATCAGGAGCTGAACCTTCTGGCACCGCGATCTTGGACTTCCCAGTGTACAAAACTACAAGAAATAAGTATCTGTCGTTTAAGCCATTTAGTCTATGTAGTTTTGTTAGGGCAGCCCAAGCTGACTAAGACACTTTCTTTCTGAATATCTCCTTTTGGCAGATGCTGTTGGTTGGCCAACTCCATGCCCATCCCCGACCCCCTTCTCCCCTGCCTACTTCTACTTACAAAAGTACTGGCTGCCTTTGAAGCCTCCTTTGCAGTTAGGTGTAGTCATGTGACACAGATCTGAGCAGTGGCATATAAAGAGGAGTCTTCTGGGAAATCCGGAAAGCTGTCCATTCTCTAACAGAAAAAAATAGATGTCACTGGCTCTGGCCTTTCCATGCCTTCCTAACTCGAACGTGGACCTGATGCACACTCCTGAGATGACGTTCTTCTCCAGGATGCAGTCTTAAGGATGCTGAATGGACAGAGAGAGCCTGCATCCTTGATGACATTGTCAAGCTATTAAACCTACTTCAGCAGCCAGTTACCCCAAACTTCGTGTTATATCAGACAGTGAACCTCCCTCAGTTCGTTTAAGTCATTTAAGTTTTATTTAATGCTGCTTGCAACCAAATGTAGTCTTGTTAAACAGATGATTAAAAATTCAGCAGGGTTCTTTTAAAACACTTATTTAGGGATAGGATTAAAATTGTATTGTAATCTAACCATAATATATAAAAAGGAAGCAAAATAGCACAGCGCTTAAGAATAAGGATTTAGTTTTGAGCCGCAGCCACACCACCCACTGGTTCATTTAGGCAAGTTATTTACTATTCTCGGGTTCAGGTTCAGTATCTGTAAATTGTGCAGGATTACATAATGAAATGGTGAAAGAATTAAGTGATAAAAATGCACGAAAAGCACTTACTTGGCACACAGTAAATGCTCAAGAAAGATGAAATATTTTTTGTTACTTATAATATCGTAGATGAAGCCTAAGGCTAAAGAACTTAATTCATGGAATCCATCATGCTTTCTCGAGGTTCTACTTTACAGATTCACAATATTTCGAACTTTTGGATTCTATACTGTTTTCTTCCATTTGACATCAAGAAATAACTCACTTTAGTATTTCTTTCAAAAGAGATGAGAGAGGATATGACGCAAAGGTTGTAGGGTATTATTTCCATATTGTTTGTTCATGCTATCACTGTACTTCTAACATAACAATAATCATTGATTATAATTCAATTATTTCAAAACCAAAGATTCATTAGAGTTGGTTTATCAGAACTAATATCTCAATGGCCACCCCATCCATTCACAGGATGCTGGTTATTTCTCTTACCCACTCAATGTTCAGATTTTATTTGTCCAGTTTCTGATTTAAAAAAAAAAACCCAACAACCTTAATAGCGTTTGCATCTCCCACCTCCCCGCCCCCGCCCCTCTGTCCTGGGTTCGGAAGAAGTCTTATGTCTGGTTACCATAGCTAAAACAGGAGACACCAAATCGAAGAAAGGTATGATTTATATGAGCAAGAATGAAAATAAAAATCACACCCCACTTAGAGGAAGAGTCTGGGACCAAGTCAAAATAGTCAGACATGAAAGCTTAGCGACTTTATACATTTTAAGCATTGCCTGGAACTCTGACGGACAGGGTATTCTGGAAGGCGGCTTAAGCAAATAAGTACGCCACGAGGAACACTGAAGTCGTTTCATGCTGTGGCTGTTTTAATCTTTGGGCATGAACTAGTCATTATTTTCATAGAGTGTGGGAGTAGAAGGAACCAGGGGGTTTCTGAGGCCCATAATGGACTTCTGTGGTGTGCACCAAGGACCGAATGTGGTGCCACAAGATTCCTGGGCTCTCGGTCACCTCTGACCGGTGTGATTTCTAATCCAGCCTCAATGTGTCATCTCAGCTTCGGTCTGTGGAGGGGGACGCCACCTTGCTACTTGGGCTTTCCGATGAGTAAAATGGTGTTGGCAGTTGCTTAGTGGCGAACTTCAAGAGGCCAAGCGACCCCTCGGCTCTCAGGAAGGTAGGCGTAGGATATCTTCGTAGTTTGAAGTCTGTCTGTCTCCACAGGTTACTGCAAAATGTACGGGGTTAATCAGCCAAAGTGGATGAAAAAAATCTGAGTCTTAGTTACTGAGGAGAAATTATAAAGCATCCAGGAAAGATAAAAAAATAGTAAACTTCATTTACTTACATTCTTCTTGTGCCAGTCGTGTGTTTTCAGATGTTTTTTATTAATAGCAAAGTCAGACTATCTGAGGAAAATGTTCTAGGACAGACTTCTTGAAGCTTAAACTAGCTGTGACTTTGCACAGCTCCCAGCGCCTTGTGCCTGGATGATATTAAAATTGTCTATAAGGAAGAATGAAGAGAAAGAGAAGCTCGAGTTACTGAGAAGATTCCTTAACATCCTATTACATTATTCTTTGATTTCAAACACTCAATCTATCTTTTTTCTTAAACTTACGTATCACATAAATACCATCTAATTTATCTTTCTTTTCTCATCGCAGGTACAGGATATTAAAAATAATAATGTCATCCTGAGGTTTTACTGGTTTCAAAGGGAAATTTTTCTGTGGTTTACATATTTGGTGGGCTTTCGATGAGGAGAAGTTCCTGGGGGTCATGTCTTGTCCCTTGACATCATATTTGCTCAACTCACTGAAGCAAGATTAATCTTCTAAAGCATTGTTTTTGTTGCATCATAAGTGAGGCCCGGGTTTTCCTGTCTGCGGTGTAGTTCATTCTACTATCTGGCCAGCGCTAACTCTCCAGTCTCATCTCTTATTACGCTTCCACTTGAACTTGATTACTAAGGTCCTGACAAACTTGGTTACTAATCATTCTTTCAACATGCCAGGTCATTCTCCATTTGCTTGTCCCCTCACTTTGGAACGCCCTTGTCATCTGCCCATATGCCAATCTGGTTTAGGCATCGTGGACCAAGTTGAGAAGCCCCTGCTTGCAAGGGACCTGTTGTGGTCACTTCTGGTCTGACAGTTTACTCTTCTAAATTCTTACACTACTTCGTTTGTACCACAATTAGGTCATTCTTTACTTATTGTTCTTTACGAAGCTATTCGAGCTAAGCTATATTGTCCTTTATTAAGCTATTGTCCTTTATTAAGCTTCATTAATTCAAGGTGCATTTACTGACCACCCTCTCTGTGTTAGCAACTGTTCCAAGAACAAGGAATAGTCTAGTGAACGAAACAGATGACGCTCCAGCAAATCTCTTTTATTAAACTATGAATTCCTGAAGGATAGCTACTTCACCTTTATATTTCACTCTGGTCAATGTTTTGATCATGGAAAGCAATGACTCATTTGTATTACATCAATCAATAGTTTCCAGCCCTATAAGACTCAGTAGCTTCTTTTAGCTAATATTTTTTATGCCGAAAGAAAAATAACAAACGGTACCATCTATCTACGCACATAATTTCAGAAGTATCAAGATACCTCCACGTGAAAATAACAGATGCGAAAGAGGACAAACACAAGGAAAATAATATGTGTTTCATTATATATGCACTTGGACATGACCACTTAGAAGATACAGTGCAGTATGCAGATGAGTAAGGGTGGATTCTCACCATTTCCTGTGTGAAAATGCCATAGCAGAGGCGTGAGGAACACAGAAATAAAAGCTGTTGTTCGAATGGGTTATAACAATCTCGTCTCGTTCATGAATAATGAGGGACACAGAGCAATCACCTTAATGGAAGCTGGGGTAACATGCCAAGGACAACTGCAGACGACTGCAACAAAGTAGAGAAATGAGGAACGATGACAGTCCGACAAAGGAGCTGAATCTTACTCGTCAGGGGAGGGTCGAAATAACTCACATGGAAGGATCTGGAGGAGAGCAGTGACAGAGTAGCACAAAAAACATCTCTTCTACTTTAAAATCCTGCCATATGTCGGGGAATACTTTCAGTTTCTGGTATTTATTAAGACTTTGAAGACCAAATATTTTGGCAGGTGGTAGGGAACAGAGGGTGGATTAAGGAGAAAAAAAAAAAGAGTCATACATACAGGAGGCTGGAGAAAACTGTTTTACGATATGTTTCTGGGGGAAGTATAAGAGGAAAATTAAAATTAATAGGCAACTCACTTCTGCTTCCGGTCATGACTGGTATTGGAACAGCCTTCCTGCCATAAACAACGTGTATCTGTACAAAATGTAGGAAACAAACGTGTTTCGATGTTGGACACGAGCCAGCACAAGATAGTGATTCTTGAGACGTGGAAAACGAGTAAGGAGCATCATGTGAGCCCTCTGGTTTTCAGTCAGAAGCCATGTTCCCGACTGCAGCACAGGAAGCAGGAGCTGACGCCGAGCACAGCCACCCTGCTGAGCCGAGGGGACCGAGACCAGAGGGAAGAGAGGCTGAGAGAGCTGGAATTTGCAGGGCAGAGAACCAGAGAAAAAGGACAATGAGAAAGAAAGTTCTAGAAATCTCTATAGAAGTCCCCTCGAAGCTAGGATGGAACTCTATGAGACCAGAGGGAAATGATCGCTGTGAAAAGAATGAGCAGGGGCCGGAGCATGCACAGGCTGAGAAGGGTTTGAATTTGGTCTCGTCATAGTGGGAAGGCCCATTAAATATCCAGAACATCCCGCAGAGATCCCAGAAAAGCCACACCTTAGCGGTAGGGCTGAACCAAGTCCTGACCTAACAAAGCTTACCGACAAGACTCAGAAGAATCAAGCGAATCCATAAATAGTTTAACTGCTGCAGGAATGAAAATTCAATGCTCTTTAAAGGAAGACAACAAAATTGAGAAAGTCAACAGTATATCATTTGCACTGTTTAGAATCTAATCGAAGTGCAGTCAGTATGAAAAAGCAGATTTCTGGTTACCCTCGCGATGGATAAGCTCTAACAGATGCATAAATTTCAGTCCCGGGAAAAGAGAAAGGGGGAATAGAAAAATATTTAAAAAAATAATGCTTCAAAATTTTTCCAACCTGATGAAAATTATACACACACAGGTCCAGGCAGCCAAATGAACTCCAAATAAGACAAACACCAAAGAAAACTACAAAGAGACATGTTATAATAAAATTCTTGAAAACTATGAGAAAGATAAAAATTCCAAAAACAATATCCCCACAAAAGTTGGAAAAAAAAAAAGACACATTATAGACCAGGAAACAGAGATAACAATTGACTCCATCAGAAACGATGTAAGCCAGAAGACAAGGAATGATATTTTAATAATACTGAAAAAAAAAAAATCCACCATTAATCAAGAATCCTGAAGCAGCAATAATGTTCTTCAGAAATGAAAATACTTTCACCCGAACAAAAAGCTGAGAGAATTTATTCACCAGGTACTACAAAAAATGGTAAAGAGTGTCCAGAAGTCCAAGAGAGAAAAGTGTCACTTAAAAACGCAGATCTACTTAAGGGCACTGAAAATAGTAAAACAGGAAGCAGATATTAAAGACTTTTTTCTCATTTTCTAATTACTCCAAATACTAGTGATTGCATAAAACAAAGTAAATGATGTAGTGTGGCATGTATAATATATGTAAAACTGGAAAATAAGTGACAATGATATTACAAAGGACTGGAGAAGAAATTGGGAAAATGCTACCGTGAGCTTCTTAAGTTACTTGTAAAGTGGGTGTGATGTTATTCAAAGGTGAACCGTGATAAGTGAAAGGTGCGCATTTCATATGAAATGTAAACTATCTATGACCTTGATTTTCCAAGAAAACAATAAAATATTGCATTTGTCAGAAAAAAATAGGCAACCCAAACAAAATAAAAATGCATTTTTCACAGCACAGATACAAGCTTTTAATATATAAATATTAGCTGAATGACAAAATATATACAGACACACATATATAATATACATATACACATAGTATATACACATAGCAAATATAATATATAGTACACGTGTGTATGTACAGGAGAATAATAATATATTTTTAAAATCCTTAAAATGTAATCCTTAAAATGTTCTTTCATACAACTCCGCTAATTACATGATATTTGATTTTAAATTTGTTAAAACAGTTAATATCTTTGCTATGTCTTTAAACTTATTTACAGTGACCACTGCAATATACGTACAGTGACCACTGTAATATACGTACAGTAACTGTCCTTTGTAGAGTTTCAGTGAGATACCACTGAAATTCTTTCCAGTTAAACATGAAGTTGGAAATGCTCAGAAAAGTAATTCAGCTTATTTCCAAAAAAGGTGGTTCGAGATTTGAACTTTGTAATTAGAGTGATTAAATTCTTTGGCTCCGGTCTGTCTTCCCCGCTCAGGAAGCTCTCTGCAAATGATGGTTCACGTCCCCTTTTCCACTTCAGTGAGGTGAGTCCCACCCAATCACTAATGAAAATTCACTCAGACCCTCATGTCTCATCTTTGGCAGCAGCCACACAGGACTAATGTATTTCTGAACCCACGATGCTCTATTTAAGCAAAGTTTTGTAGAATAACGAAGGATCGTCTTCTCTTGATTTAGTGGTGCATTTCTGGAAAATTTAATGTCTATGAAAACTTTTGTTAAATAAATCTCTTATTCTCTAATAGGGATGTGTTTTATTGTTTTCTGATGATATTCTTGCTCATTGCCCTCCCCATGGAATCCTAATTTGCAGGCAGGGTTGAGAACCTCTGAGCTGATGGGGTGATGGGATAGGGGCTCTAGCCTGGAATAGACAGTGGGATGTGCTTGCTGTCTCCTCTAAATGACAAGCATGATGGCTCCAGAAAATTGGAAATGTTAAGAGTCCACCTCAGGACAGGAGAAGCATCACAAGTCAAAGACACTTGACTGGAAAGATCTAGGTGATAAAATATATTTTTAAAGATTGTTTTCTGAGTCATTATTGCCACTGAAAATAATAGTAGCAAGCCACAAGAAAAGTTTTATTTGGCTGAAGTCTCCGCCCCAGCCAGTCCTGACACTACCAGACATTCTCGGTAACTTGGCAACAAAACATCTTCTATTCTGGAAAAGCCATGTTCTCGAACACATATTAAGTCCTCTTTTGGTGTCAACAGCTCACAGAGCTGTTGGAGGCTGTACTGGGCTCCACTTGCTACCTGGCTGGGCTCCTGGGTTCCAGGCCCTCCATGGCCCCTTTAGCCCCTATGGGCCCTCTTTCTCTGAGGGACTTTCTCGCTGCCTCTGCTCCAGACTCTGTGGTCACCGTGTCTCTTAGTCAGAAAACACACTAGTGGACTGGTGTTGCCAGCTGCAGTTAGGGGGGTACTCTTTCTTAAAGGGTTCCCTGGGCTTTTGAGGTGCTGAGTCAGACCTCCCGGGACTGTGACGTGTTGCTCATCAGGCAGACGCGTCACGAAAGACAAGTGTGGTTCTAGACTCAGATAAACGGGAGTTTGCATCTCCACGCTTCTACTATCTGTGTGAATGAACCTCCCAAAGTTCTACTTTCCCCAGTACCTGAAGCCCACACCTCAGACAAGATGGAACCGAACGGGACTCTGGGCTACCTACCGGGCAAAGACACCAAATCAAAGCACTGCAGAAGAAAGGGTGTTCTGTAACTTCGTGGAATTGTCAGCAACGAATTTACTAGCTCAAATTCAGGCCATTCTAGTTTTTGTAGAGAAAAGAAAGAAAAGAAGGCAACAACTATACGTTTAATAATGTGTTTTTTTGTTTGTTTGTTTCGTTTGTTTTTTAGATGGGCATGCCATGGGGGGGTGGTGACATCCTTTATCAAAGTGGAAGCCGGTCGTCGCGTCTCTGGCTGAGAGCACATGCACAAATACATAGGCCTGGCCAACACTCATTTCTTGGGAAAGAAATACGTCGCAATGAATCTCTGTATTAGAAATAAGGCAGATGATTTCGCTCGTTGTCTGTCACTGAGACTCCCCGAAGGCTCACCCTCTGGCGTGGGCCACCTGGTGCTTCTCGTCTGTGCAGTAGGGTAACTGAACCAAGTCAGACCCGGCTCCCGCTCGCCCGCCGCCCCCACACTTCTGTGAGGTTTGGGCTGCTTTTATGAGACAGAGAGATTTTCTTTCAGGAAAATACGGTGAACTGAAAAGTCCTTTGTATCTTCCATGACAGGGGGAGCCAGGTTTCAAGTCTCCTTAGTCTGGAAGGCTGAGAACTAACAAAGGAAGCCATTTTAAGTTTGATGAACTGAGAAGAGGGAGAATATTTGAAGCTCTGGAAAAATCCCAGAAGGCGGCTTTTCTCCCTTTTCATATAAATGTGTGACTCGGCTCTAAGAGCCGATTTGATCTATGTGCTCCTGGTGGGTTCAGGCTGCTACTGTAAGCAGCTGAGTGCCAGGCTTAACTCTCTTGAGACACGGCCAGCGACGTGGCCTTATGTGGGACAGGTCTGTGCACGGTGCTAGAAACGCCTTGGGCAGCACCTAATTAAACATATCATAGTGTCAACTCACGGCGCGAACACTTTCTCTTAGAAAAAAATATAACACTTATTCTGAAACGGGAAAAGATATTTTCTTATTTTTTATAAGTTTTTGCATCTACTATCAACATGTTGCAAAGCTTTAACGTTTTAATTAAAAATTCTACCTTTTGTATTTTTCCAGGTTTCTAGATTAATTTCTAAAGCGTGCAAAGACATCTTGGGCTTCCCACCTCCTGCCGATGGCTCCCTACTTCTTTCTCTGTGCTGGAGTGGGGAGCGCTTTGAACCTCAGCTGCAGCCCTGGGTGGAGCTGGTTATTTTTGCGTGTGTGTGTAAAATAAAGTTTTAAAAATGCCAGACATCAATTTTTGTGTCTTAGTGAAGATAACTGTACATCGAAGAGGCAGGCTTCAGACCCGTTCAGAGAATTTTTGCAAGTGCAAATGATGGGAACCCAAGAATTAGCTACATTTCTTTAAATAAACCCCCTCAAGGTTCTTCTGAAGATGGTTGTGGTTCTCCCAGCGGCCGTAAATTCTGCCTGGGAGAGGCTGGGGCAGGTACCCTCCCACCGGCATCCTCCAGCCAGTATCCAGCGGGTGGGCGAGGCCGCCGTGGTGATGGCACCGATTAGGTAATATTCCCTGCCCCCTTAGACTGCAGAGGTGTGAACTAGTTTAAAACTTTTACGAGGGTTTTTATTAGACTCCAATGCAGTCGCAGCCTCTCTGCAGCTGCCAACTTAGCCAGTCGCTCACAAGTTACGACAAATTAGGAATACCTAGTGCCTAAGCTATTCTTACACTTTGGGGGCAAAATCCCAAACAAATCGCAGTCTTCCCTGGGGATCCAGCCTCCCTCTCAGAAGCTGCACTTATAGGCGGAACGATGGCAGAGCCGGGAGCTCATTACGGCTTCGTGGTAATGATGTGGTTCAGCTCTCTCAAACACATCAAACCCAGGATCCTTGATTATTTGCTGCCTGGCCACAGAATGCCCTCTCTCTTGCCTCTTTGATGGCTTTCCAAAGTCATCCATTCCCTTCTTTTCATTGTGTGTATTCCTTAAGTGACCTTATGACTTCTCCAAATTCACATCTCCAAAGGCAGTGTTGGCTTTGGATCCTCAGAATAGGTATCGTGACACGGGAAGATCTCATGCCCCTCTGCTTGGGAGAAATGCCGAGGAAGAAGGGGACACCTCGAAAGACATGGCAGCCTGGATCTGGCTTCAAAGCTCTTATTATGTGCCGGCGAAACACACGCACCGGGCTGTCCAGCTTCTTCACCTGCGAAAGACATGCGTCTCCCCATATTAGGCTGACTGACACCGAACTGAATAAGCACAAGGCAGAGGGCTCTGTTGTTCTGTCTTGATGATGTGTATTGAAATGCGTCCATTTAGCCATCCTCAAACTTTTCCCCATGAACTTTCAATCCAGGCACAAAAGCGACATTGTAGTGCAATGATCACTGCACTCAAACATGTCTGTTGAACAAATGAGGTTTTAGAAAGAGAAAGTGATCATCCAAGCACTATAATGTCATATTTAAACTTATTAAAAATACCTTAATGCAGCACATGAGGCATTTGTGCGAAGATGACCTGCCTTATCCATAATCAATATTTGAAAATATTAACTCAGTTCAGCGTGCCTCATCGTTGTGTCTGTTTTTGTCAGTTTCTATTTGACTTCCTGCCATGATGTCACTTCCTGTGAAATAGTTTGTGTTCTCTGAAAAATTATGCAGATGTAACTCATTTAAATCTTTCTCCCTTTATTTTATAGACAAAATCGAGGTCCAGAAAAAAAATTGAAATAGTTTACGAGAAAAACCCGGTACAAATTCTGACTCTACCACATCCAAGAGGTTTGGCTTTGGGCAAGTTGTTTAGCCTCTCCAGGACTCTGCGGCCTCAACTGTGAACAGGAGGCCACGTTAACGAAAGGTAGAGCTGTTTGTTTACTAGTTGAATAAATGGAAAAGATGCTCACAAACTGTAGATACTTTCTCCTGTCTTTATAGACACATCTGGGACTGGAAACCAGAATTCCTGACTCTCGATCCAGCATTCTTTCAACTCACAATATAGTTGAGACCTAACACGTATTAATTTCAGATGTACAACGTAATGATTTGATATAAATACATATCACAGAATGATCACCACAGTACGTTTAGTTAACATCCATCACCATATATAGTCATAAAATGTTTTTTTTTTTTTTTTTCATGGAAATTTTTAATACCTACTCTCTTAGAAACTTTCAAATATGCGATACGGTATTATTCATTATAGCTACTGTGATGTACATTACATCCCAGGATTTATTTATATAATAACTGGACATTTGTACCTTTTTGCCACCTTCATCCATTTCACCCATCCCTCATGGCCCCTGGAAACCAACTGTCTATCCTCTGTATCTATGAGCTCATTTTGCTGGTCTCTTTGTTTTAGATTCCACATATAAGTGAGATCATACGGTATCTGTCTTCTGTCTGACTTATGGCACTTAGCATAATACCTACCCACAAGGCCTATCCGTGTTGTAGATGGCAGGATTTTCTTCTTTTTATGGCCGAATAACATTCCACTGTGTGTGCGTGTGTGTGTGTGCATGTGTATACACACAGAATAGAATAGATACATCACATTTTCCACGTCCATTAATCCATTGATGTACACTCAGGTGGTTTCCATGTCTTGGCTATTATAAATAATGCTGCAATGTACAGGGGGTTCCCTTTTCTCCACATTTTTTGCCAACATTAGCTATTCCTTTTCTTAGGAACAGCTCCATGAACTGTTCCTAGAGCGTATGTACTTGCTGAAGTCTTTAAATAATATGGATAAGTAAACAGTTATGGGAAGTAAATGTCTTATGCTTGCTGCGTTGGCAAGGTAGTGCCCAGAGCTTTTCTGCCTCTAACAAATCTCCCTTTAAAGTCGGCAGTTACCAAAGGCTACTTCACGGTGTGGTTCACGGAAGCAAATAACAACCTATTTACATTTTGGACACAAAGAAGAACATCTTTACTTGTTTAGTTCTGGTTTTCATTTACTCAGATTGTTGACTCATAGAATTTCTTTTCTGACTGTGGACTTTTCAAATCCACTTACTTTATTTTCTACTCTTTGGATTATTTGGTTGTGTTGAACTTTAAGAAGTCGGTGCAAATCACCACTTATTTTGCTTCTCCAAGAACACTGACATTGTCTAAGGTCGTACACCTCAGTGCAGACTGAACAGGGCGTGACACTCTGACTGTGGCTCCATGGCGATCGATGGGAGAAGCTGAGAGGCACAACCACCAGGGCTGGGTCATCCCGACTCACCCTCTGCCACAGTGTGTATTTCTTACTCAATATGATGACTTGCTCGCCTGGTATAACCACTGACTCTGTTTGCTTAGATTTTCCAGAGGGTGGCTCCAGCCTATAGTGCCTATGTATATACATACACACGTATATCCTAAATATGCAATATTTATGTGTATATAACTGTGTATATTATATATAAAATTCTGTATTTTCTGTGTAATGTATATAGTACCCTATATGTTGTGTACTACATGCACACTCAAACACACATGAATCTCATACATGCATCCTTTTGTACAGCATAGAATACCTACACATAGTTATACCAAACAGTACTTATTTCTGTGGATAGGCCTGGGGATCAAGGTGGAAGGAGACTAATGGTTTTTGGTCTAAAACTTTTACACGTTTGTATTAACTAAATTAACTAAAATAAGTGCCTGCCAGTCTCAGTCTCTCCAGCATTCTTTGGGACTAAAGTCAGAAAGTTTTTCAGCATCCAGTATATTTGGTCCAAGTCGATGAGAATGTTTGCTGTTGATGTTTCCTTGTCTTTCTGGTCCTGTTTCTCTAAAAAGATTTTACTGGCTCAGTCAACACACTCTCCAATCTGCTATCAGGATCTTCCTGTTTTACTTTATTCTCTTAGAACCATGGGAATTGCCCAGAGAAGCCATAGTGATGATCGTCATGTTAGAGAAAACATGCCAATGTCATGTCTGCATGGGCTACCTTGAGCAGAGGAGCCAGCCGCCTAGCAGAACTGAAAGAACATGGTACTCAGAGAGACAAGGTTGATGGAGGAGAGGCAAGAGAGGATCCCACAGGTCATTGTGGAGGTCCCTGAGTCTTGGTGTGACAAGGGGGTGCTATGAGTTGACTCCAAGCTAAGGAGGTTACTAAAGTTCAACTTTATCTACTCTTGGGTTAGGTGTGTATGGGCATGTGTATGTAAATTTTAGAAACGTAAAACTTATTTAGAGTTTTGTTCAAACGTAGAAAGAAAGGGTAAAGAATATTAGCTCATTTGCAGTGGAAAAAAACAAGTTTTCAGTGAGAGCTGGTTATTCCATCTAGATTTTCCTAGCTTCGAACATAATGAAAGAAAAACAGACCAACTAATACTACATTTATTTGGATAGGTGAGCTCAGTGATCAGATGTCAGCCCTCAAAAGTTATCATTCAACCTAGAAACCCAATTTAATTATTTGCAATTAATTCTCCTACTTTGTTTGGAAAAAGATGACTATATCAGTTTTACTTATAGTCTCCTTTAAAAATGTTCGTTTTCCTTCTGATTCAAGGATCAGTTTCTACTACTGTTTTTGTCTTTTCGATGTTTTTTTCATGCAGATAAGCAAAGTGTCAAATGAAGACAGGATTAAAAATAATTAACAATTATAAGAGTTTAAAAATATACTTTTCAATCTTAATTTAAACTCTGCCTTGAAGACCAAATTGATATTTTGGAAAAACCTAAATCCTTTGAGAGAACTAAACTTATTAAAGTAGTCTAATGTGCATGATATAAAGTAAAAAGAAAAAAATCATTGAATCTCTAAAATAATATTAGTTTTTTTTATGTCAATTTTTCTTTAACATCGACTTCTTTTTTGACTGTTTTATTGAAAACTCTACAGACAGTAGCTTATTTTTCCACCAACCTAAGCACCTGAGACTTTTGGCTGATGGATATAAGACTAATAAAATTGCCCATAAAATGTAACTTTATATCATAACTTACACAATGTTTATATATTCCAACCTTTACTTTTTTCCCAAAAGCAAACATCTCAGTGTTTGTATGTGTAGATGCATTATATTACAATGGAAAATAAAAATTAATAACTTGATTTTGAATAATGATACTTGCTCTGTTGTCATATTGTTATGTTTTGTGCATACCATAAATCTAAATAAAGGGAACACTGATCTCATTTAGCATAAAATTCTTCTGAGCCTAACGTGAAGGAAATAGAGTAATATTTTATTGGAACATATTTTATGAGCTTGATTTTCAAATGCTACGGTAAAATCGTGTCTCCGATTCTCTGAACAGCCTGAAATAATATGGAATAATAATAATCTCTCTCTCTCTTGATTTAGTAGAGGAAATAGGAAATGGCTCACACCGTTATGAAGGCTGAGAAGTCTCAAGATTTGCCATCTGCAAGCGGGAGACCCAGCACAGCTGGCGCTGCCAGTCAGTCTCCTGGTCAGCCTGAGAACCAGGGCAGTTGATGGCACTAAGTCCTAATGTGACTCCCAACACTCGAGAGCCAGCGGTATCAGTATCGGAGCGTAGGAGAAGATGGCTGCCCAGCTCACGCAGAGGGTGAATTCGCCCTTCCTCCGCCTTTCTTATTGGATGATGCCCACCTGCGCTGGTGAAGGTGATCTTTTCTCAATCTGCTGATTCAGATGCTCACCTCTTCCAGAAACACTCTCACGGACACACTCAGAAATAACATTTTACCAGCTATCCGGGCATCCCTTAACCCAGGCAAGTTGGCACATAAAGTTCACCATCACATCTTGTAACTAGCACACTGCGTGCTCCCACCTCTGGGTCTTTGCCTAGAGCAGTCATTTTGCAGCGATGCATTTGGCTGGCTCCTGCATCTCCTTTAATTCTTTGCTTGGTGTCGTCTTCTCAGATCCCCATGCTCATCCTATTTAAAAATTACACTCCTGCCATCCAGCACCTTCCATCCCTTTTATTCCGTCATTTTTCTCTGTCGCACTTATCACTTTTGAAATGCTATTAATCTACTTATTTATTGTCATCACTGTCTGTCTCCTCACGACATTTTATAATATTCATGGTACGAGGGACTGGTATTTTTCTTTTCTCTTTTCCCCGCTGTATTCCCAATGCTTATAACTATGTATATAGTAACCCGATAAATAGTGTTGTATAAATGAATACATAAATGAATGAATAGGTATAGGTGACTTTCTCCAAACATTTGTTGTGTTCACTAGTTAATTCCCTAAATGTGTTTTTAAAAGGAATTTTAACATTTTTATAAAAATGATAGGCTTACTATAACCACCACTTAAACTGATGACAATGGACATTGTGATAATTTAGAGTAAAATCCCAAAGAGAGGGAGCCAGTAATGAGGCAAATTTGCTGAAGATCATAGAATTCTTCTTGACCATAAAAAAAAAAAAAAAAAATCAATAAATGTAGTGTTACTCTGCCAAGTATGACAGAACCAGAGTTGTAAGCATTTGACTCATTCGGCACAAGGAAATTGATGTGGATACTTAAACGAAAAGACTTGATAAAAATGTGATTTGTTACTTATCTACCACTGTTACCCGGTGGGGTGTCTCGGCCCCTGAAATTTCTAAAAGTCACATGCCGAAAAGTGTTCTGGGAGCGGAGGTTCTTGAATGCAATGGAAACCAGGTAGAAAACATAGCAGTTCCCCACAGCGGATTTGTGACTGAGCAGAGACTTGAAGGAGAGAGTGGAAAGCGGGCCAAAAAAAGGCTGGCAGGGAGGTATCGCTCGCTCTTCTCCTTCCCTTTGTCACTTGTGTACCTCTTTCTTCTCCTTAGTCTGTGACTCCCTTCCACGTTTGAGTCGGAAAGAGAACGGAAGATCGTCTTTGCAGTTATATGAAGAGCGTAGTTTTTTCGTCTTTGCTAAAGATGGATACTAATTAAGAACGAAAAAGCTGAAAATAGGTATTCGGAAGAAAAAAATGTTACTATTAGTAAGGAGAATCAAGTAGTGAAAACGATGCTGAAGCAGGGGAAAGCAGACACCGTATTCCACCTGGTCACCCTGAATCATTGCTTAGTTCTCCCCATTTTAGATTTCAAATAAGTGTCTGAAATACGTCGAGGGGGAAAATAAATTATTGCAGTCACATCGCTATCACGTGCCAAAATGCCGCGCGTGTTGCAAAAGTCATATTTCAATAACCTTAGACAATTTCTCCACCAGAATGAAGTCGTGTCCTATTAAGTGGTGCTTGGTCCGTCCAGCATACATTCTGTTTACATTAGAGCTAATATCAGTGCCCGAAGACACGTAAAAGGGTAAGGAGTACTGGTTTCTCCTGGAATATTGGCCATTAAAAATGCAATTTGTTCTGTTTAGTTACGAGAATTGAGTTTTTTTGGGATAAGATTCCAGCTTGCATTTTTAGATTTCTGTGCTGTCTGTGTACTTAAATATCTTTTCTCCCCAGAATCCCTTCTATCCATCGTTAGCTCTGTATCTCCCATATAAGAAGATATTTATACTAAAATAAGGAATCGAATTTGACTAGCTCTAAGTTTTAAATGTATGAGTTGGTTTCCCTAACAATAGAAGAAATGGGAGTTTTTACATACTGCCCTTGAGGTCAGTACGAGTCATTCCACTACAATTACTTTTAAGTTTAGAGTAATCGTTAGCTTCATGGGCAACCACAAAGAGATGAGAAAGGGCCCCGAGAATTCAATATCTATCTGTATATGGATCTGATCTCTCTAGGGCAATGTTACAGATACTATTTCATTTTGCCTTTTCTACATTAATAAAACTATTCTGTTATTCCTTTTCACGGTATAGGAATGGAATGGATTTAGAGAAGTTAAATAGTTAACCCAGAGTCACGTAGCTAATACACGGCAGAGATGGAATTCAAAGTCTGACCTCAAGGTCAATGCCCACTCAGAAAAGGGAGCTCCTGTGTGATACGGCCATCGGGGGAGCAAGGGCATGCTTGTCTTTGTGGCTATCACAAGAGAAGAGACACCCCCCCCACCCGCCGTGGTTCGTTTTTAGACCTCCAGATGTCACCCCTTTCACCGGCACGGTGAACCCTACCCCACCGAAGTTACCGGCTCAATTGTCGCTTCTTCCTCTTTTCCTGTTTTCATATTTCTGTTGCGTGGATTTGATTCTGCCACCTAGGCAAGGTGGCTTTTCCCGCAGGACATGCTGTGTGCATCAAGGGCACGGTTTCTTCTTACTTGTTTCTCTTTCCTTTCAGGTCAAAGTTTGGTTCTGTCTACGTAACAGGTGTGCAATAAATGTTAGAAATGAAACGGTGGCTGTGTGTGAGCGTAGGCAGCCAGGACCGTGGAGGTTCCTAAGGCCTGTGGGATCTGTATTAGCAGAAAAAGATAGAAGAAACCATTTTCTTGGCATTGTAGTTTAGTCTGCTTTAGCCAAACATAGAAAGCTGTCATGTGAATATTTTTGAACCTCAAAAACAATTTTGGTTTAAGTCTGGGTGGGGGAGGAGGGGGGATGGTGGCTCCTGTTTCTCCCACACCAATCCACCCATCTCGTATTAGAACATGTAATTCCAACAGTGCTGACTGTCTTAAATTTTGTGAACAGAGTGTCCTCTGGACACTCTTTGGTACACACATCGCCTCTTTAAAAAGCTTACTTGTGGCTTAGAATTAAATGAAAGGATCAGCAGCTGCTGAAAAAAACGTGTAGCCTCGAGGCCATGTTGATGAGTTTCTCAGGCAAGAGGGAATCATGTCAGAACCACGATTGTTCCGCTGCTTCTAGCAAGAACGGCACGACTCATTCGCTTAGCACTTGTCATTCGGTCATGCCACTTGATTTCAGCCCACTATTTCCTCTTCGAACTGGCAAAAACAACTCTACAGAAAAAAAAAAACCAACAAAAAACATTTCATAAGAAAAATCATAGGTTTCTGCTTAACAAACCGTAGACCGGACTCAGTGACCAACTCACAGGGTGGCTACCTCTGGTTCCGACGGCCTGGGAAGACCACGCGCGGGCCCATGAGAGCAGGACCGTGCCTCCAATTCTCTCTGTTTCCTTAAGGGAATACTTTAACACACAGCAGGTAGGGAACCCAGTGTCCTGGTTTGCCTGGGACTGTCCTGGTTTTAGCACTGAGGGAGACCTCTCAGTCCTGGACGAGCTGAGGCAGTTGGCGACCCCAGCATCCGGTGCCTTATCAATGCTGTCAGCCGAGACACTCGCATTCTGGGACCAGCTCATGAGCTACAGGCTTTGGGCCATGGTGCCCAAATCACAAATCAGTGGCAGGTCCCAGTGAATTTGTGCTACGAAGTAGCTATGGAATCCCCAGAGGACTCATAGTGTCCTTTACCCCGGAGCTGCCACCTACGTGTGCCCAGTGGTCAGTGCTGACACACTGGGGGGTCTATCGACGGGTTCGAGGTGTTGACAGAGGGATCCCCTCTGCTCTTGGGTCGGCCGAGAAAGGCATACCGTGCCTCTGGCCCTCAGTGCTTTTCCTCCGGCCATGAGCTATATTATTATTATTATTATTATTATTATTATTATTACCCAGTGAGCTCTGCAAAATAATACTTTCTATGTGTGCCATAACGGGACAAAAGTCAGGAAGAACTATGCAAATCCAACTCACTCATTTTATGCACGAAGCCTAACTGAGATCGTTTCTATTAAACACAGATTTGTATCAAGCGGAGGCAAAACTCTGTCCAAATTGTCTGTGTTCAGCTGTCTTCCAGGTGACTTAGGTCACTGCTTGGGAAAACTGATGAATTATGTAACGAGTGGTAACTAACGGAACTCAGAAAGCCAAATACGCTGTGCCGAACGTCTATTCATTTGCATCCAAGGCGCACAACTAGCCAGGTGAGAATGAGAATAGGCGTTTATCCGCATAATATCAACACACATTCCTGTCGCTTCGCTTACGTGTTTTCAGCAAACATACGCCATTAAGTCTGAATTACCTTTAAGTTCGAGGTACGCGTCCGACACTTCGATCCCACACTTGGATTTGTATATAAAGTTATAATTTCGAAAATCGAGATGTCAGAAATGTGAAGACAGCGAAGTAAGAACGATATACTTAAAAAAAATCTAAGTTTCCGAGACAACAGGCGTTCGCCCCTTTACTTAACTATTCCGTAAAGATTAGTTCAAGTTCAACCTGGAGAAAGGATTCAGAGGGAAACAGGCACATGAAAGGCTATGCCCCAAGGGCGCGGGGTTTCCGCACTCTGGGCTTCTTCGCTGTTTCTCGCAGGCAGCGAGTGGAGAAGTGACATCTGGGCCTTTGCAGACCGGGACTCGACGTCGTGCCCAGCTCGAGTCCGGCCCGACTTCTGGCTCCTTGGTTGCTTAATACGTTCATGGCCTCATTCCAGTTCCCAGTGGCCGGAGTTCTATTCCACATCACACGGTCCCTGTCCCATCTGGTGCTAATTGGCACCCTTGTGGGTAGATTCCAAAAGCAGAACAGGAAAAATAAAAAGGATTATCTTTCTATCCTTGGAAGCTAGAAGCTTTGTACGGGCAGTCCTCGATTTAAAATGAGCTGCGTACTAAGATGCCGTATGTAAATCAGTTGTTTAGAAACCAGAACAAATTTTTCTAATAAAGTCATGCCTGACGGTTAGTTCCCAGGTCAGCCCAGTTCTCAAAAGACCATCTAACCCGTGAGGTACCCAAGAAAGAGTTCTCATTTCAATCGCGTGGAACCATCGTGGGCGAACCAAGAAGTAGGAAGGGATGGTGAAACCAATACTACCTTTGGTGACTCTCACCGATCGTGGGACCTTGGACAATTCCCAGGTATCTTTTTAGCCCCAAGTGTCTTTAAATGAAACAGGGGCAGGGGCAGATAATAAAAATTGTTTTTCATCTATCCCTGGGTTGTTATTGCAAGAACCAAATAAGATGGAGTCTATGAGGCAATTTGAAAACTATTTCCCCTCCCCCTGAAATAACAGAAGCACAGGTTTCCTCTCTCTGCTTCTTCCTAGATGTCATCAGCAGGGGGAGGTGAGTGAGAGGCTGTCGCCTCTTTGTGGTTCCCACTGGGGATATGGGGGGTGGGGCACTGAAGCGGTAGCAACAGAAGCTACTGAGCGATGAGACCAAGGGGCTGGCTCCTTAGAACCTTCTGTCCCATCGAAATCCTCCAAAGTGACCTCTTGGTCTAGGCTGCTCTCTGTCACCCTTGCATTTTCTTCCTAGGACTCCAGGGATCGGCCTGTTGGTTTCATTGTCAACACCTGTTGCTTTTAAACAGTACACCTTTCTCCTCAACTTTATCGAAGCTTTAACAGCCTTCTTAAGGTTTCATAATGAATTTGATTATTCGATCATAAGAAAAGGGAAAGAGAAAGTCAAAAGACTCATCACCCTCTGTTCTTTCTATTTATCTATATTTTCCGAAAGACGCGGATGAAAAACTAGGCCACGCACACTTGATAACTGTATATCTCTGTAATCAAAGAACATTTATGTTTTATCTATATCTTTAAAAAGAAATAGACTCAGGGAATTTCATCCCAGTACCTAGTACAGGCTTGAACCTCTGCATAGGGACTGGGTATAAAACCAGCAAGGTATCACTGAGGCTGGAGAACGAGGTAGGCTGCCTGGAAAGCGGGGGAAGAAGAGTTATTCTGGGTGGAGCGATCGCCCTTGCCTGTTCTCCTGACCTTCCTCCCCTTCCCACAAGGAAAAAGATACCATCCCGGGTAGCAGTTACAGTGTTTACTACAGCTGCAGCTTGTTACTCACTTCTGGCCACTACCTGTTCTGTCTTCTTTCAAGTGATCCTGCCAGCACCTCCACTGCCCTGCACCCTCTGCCATGATGATGCCGAATAATCTTGCCCCATCCTCTTTGTCTCTCTGCACTCCCTTCAATAACCTCACGTCGCTCTCCTCCTGCCTCTTCTCTATGCCTCCCCATCAGCTCTCTGCAGTTCAATTCAATTTAACAAATGATCCATTATTCTATTAGAAATGCGACGATGTTAAAACACAGTTCCTATCATCAAGGACCTGTCGCGTCTGTAGATGCAGCGTGGCACACAACAGGGAATGCAGAGGTCAAGTGCTAAGGACACAGAGGAGGGGACGGTTGATCCGGACTATACGGGTTTTCGGGTGGGGTGGGGGGAAATCAGGAGGTCGTCATGGAAACTGCATCTCCGAGGGTACGGGAGAGTTAAAGGGGAGAAGGCCTTTTAAATAAAAGGAAGACGCCCTTAAAAAATTCTAGTTTGAGTATCCTACGGTGGAAAAGATCACACATTAATCAGCTACTACTGCTTTCCGGAACTCTGTTATTTTTTTCCCAGGACAAGTGAAAGAGAACCTTCAGGCTTCAAAAAAAAATCACTGATAAGAGTGACAAAGACAGGTGGGTCAAGTAAGAGAAATACTCATATCTTTCTTTCTGCCTTTACTCTAGACACAAGTCCCTAGGAGCCCCGAGAAGCAACCCACTAAACTGGAACTCACGAGGAGCGTATCTTAGCCACCCGTGGCTCACTACCAAGGCAGCCGTGCAGTCAAGGATACTGGCTCACGCTAATAAATTCTCTGCTAAAACCCCCAGTGGAAAGGTTGTAATCATGTGGTTCTAGTTAATGAAAGTATAAACAGAGGCCATCCCATTCTAATTTAGACGAAGAGAAAAGTTAGAATCTGGGCTTCTCAGGGCAGTGACTCAGATACTGAGCCATTAACTCAAGAGAGAGCCTGTGTTGACATGTACAAATTGGGTGTCTGTTTTGACTTGACTGGTCAAGGAAACAGGCAGGTTAGGTTTAAAAACGGAAAACAATAGCCAAGATGGTCAAGAAACAGTCAAAGTGATTGTTTGACAGATGATTATTATTTCCGTTTCGGTCTGTCACTTATGTCAAGTAAATCACACCAGTCGAAGCAGATGGACTTCAGGTCTGACACGCTCCTAGGAGAGTTCCACTACCCTTGTCGTTCACGGGGAGGCTCCAAACTTCCTCCTCTGTTTACTTACTCGTTTATTTCTCCTCTGTTTACGTACTCGTTTATTTTCAGTCCTCCCTGTTCTCGTTTCTGTTCGGACTCCGTCTCTTTGTGTCCCACCGTGTTCCCTTTATCCATTCCTAAGAGAAAACAGAAAACTGTGTAAACCTTTCCTCTTCTGAAGCTAAGTCTAATGCTGCTTCAAACTTTTAAGGCGTCATGTCAGAAATCAGTTCAGAATTTACATTTCCGAACTGACAAAAAAATATATATATATATATATATATATACATATATATATATATGTATATATATATATATGTATATATATATATACATATATATATACATATATATATGTGTCCTATATATATATATATGTATATATATATATATGTGTATATATATAAACACATTCGCGTTGAAGGAGAGAGCATTTTGCCAGCTCTTAAATTCTCGGCTCGATTTTTGGTTGTGCAGAATGGCTGCAGGAAATTTGCTGACACTTTCTAGGAATCAAAACAGTCAGTTTTCTTATTTCTTATTTGGTTTCCCTCGTTCGTATGGTGTCCTCATAACCATCCTGGACTGGAAGTTAGACGGTTTCTGTTCTACTGCTGGTTCCGCCACCAGCCAGGGGCTGGCTTTCTTTCCCCTGGGACTTCCTCCTGCATTTGAACATCGGAGGGCTGGTCCACTCGATTTCTACCGCTGTGACATCCTAAGATTGTGATTCTCTAAGGCTTCGATAAAATAGGTAATCATCGTGGGGCATTTAGATTTTTTGTCCACGCTTAATGTCCATTTCGGCTTTACCATCAACCTAACCTTGAACATCACAGTGAAAGGCAGCGAGTCCTAGACATGAGAAATAACTAACAGTACAGACTAGATCTCTCCAGACCTCTCCTTCCCGTAGATAGCCGTGATGTATGCTAATATTAAAGGCTAGAGCGTCACGATCTCAGGCCTTCTTATGCTGACGTAGTCCTCAGGTCCCTGGAAGTTCTGCCTCTATGGGAGGCCCTGGCCTGCGGTCTCAGCTGGCTGCACATGAGCCAGGTCTTGCGGTAGTGGGCACCGCAGCTCTTAAGTTGAGCCTGTCACTGCTCTACTGCTGGGCACGACAGACACTTTCCTGCTCTGCCAGGCTTGGCATTTTCCCTTGTGGTCCTGCTGGTTCACCAGTCTCCTGTGCCGAGCTGGGTATAAAAGCCTGTGTCAGACGCCACCCTTATTCCACTGCTGGGTGCCTCGTCTCTGACACCGACTGAGCACCCGCAGGCTCTTGCGAGGCATGGTGGTCGCAGATACAGCACTGGCTCCGCTGGGCACCAACCCTGTGTGTTGACTTCTGGAAAAGGGGTAGGGAGAGATTTTCCCTTTCTGTTCAATTTTGCTAGACGGGATACCAAAGCAGAGTTGTTTATGTCACCAAACAAAAACAACGATTTCAGCACTTACTTTGAACTGCCCTGCTTCTCATGATTGTCAGACTAAGCCCAGCTGGGGATTAATCTCAGACTTGCAGTGTACAGAGCCATCTTCCTCATCCAGTGACTAAGGCTTTTTTACTGAGTCACTACATCGTGCTTGTACCCTTCCTCCCTCCAGTTCTCTACCAGGAGACAGCTCAGTCTTTATGTAAATAGATTTACAGAGGCTGACACGGCCCTTTTACCAGATGTCCCCAGACGCATCTGAATCTCTTTTAGTCTCAAGCTGAGGCCTTTATTATAGTTGCATAAAGAGCTGGATATGGTTCAAATTCCTGACTATATTTTCTGATTCCCTCAAACCTTCCAACTCTACCTTCCCCCACAGTTCATCCCGTGTGACGGTCCTAATGCAACTTACTGACATGTTTTTTTTTTATGGTTGGCTGTGTTTCTATCTAGTCTCTCCTTCTGAGCTGTGACCTTCCCCAGAGAGATCTTGTTTTCTTCTCTCATGTCCTCTGTCACGTCTTGGAAAGTGCTGCTCTCACACTAGAATTTTGATGGGAACAGAGATATTCGAGAACATCGCTGGTGCTTTGAGAACAGTGAATTAATGTCACCTTCTTGGGTGACAGTACCTCGCTGTGCTCAGGGCACTCAGACATCTCCCACCAGATTTGCAAAGAGCCAGACCTCATGGTGCTATTGAAAGTATAGAGAGAAGTTGGGTTTTCTTCTTCAGCTTTGTATCACCAGATGGTATTTCGGTGGTTTCATATATAGAATCACGCGCTGGCAAAGAATCCGAGGGAGGTGAGCGTGAGGCCCTCATAATTACACAGAATTTTAAAGAACTGGAGCAACTGGAAGAAACTGATGTTATGGTTAATTGTAGGTTGGTCGGAAAGTCATCCTTATTTCGACACTTTTTGAATAATCCTTAGACAATGCCCTTAGCAAAGTCCCCTGTGGTAAACATAGCTCCATCTTTCTTTGATGTCTGAGGATCTTTAGGTCAATATTAGCAACACGAATTTTCATTTATGTGTTAAGGGCCAGGACACTGGCCTTTTTCTGAGCTCACCGCTATATGTTGGTTTACATAAATCTTTGTTCTCAGATTGATACATTTATGATTCTTCTTCATTATCACACCCTAAAAATGAAGTTTGTAATATTTTTACGACCAAAAACTGTTATATAGAAAAAAATCATGCAAAATTATTCCCTCCTTTCACGCACAAGTCTTTTTAACATATTTAGTTTTTTTGGTTTGTTTTGTTCCTATATTTCCAAAGATTTTTTTCTTTATACATTAAAATTTTAAACTAATCTTAGCATCCGCATATAAACTAAATATCTGCAAGTGACGAAAACATCGACGTTTCATGGAAGGGTAAAAAATATATAGTTAAAGAAAAGCTTCTCTCTGAACACAATATATAATTTTCTGATTAAATTATGGTGCATCAAGCATAAAGAAATGTTCATAAAATCTTTTGGATAGGAAAAACAAGTCACATGTAAAGGAAAAAGGATCAGATTGATATCAGACCTCTCATGAGCAACTGAATATTACAAGAAAAGAAACGTTCTGAGCCAACATATCGATCAGGAGTGAGAACAGAATGAAGATATTTTCGGACAGCAAGAAAGGGTAATGTTTACCTTTTAAAGATGCTTCTTTAAGAAGTTAGTGGACATTGTGACTCTAGCCAAGAAACAGAAGGAAAGATAAAAGAAACGGAAGATGTGGGATTCAGAGAAAGGGAACCCAACACAGGAGAGGAGTCCCCAAGTGATCATGACAAAGTAGGCCTAGAAGAAACCCTGCGATGTTGTGTCAGAGGACAAAGAAACCCATGAAAGGGGTTTCTCGTGGGGGGGGAAAAACAAATTCCATATAGTATGAATTAAGAAATAAAAACAGAAGTCGAGGATCATTATAGACTCTAAGAAAAATGAAATCTGTAGTAGAAAGTTATGATCCCGCTAATGCACAAATGAAAAGCACAATTTAAAAATTCAACAAACAGATGCCACTTAACCTTGCTGCCAATGAATGCTTTCACTGGTGTAGGGGGTCTACGTTGACCAACGTTGAATGAGCAAGGGAAGAAGCATTATTCTGGCACCAAACTTGGACCGATGATGAACAATTTTTGCAAATTCAACTTGTAATATGTACAGAGCGGAAAAGTTCTACGTATTGTTGAAGAGCAGAACATGGATGTTCACAGTCTTGATGATGCAAAAGTCAAAATATATCTGACAGAAAGAAGAAATGAAAGGAGGAATGTGCTGGAGGAGAAAAAAAGGTGGTCTAAGTTCTTTAGAGAAGGAGGTTGAGATACTCATTAAAACGGATGGAAAAAGAAATACAGATCTATCATTTAAAATCGCAAAGGTAAACAGTAAAATATTTTAAAATCATAACATTACCATTAAACTTTGCAATTTGTGAGGAATAAGGATGGGGAAGTATAAATGTGTGGTCAAATATAAAAGCTGGTTGCCTAAAAAAAATGAACGTCTAGAGTATTGTTTAGAGTTGGGACAGCAATCAACGTGAGAATCCAACACAGACAGAGTTCAAAGAATGTCTTTCTAGAAGTGGGATGGGGCTTGGTGGGAAAGGCAGCTGCTGTTTTCACTCTGAGCTCTTCCTCATCACTTGATCTGTGACCATAGACATGTGTTATTTTGTTTAAAACATTAAAAATGTAATGACCACTGGCTATGACTCTCCCCCACCCCCGCCCAAGTATTCATTCTCTATTCGTTCTCTGCTTATTTTCAGTAATAGTCACCAGATTGTCAACCCTCTGCACATGGTTTCTGTGAGTTGAGCAAGGGGG